>NC_045429.1:450467395-450776031 GCF_902635505.1 Sarcophilus harrisii | reverse complement strand
CAGCATCTGACTCCAGAAACCTCTGCCAAGCCCGAGTGGACACAGGGTTTCTCCAAGAGACTCTCCTTAATTCCGGTTGTTAAATAAAACAATTCATTTGGGAAATGGTCCATTTACCGATGTGGCCCCAATTTGAGCCTTGAGCGCCCCCTTGTGCCCAAGAGAATTATGGGAAAATTGCTAATTGGACTGATCCAGCCCAAGCTCCCTTAAGAGAGATACAGGAAGGGAGCTTCCTGCCGGGGTCAGCCCCATCTGAAGGCTGCTTCTGCCCTTGGATCCCGTAGTTTAAAGGGGGCATGGACACAGGTCAGCATGACAAGACAAGAAGGATGAAGATGATGAGGAGGAAACTCAAACCCATCACTGCAGTGAGAATGTTCGGGTTCAAATCCTCCATCTGCCCTATTAATTCAGTGCAAATAAACACCACTCCCTGGGTGACTTTTGGCAAGTCATGCGACCTCTTTGGACCTCAGTTTCCTTACCTGTAAAATAGAAAGCCTTTAAGGGTTCCTATACCTTGAAAGCTATGACCTAGTGATTCTATGTAAGGAAAGATTGAAGGAATTTTTTGACCTGGGAAAAAAGAGACTTGGAGCAAGGCAAAGGGTGGTGGGAACAAAAGGTAATACAAATACACAAGGAGTCTGCTCATCATATCTCCAGAGATGAGGGGATTTCACTCAATCTCTACCACATCAATCAAGAACCCCCAAATCTATTAAGGGCCCCCCTATTAAAAGGGGTCAGATTTGTTCTGGGTAACCCCAGAGGGCAGAAATCAGAGCAAATGCAAGTTAGAAGGCAGGAGGTTTTGGTTCAATGTTCAATAACCAGGCCCTCCCAACAACAGGACGGGCTTATGGATTGTTAGAGCAGAGTCGACATGGCCACTGCTTGGAGTGTTGCCCAAGAGTTTTCCATGCTGCACAGGCAGTTGAACCAGGGGACATCTGAGGACATCCTTGTCTCTCCAAGACGTGAAAACTCTCTGATTTCTGGTGTGCTGTAATTACTGCAGCCTTCCTTTGTCTTTCTGAAAGAAACACAAAGCATGTTCCAGCTCAATTTGGTTTTAATTACCTAAAGGTTGCTGAGAACAGCACTGTGGTTTAGTGGGAAAAGCCCTGATCCAGGAGGCAAAGGACTTGAATCTCCACTCTAATGTTGGTGTATTATGTGGGTGACCTTGGACAGGTCATTAAAGTTCATCTGACCTCAGTTTCCTCACCTGTAAGATGAGAAGGATAATTCTAGCTTTTATCTATGATACTGAGACATGGCTCCCTGGTACTTGAAATGACTCCAATCCATCAATCTAGGATAGTATATTAGGGGAGCGGAGGAGGGATTGTTGTACCAGACACCCATCTTGAGCCCACATTGACTTATATTCTCTCCCAAAGGTGGTATCAATGTCGGCCTAGAAGGTTATGGCAATCTAGAGCTAGAGCTAGAGCTAGAAGGGACCTCAGAAGCCATCAAATACAACCCCCCCCCATATGACAGATGAGTAAATTGAGGCCCAGAGAAGGGAAGTGATTTAGGCTTATAGATCCACAACCAGAAGTCACCTTAAACTAGCCCAGCTGCACAGATTGAGGGAATTGAGAGTCAGAGAAGTACAGTAAGTGAGGCTCCTAGATTTGGAGCTGGAAGGGATCTCAGAGCCTTTCTAGTTGAGCCTTCTCAGATGAGAAAAATAAGATCCAAGGAACTGAGGCATCTTATCCAAAGACCACACTGCTAATAATTGGTGGGATTCAAAGCCAGATCCCCTATTCCTAGAGCAGGCTAGGAAGACATAGCCCTTCTTGGGGGGGGGCAAGTCCTGTCAAATCTTCCCCCCAGTGGTTTGACCATTATTGCTGTCTCATCTGCCTAAATGAGGAAAGATGGAGAAAGTTATTTTGAAGGCTTCATTGTTGCTATGATGTTGATCACCTTGTCTTGGATTACTTAGCTTTATATGCTTATCCCAACTTCTCTCTCCATTCATATCTCTTATTAATCATATAACATTATACTCATCTTTATTCCTCTTCCCCCAGGAGACTCTTATATAACAGGAGCTCAAAAGGTTTTGGAATAAATCAATTGGAACACATCCAATTTGGACCCAGACATTGGTGATCCAACTGTAGGACAAATTGCAGAATGTAAGAACAGAGAGAGACCTCAGAGATCACCCAATCCAGTGGTTTCTGGGGTTATCCCACTCTGCATAAAGGCAGGGCCCAAAAGGATGTCTCCTATGTGCTCTTACCTGGATAAAAAGAAAAGATGATGAGTATATTGCATCAGTGTTGGGTAGATTATATGCTGGGGTACTTACAATACTGGACTGAAAGTCAATGTTCAGATCCTGACGCTGAGGCCCAGCAGCTGTGGGACTTCAGGTAATCACAGCTCTTTGAGCCTCAGTTTTCTCTTCTACAATATGAGAAGATTGAACCAGACAGCCTCTGAGTTCCCTTCAAACTCTAACTCTATGAACCTCATAAATACATTGTTACTCTGACCCTTAGCCACACAGACAGGGCCCACAAAAAAGGAATGTTTTTCATTGCCCTAATTTTTTATTTCTTTGCTGGGGTAATTGTGAAAGAATAATTTTCCTTCTGTGGTCTTTGCTTTTCAAAGCTCAAACATTCTGTTTTTAGCTCAGGTCTGGGCTAAATCACCATTCTGAGAGGAGTATGACTTAAAGAAGAGGATATCCTCTGTCTCTCTCTGCTTTATGCCCTTAGAAGTCATACAGCTGCCCCTTTGATGACTTGGGTGAGGCTTTGGAAGTTTGAATATTTAAGAGAGATTTGTTTTAGAGAATGAGCTTTTTACTCACCCAACTCATTGAGCATCTACTGTATGTAAGAAAGGCATACTGATTGGAGTTAAGGAAAATGGAAGGATGAATAAAAATGTTTTCTGCTTTTATGGAGCTTACCCGTTAGCAAGACAGATAGAACACCAAGATATTCACAAATAAGGTATTTAATATTAATTAATAAACATTTAACAATAATAATGTTAATGTTTATATAGTATTTTAGCATTCCTGGGCTTTATCATCCATTCTGAAGCAGCTCCTCCTATATGTGTTGTCTTTTCTCAATTAGAGCATTTATTCAGGACCTACTATGTGCTAGGCATG
The DNA here is from genome assembly GCF_902635505.1 of Sarcophilus harrisii. Classification (NCBI taxonomy): domain Eukaryota; kingdom Metazoa; phylum Chordata; class Mammalia; order Dasyuromorphia; family Dasyuridae; genus Sarcophilus; species Sarcophilus harrisii. The sequence goes on along the minus strand of NC_045429.1, from coordinate 450,772,874 downwards.
GTACTAAGCACTGGGACTCCTTCACCATGAGACTCCTTGAGAGCTTTTACGATTTTCTGTCAGGGTTTAGGGCTTGAAAGAAACAAAATACAAGACATTTCCTAATTTAATATTGCTCAGATACACATCTCTGATGTTTTCTGATACTCCAAATACACACATTAACAAGGAATCTGCTCATCATATTTCCAGAGGTGAGGGGATTTCACTCAATCTCTACCACATCAATCAAGAACCCCCAATCAAGAACCATAAGAGAGAGCTCAGGGAGCTTCTCTATCCTTCTCTGACTGAGAATACTTGGCGAAGATTCTTCCTTCTTCTATCATCCCAACAATTCACCAAAGCCAGGAGGTAGAAACTCTCTAGGGCATGTCTCCATTTGCTGGATGTTGCCTCATATGCCACTTATCAGCTTTTTCATCAGGCTCATTGCAGCAAAAGGGGCCTTCTCTAAGGCTGAGAGAGGCTTATCAGAATTTAAGAATAATAGAGACACAGGGCTAACACCTTCAGATTCTTCATACTTTAAAACACACACACACACACACACACACACACCCCTTAGACTTAGGCAAGATCTTTTATAAAAGAAACATCCAATACTAGACTATTTTGAAGTGCTTGTGAAATTAAAAAATATAGGTTCCCAGACTTGCTTAATTAGGGCCAACTATGGAATCAGCAAATTTGATCTCTAGGGAATTTCTTCTGCCTTTGCATTTGGGAAATCCTATGTCCCTTCCATCTTGTCCTGTCCACTCCCTCTCTCATATTTAGGCCCTTCCACTATCAAATGTTGCTGTCATTGTCCTTTCCATTGAGATACAAATAAAAGGTAGTTCTCGTGACTCATGGTAGGTATCAGACAAAAGGCAGGCTTAGTGGGAAAAGCTGGGGTTGGAGGCCAGCCATTGAGGGTAGACAATCCTTTTCCAGGAGCTGAGAAGTGAAAAAGAGGAGAGAGCTTCAAGAGCAATAGTGGTCTTATCCAGGTGAAAGCACATAGGAGACATCCTTTTGGGCACTGCCTTTATGCAGAGTGGGATAACTCCAGAAACCATTGGATTGGGTGATCTCTGAGGTCTCTCTCAGTTCTTCCATTCTGCAAATTATCCTACAGATGGGTCACCAGTGTCTAGGTCCAAATTGGAGTCATTCACTCAGAAACCAGCAAAAAGGAAAAGATGAATGTTGAGAGGTGCTATTGGTGGGGAAGACAGATTTCTGGCTTTGGAGACTGAAAAAAATGAGTTTGAATCCTTCCTCGGGCATTTACTAGCTATGTGCTTCTGGGTACATCATCTAATCTATCTCTGTCCAAGTTTCTTCATCTTTAAAATTAAGGCATGAGTCAAGTGATCTTTGACTTTCATTTTACATCTGGGGCCTTATGAAAGAGAAGGAATAATTGCTAAAGCAAGATCCCCTCAAAAAGTCAAGAGAGAGTAGGCACAGGGGCACAATAGCATGGCTTAGTTTTGACTAAGAGAAGGGTCATATCTTCTTAAGACTGGAACCAAAGAAGAGATTATAGATTAAAATGGAAGTGACTTTTAAGATACGGAGTAGGTGATCTGAGAAAGCTCAAGAATGATGTAAATAAACATAAAAGGTCCAGAAAGTTGTTTTTTTAATGAATCTCCAAAAAGCCTTTCTTATATCTTGGAAGCTCAAAGAGAATCTTTCCAATGTCCACCTTCCACCCTCTCCAATTGGACAGAAGAAGGAGTAGATACTGAAAAGGACCAAGGTTCAGGATTTCATTTTTCAGAATAATGAGTTTTTGGAGATCATGAAGATGACTAAAAAAGTAAGTATTATATCACAGTCACAAGAGCCTGGATTGGGTTATAGATATGGCAGGTAAAAGATGAAATGATTGAGGAAAACAAAGGTTTGATCTTCTGAGCATAATGATTTATTAACCAATGCATGACAACTGCCTAACAAATTGGGACCAGACCTCCTCAGCTTAGGGCTGGACCATAAATACAGGGGAAGACAGACTTTTATACAGTAAAAACAATGAATCAAACAAGACCAATTCATTAAAAGTAAACACTATAATATAAGGTAATCTGATTGGTAAATGGATAAAAAAAAAGATCAGGGACTTTCCCCGATAGGGAGCAAAAGTGAACAGGTACAATTCTCTGAAATAAGAAAAAAAAGTATTCCCTTGCCCCAAGTATCTGTGAACAATCAAAAGAACAGGAAACAATAACTGTATGTTATTGTTTGAGGGCAATTTTTAGATAAAACATATAGGTTCCTTGAGATGTTTTATTGTGAGAAAACCCCTTCTATCAATCTTTGGAGCTGACCAAGTTCTTGGTCAGTATAACCTTAGTCCTTGGTTAAAGGTCTCTGAACAATAGGGATAGGGGACCCAGCTTCCTAGCCACATAGGGTGAGGTTCAAACAATGCAATAAGCTTTTCTTACAATTCCCATAATTGAATAAATTTTTCTTACAAGACAAGACTAGCCCTTTAATAGAATAGATAAGAAACTGAACTAGTTGCCAAATTTTGTCACAAGATGGAGTCAGTATGGTTACTCAATTCTCACAATTAAGCACTTGCTTTCTTGTTTTCTTAATCTCCTCAATTCTCTTATAGAGATGCATAAAGTGAACATCAAGGGAAGAGACCTGTCAGTGAGATAGCAGCATAGGAAGAAATCTGAGTTCACTTCCAGCTCTGCTACTGACTGCCTCTGTCCAGCTCATCCAGCCTCAGTTATGGACTCTGAGATCACTTTTAGCTCTAAATCTATGGTCCTATACCTTCTACAAGAAGGAACTTAGGCAAATCATTGAACTGTCTTGATTAGATTTTCTCATGTTTAAAATGAGAGAACTGGAACAGAAGTTTTATTTTGGTTCCATTATCTCTGATTCATTTGATTTCACTCCTGGCTCTGTTGGGCAGGGCAGATAAGAAAATGAGTGCCTTAAATTAGAGGGGATGGCCAAGTACCTTCAGAAGAAGTCCAGATTCCTTAGAGTATATCAGAAACTTCAGCTTTGTAGCTCAATCAAAGGTCATTGGATCATAGCACAGATTAAAGTTTAGATTTGAACTCAGGTCTTCCTGATTTTAGACCTGGTCCTCTACTGACTGCAGCATCTTGCAGAACTCTCTTCATTTTACAGATGACAAAACTGAAGCACAAAAGGGTTAATTGGCTTGCCCAGATCACATGGCTGGTATGTGTCTGGATCACAATTTGGACTCGGGTCTTTTTGACATCAAGTCCCACTCACTCTGTACCACCCAGCTGCCTCATGGACCACTGAGCTACTCTGCAAAGACATAGGATGTTTTGGTATTCCATCACTTAGTACAGTGCCTGGAACATAGTGAGTACTTAATAAAGGTTTTTTCAATCATGCATCACTTCATAATTGCCTCTGATAGGATATAAAAAACAGGACTGATTAAACACCGGTTCACCAAGATGCAATGAGATTTTTTTTTAAGTAATTGTGTGAACTCCCTTAGAAAAATACCTCCAGGGCCAAATGGATTTACAAGTGAATTCTACCAAACATTTAAAGGAGAATTAATTCTAACATCATATAAACTATTTAAAAACTAGGCAAAGAAGTTCTACCAAATTTCTTTTATGACCCAAATATAGTGTTGATACCTGAATCATGAAGAGCCAAAACAGAGAAAAAATTATGCAACAATTTCCCCAATGAATATTGTTGCAAACGTTTTAAATAAAATATTAGCAAAGAGATTACAGCAATTTATCATGAGGATAACATACTTTGATCAAGTGGGATTTATACTAGGAATGCAGAGCTAGTTCAATATTAGGAAAACTCTCAGCATAATTGACCATATCAATAATAAAACAGAAATCATATGATTATATCAATAGATGTAGAAAAAACTTTTGACAAAATACAGCACACATTCATATTAAAAAATACTAGAGAGCATAGGAATAAATAGATTTTTTTTAAAAAATGATAAGTAGCATCTATCTAACAACATACATAGCAAGCATTATCTATAATGGAGATAAAGTAGAAGGCTTCCCAGTAAGAGCAGGGGTGAAGCAAAGATGCTCATTATCTCCACAATTATTCAATATGATACCGGAAATATTAGCTACAGCAATAAGAGAAGAAAAATAATTTGAAGGAATCAAAACAGGCATTGAGGAAATAAAACTACTACTTTTGCAGAGGATATTTATATACTTAAAGAATTCTAAAGAATCAACTAAAAATCTACTTGAAACAATGAACAACTTTAGCAAAGTTGCAGGATATAAAATAAACGTACATAAATCATCACAGTTCAATGTATTACCAACAAATCCCAGTGGCAAGAGACATAAAGAAGAATTACATTTAAAAGAATTGTAGACAATGTGTACCTGTTGAGACAAATCCAGGAACTATAGGAACACAATTACAAAACACTTCACATAAGTAAAGTCAGATCTAAACAATTGGAAAAATAGCAATTGCTTATAAATAAGCCAAGCTAATATAATAAAAGTATGAATTCTACCTAAGTTAATTTGCTTATTTGGAGCCATAGCAATCAAACTATCTAAATTTTTTTAGAACTAGAAAAAATAACAAGAAAATGCATCTGATAGAAAGACCTGGAGAGACTTACACGAACTGATGCTGAGTGAAATGAGCAGGACCAGGAGATCATTATATACTTCAACAACAATACTATATGATGACCAGTTCTGATGGACCTGGCCATCCTCAGCAACGAGATCAACCAAATCATTTCCAATGGAGCAGTAATGAACTGAACCAGCTACGCCCAGAGAAAGAACTCTGGGAGATGACTAAAAACCATTACATTGAATTCCCAATCCCTATATTTATGCACACCTGCATTTTTGATTTCCTTCACAAGCTAATTGTACAATATTTCAGAGTCTGATTCTTTTTGTACAGCAAAATAACGGTTTGGTCATGTATACTTATTGTGTATCTAATTTATATATTAATGTACTTAACATCTACTGGTCATCCTGCCATCTGGGGGAGGGGGTGGGGGGTAAGAGGTGAAAAATTGGAACAAGAGGTTTGGCAATTGTTAATGCTGTAAAGTTACCCATGCATATATCCTGTAAATAAAAGGCTATTAAATAAAATAAAAATAAATAAATAAAAAGGAAAAAAAAAAGAAAATGCATCTGATAGAACAAAAAGTCAAGAATATCAAGGGAGTTAATGGGGGGGGGAAATGCAAAGGAAAGTATCAGATCTAAATCTACATTATAAAGTGGCAATCATCATAACTATTTTTGTATTGGTTAATAAATAGAGTGATGGATCAGTAAAATACATTAGGTCATTAAGACACAGTAGTCAATAATTGGTAGTCCATTGATAAATGGTCAAAGGCTATGAACAGACAACTTTTTCAGATGAAGAATTTCAAGCTATATGTAATCATGGGACAACATTCTCTAAATCACTATTCATCAGAGGAATACAAATTAAAGCAACTATGAGATATAGTCTTCCGCCTATCAGATTGGTTAATATAGCAGAAAAGGAAAATGATAAATATTGGAAAAGGTATAGGAAAGTTGGAATACTAGGGCATTGATGATAAAGTTGTGAAATGATCCAACTACTCTAGAGAGTAATATAGCCCAAAGGGTTCATAAGAAAGGAAAAAGGACCCATATATACAAAAATATTTACAGCTACTCTTTTTACAATGGCAAAAAAAAAAAAAAACCTTGAAATTTAGCGGATGATCATCAATTGGGGGAATAGCTAAACAAGTTGTAGTATATGAATGTAATGAAATACTATGGATGAGCAGGAAGATTTCAGAAAACTTTGGGAAATTTTACATGAGTTGATGCTTAGTGAAGTAAACAGAACACACTGTATACAGTAACAGCAACATTTTGTGATGATCAACTGTGACAGACTTAGTTCTTATCAATAATACAATGATTCAAGACAATTACAAAAGACTTATGAAGGAAAATGCTATCCACATCCTAAGAAATAACTATGGAGTCTGAATTCAGATCCAAACATACTATTTTTAATTTTTTGGAGTCACTTTTTACATGGTTTTTCCCTTTTGTTCTGATTCTTCTTTCACAACATGACTAATGTGGAAATATGTTTAACATGATTGTACATGTTTAATCAGATTACTTGTTGTCTTGAGAAGAGAGTAGGAAGAGAAGGAAAAAAACTGGAGTTCAAAATCTTTTTTAAATGAATATTAAAAACTATCTTTCCATGTAATTGGAAAAATAAGATACTTTTTTTTAAAAAAAGAAAAATTCTAAAATAGTTGTGTGAGATTCTGTTGGTATAGAGACATCCTTTCACAAATATAGAGTACTGTTATCTCCTCTGTAGTCTAATTCTCCAACAAAATTGTGATCTCATGAGTTCTAGTGTTTTCTTCAATAATGCAATCGGAACTTACCCATCCCTGCTCTATGTGCCTTTTGTCTTTTTATTCTCCAAATCAGACACAGGGAACTCATGGTGCTATGAGGCCATGCTTACTTTCTCCTGACAGCAGAAGTGTGTCCCACCTCTCCTCCTTCACTAGGATGTTCCCTGTGACCAGTCCTTCTTCTTTTCCTGACCGCCAATCCCTTGATGATGTTCTTATTCTTGTTCTTTTTTCAGAGTTCCTCATTGGCTACATACTAAAGTCTGATCCTCTCCATTGACCTGTAATCTATGGCCTCAATTGTTTACTAATTTGTGCAAGTTCACACAGGCAGGGCTTCTTGACTCCAAGATGACTCTCCATCCACTCTCCGGCTCAGGCTTTCTCTTGACTTTACAGATTAGCAAACTGAGGCTGAAGATGAAGTGATTTTTTTTGAATTTGGGAGTTCTGGCTCTAATTCCTGGACCCAATTCACTTTACCACTGATGGAAAGACAAATAACCCCAAGGAAGAAGTCCAAAAATAAAGTCTCAAAATAACTTCGCTACTTATCTTACTGTAACAGGAAACAAAATTAATTCTAAAATCATCTCAGTGCCCTCCCCAAATGCTCCCTCTCCTTGAAGTGATTCATTCAGCTTTGTAGCTTTCTCTTTGATTTTATTTTTCCATTTCTCATGAATGCCTATGCCCCACAGTGCCCCAGGACACCTGCTGATACTTGCTGATACTTGAAGATTGTAATAAAGTAGTGTCTGACAGGATTAGCCAGCAACTTGCCCTTCAGCTCAATAATGCAATCTCACTTAGGGACAGTGTTTGGAAGGCAATCCATCAGGTGGAAAAAAAGGTGGTTTGTTCTTCTGAGGGAGAATGTGAGATTTTATTAAATAAAAAACTAGGAAATTTTTTTTTCTTTCAGATTTATCCTTGACATATTTTATCATTAGGATTTCTGAAAGCAGGGCTAAGGGAAAACTGGTTGGTCTTTCAAGCTGAGAGGACTGTTAGCCAGGCAAGTGAGAAAAACACTAGTAAAAGTATTGAATTTCACCGAAACAACAATAAACATTTGTGATCTATCAACTGTGTACTGAGCATCATTTTGGGCATTGGGATAGATGCAGAATGTGGATGAAATATAGCTCTTGCCCTCATAAAGCCTATAGTCCATTAGGGGGATGAGACATCAATATAGAACACTATAACAAGGCAATTTATATCTATACACAGTTATAAGATAAAGTGCCACGTAGAGAACTGGAGAAAGGTCTGTTACAGGTCAGAGGCTTCAAGGAAAATTAACTTAAAGAATTTGCATTTGAATAAGGATAGTGTTAATATCATAAACAAAACATGTTGGATTTGTGTGTAATATGGATTTGGGCAAGTGATGCAATTTTTTTTTCCAATTAGCAATCATGTTATTCACTGTTATCTCTTTTTCCACATACACACACACACACACACACACACATACACACACACATTCACACACACACATCACACATGCCATCATTGAAGAAAACAAAAGAAAATGCTTACAACAAATATACATGATCTAGTACAATAAACACCTACTGACAATGTCTAAAAATTGATGAATCATTCTGCACTTTGAATCCCACAAAGTCCCTGGTTAACAATAGAGAAGCAGGGAATATCACTTTTTCATTCCAGATGTGGGTCCTAAGAATCAGAAGATTAGAAGCATAGAACTGAAGACCAAAAGGGATGTTACACATCATCTAATAAAATCCCTTTATTTTACAGATAAGGAAACTAAATCCTAGAAATTCAAAGTTACTTTCCCAGGATCCTTCAAATAGCCAAAATAGGATTTGAACCTAAATCATAGCTCTATGACAAAAAGGAATCTCAGAGCCCTATAATCCATCTTCCATATTTTATAGATGAGGAAACTGAGGTCCAGAGAGGTCACAGGTCGGAAGAAACAAGGGAGGCACTATTTGAATCCAGATCCTCTAACTCAAAATATAGCCCCGCCTTCTTCCTTATTATTACATCATATGTTTAGTGGAAGGAGGCGCTGTCCAAGATCGGTGGCCCTGTTAACAAGATAAAAAAAGCATTTTAAAGTATTAAACATCATGCACAACATCCACTGAATTGGAAATGTGACCTGTTCTTTTTTTGGTAGGATTGGGGTGGGGTGAGGGGTAAGTATAAGAAATAGCTTGAACAGAGCAAAAAGGCAGAAATTAGATCCTCCCCCCTTCTCTTTTCAAAGAACTTTTAACTTAAGCTTCTAGGAACATTGAAAATAGACCCAGAATCATAGGAAAGAGATAAGACTGCTTGGTAGAAAGTTCCTTTTTATTAAACTCAAAATCTGCCTCTCTACAATGTCTTCTCACTGGTCCTACCTCTGCCCTGTGGAGTAACATAGATTGAGCTACTTGGGATTCTGGCCTTGAGGCAAGCTATTTAAGTGATATTAAATCTCTCTAAACAGCATTCTCTAGCTTCAACTCCTTTTCCCAAAGGAGAGCAGAGAAACCTGATCAAATGCTTGGTTGCAATCTAGGTAACATCTATCAACAGAATTTTTTTTCCCCCCAGATGTTCACTAACCATCTCTCTAATTATAGGTTCTAGAGTTTCTCAGTGAATTAAAGTCAAATCCACTGACTTCTGGTTTGCTGGGTTTAAAGTCTAGAGCCTGGAGGAACCCAGAGGACACCCAGTTATTTTTTTCATGTTATTCTTCAACATGGCCCTCCATCTCCTTTTTTATTCCCCTCCACTGGCCTGGAGGGCATTCTTCCCATTTCTTAGCACCTTACTTTTCTCCAAGTCTCAGTTCAAGTGTCACTTTTGGTCTGAAATCATTTCTGATCTCTTCCATTCTTTATGACTTCCACTTCCTCTTCCACTCATATGTGTGTGTGTGTGTGTGTGTGTGTGTGTGTGTACACATTTCTATGCATATTTTGACTTATCTATATAGGTTATCTCCCCCAGCTGAACTGTAAGCTTAAATGTTTGTATTTACATCTTCAAACTACTCTCTGAGATGAAATGGTGATGATGATGATGATGATGATGATAACAGCAATAACAATAAATAATGTTCACATAGCCCATCAAACTTTACAAATATTGTCTCCTTTGAGCCTCTTAACAACTTCAGGAAGTAGGTGCTATTACAGTTCCCATTTTACAGATTCTGAAGGAGCTTAAGTGAGTTGACTAGGGTCAAACAGCTAATAAAAATATGAGAAAGGTTCTTTTTTCCTAACTCCAACTCTAATATTCTCATCACCGTGCCAACCAACTGCCTCTAACAGTCATCAATGAATTTTATTCTTCCTGACATCAGTCCCACATCCTAAATCCTGTGCATCTCTGCCATTCAACATGCATCAGTGATCTGGGAAGAGCTTGCTTTGTGCTCCTAAATATATATGGTCTGGTCTGGGCGAATCTCTTTATCCCAGCAAAGGATCATTTGTACCAACTCCCCTGTCATTCATCTCACTCCTACATAAAAGCCTGATGAATTATGAGCTGGTAGAACATAGTAAAAAGGTTGCCAGTCAGTGACTTAGAGTTCAAGTACCATCTTAGTGATCTTGATCATGTAATGTAATCTGTTTAAGGCTGTTTCCTCATTGATAAAATAAGACATTTGATTTAGATGCCCTTTAAAATCTCTTCACGTGACTCTGGGTTTCAATTTGTTATATATTCTGGTCATTTGTTCATTACTGATACTTTCCCTTTCTTCCTTGTTTTTTTTTTTTCTCTTCATCAAATTGGTAGTTAAATTGTACCCAGTGGTACCTGTTTTGAAAGGGAAACATGAGGAAGGAGATGGCAAATATCATGCAAGTGTAAGGAAAGGAGAGATTTTTGGAAGCGGAAGAGTAGGAGGTAGAGATAATGATGTCAAAGAAAAGAAGAAGAGAAAGAAAAGCATGAGAATGCAACTTTTGCAGCCACTTTCTATTCCACTTCTCTGATTCTAATACTGAACTCGTAGTTTAAGATAAGTCCTGAGGCAATCAATCCAGGGCTGCAAAACATCTATTTCGCTGAGAATTCATCAACATCCCAGGAGAGTAAATATAATTAGCTGCTGATTGGATGTGCCTTCCTCTTCTCTGGGTAATTAGCCACACAGGAATCTGGCCCTTTCAGAGTCAGCACATTTGCAACCCCCAAATACCATTGTTCCATGTATTACAAGGAAACATTATCCGTAGTCAGTTAGGAAATGTGGCCACCATTTTGGCAAACTCAGGTTTTGTGAGACTGGAGGAAGGTGGCTCTGTTTGGATGAGACAAACTAGACAAGGGGAAACGTGGATTGCTGAAGATTTGGTCCAAAGCTGTTAGCAACACGTGCGTAGTGCTAACATCACAATGCCACCTGTGTTTGTACACGTATCTCCCAGGAGGCAGGGCACTGCCATATGTGAGTTCTGCTACTCTGCATGCATGTCACAAGACTAATTATGGTGAGAACCCCTTCCTCCCCAGACCAAATGCTTTCAGCCTGACCATGGGATGGGGAGGTTCACACACACAAAAACACACACACTTTTGGAGAGAAAAAATCAGAAGAAATCTATAAAATGCTTTGTAAATTATAAACACGATAGGAATGAGAGATGTCACTATTGTTTTCCCATAGAAGAGATAATAGAGTGAGCAGCATAATGAAATGAGACCTAATCTCAGAATCAAGACCTGACTTCAAGTCCCTTCTCTGACACAAGTAAGCTCAAGTGATCCTGGACAAGGCATGATCTTTCAATGCTTCAGAAATCTAAGGCAAGTTCTGAGCTATGTTGGTATACAAAGGTAGAGAGAGTTTCCCCTAACAAAGAAATAAAAACAGACACATACATGCCATGATGACTAAATTAGGTCAGGACTATAGATTCACTCATGAATGGTTTATTGTTGTTTGTCCTTCATCCTTGAAGAAGTCCAATGACATCACAAGGGTGATGTCTCGACTTGTTTAGGAATTGGATTTAGGCAGAGCAGAGCTGCCAAAATCATCCCTGTCACTCTCTCTTCCAGATATTAAAAATCTATTGTGAGGACAAAAGTCAGGAGGATTAGAGATGGCCCAGGATTCAGTAAATGACCTTGACCTTTCTCAATTAAGGTTTTTCGACGGATAGATCAATATTATCCAAAGCAGTGATTCTCAAACTTTTGTTTTCAGTGTCCCTTTCTGCTACTAAATTTATTGATAATCAGTCCAAAGAGTTTTTGTTTATGCAAGTTATATTTAGAGATATTTACCACATTGAAAATAAAAGGTAATTTTGAATTTGTAGACCCTCCAAAAGGATTTCAGAAACCTCTGAGATTTTCTGGACCATGCTTTGATAAAGATCCTTTTCTGTTCCAAGATCCTATGTTTTAATGTTCTTTATTCACACAACAAAATGGAATGCTTGGTGTCCCACTCCATGCCAGCTGTTGTGAGAGAATACCACTAAGCACAAGGATCTTACAGTCTAGTAGATGGGTACATCTTTGGATTGAGTCCTGGAAAGGGAGTCAGGAAATCCCAGATTCAGCCACAGCTCTCACTTCTTTTCAAATTACTTTTCTTGGAGAATGAGGCAACTAGCCCATGGTTCTTTTTTAGATCTGACACCTAGGATGCTGGAATCATGAAGGTTCAGTTGCTTATGGCTCATTTTTTGCCTCAATTGAAAAAAATTAGATTCAAGAAAAGAAAAACAACTAAGTAGCAATAGAGTCACCATGTTGGTACCAGACTGAGAGTCAGTAATTTGTTATTGTTCAGTTGTGTTCAACTCTTTGTGACTCCAATTGGGATTTCGGGGGTAGTAATAGAGGAATGGTTTGCCATTTCCTTTTCTAGCTCATTTTTTTACACATGAGGAAACTGAGGCAAATGGGCTTAAGTGACTTTTCCAGGGTCACACAGTTAGTGTCTGAGGTCAGATTTGAAATCAAGAAAATGAGTCTCCACACTCCAGATCTAGCACTCAATTATGCCATCTAGCTGCTCCAATAGTCAGTAAGACACAGCTTCAGATCTTGTATCAGATACTAGCTGTGAGACCGTGGCGAAGACATTTAATTTCTCTGACCTCAGTTTCCTTATATGTAAAATGGGTGTAGGTGTTGAACCTAAAACACCTAAAATCCCTTCTAGTTCTAAATCTATGATCCTGCAAGCTATATATATATATATATATATATATATATATAGCTTAAATCTATGATCCTGCAAGCTATATATATATATATATATATATATATATATAGCTTGCAGGATCATAGATTTAGATATTATATATATATATATAATATCATAGTAACAAATACATAATAATTACCTGAATAAGTATAATTTTAAATTTAAAATAAAAATATGATATAACAAATAATTTAAAAGAATAAGGAAATAAAATGGTAGGTCACCAAAATTAAACAATACAATATATGTAACACTTCACTTTATGGTTTATTTTATCTTTTGTTTGTTAAATCCCAAACTAAATTAACTGAGAACTGTATTAGGCACTGAAAAGTAGAATCATTTCCATTTTACCTCAAATTTCTTTCATTTTCATCCCTCAAAAGGATGCGGCTGCAGCATTCCCTAGAAATTTTACACCTGCAGAAAGGAGATAGGTTTGAAATTCAGCCATTAGAGCTACTTAGATGATTCCTTTAGAGATGAAGTCTCAAAACTGTTAACTTTGTGGTTTACTGAAAAAGACAGGCAGTGGCAGGGCCACAGCGAAGCCCTCATTTGCTTACAGACAGTGGTATATTTTCAAGGCTGACATTTCCCTTTCCTCTACAACCTCCCAGATTCTGGGCTCAAAATATCATAGATTTGATATTGAAAATGGAAGAAATATTAAGACAATCTAGTACACGCCATGAATTTTATAGCTGAAGAAACTGAGTTGCAGGGAATTGAAAGGATTTACTCAAGGTTCAAATGGATACTTGGCTCGAATATTTAAAATATCATTAAAAATTAGGGAAATAGTTGGAGATTACTTTTCATAACTATGAACAAAGGAGCTGTTGTTTGACTTGCTCTGTATCCCTAGCTTAGCACAGCGACTGGCACATGATGTGTTTTAAAAATGAGTGCTTCTGGACCAAATTACTAAAAATAACTTCTCTACTATTTTCTATCCTAGAGAAGAGGTCCTTCCAATATTCCTTCTATTAAGAAATTTATGAAATAGCAAATCATCGCCTGCTATATACCACTTGAATTCCATTTCTAATCTCTACCATTTTGGTCACTTTAGGGGAGTGACATAAATTCAAGTTTCCTCCTTTGTTTTCTTTGATTCTTCAATGGATCTTTGCTCTTGTCGATGGGGTGATTCCTTCCACTGTTATAGGTGATAATTCATTCAAGACTTTTTAATCTCAGTTATATTCTCTCTCTCTCTTTATATACATACATGCATATATATGTATAGATACCTACATACCTACATATGTATATAAAATCCTTTCATAACTATCTCACAGAAGATATTCCCTATGGACTAGTGACCTTATTGTAGATAATTTCACTAACTGAATCTTTTTCTGTTCTTCACACATCTCTCTCTCCCATCTTCCTTTCCTTTACACAGACCATCCTCCATGCTTGGAAGACATTTCCTCCTCATCTCTGCCTCTAAAAATCCTTCTCTTCACCTTAGACACAATTCAAGGACTACCTGAAACACTAATACTTTTCGGATCTAGCTACTTGTACCTTTCCTCCCTGACTTTCTTGCCTTTAAGCTCCCTATATCTATCTGTTGTATTTCTATCTGTATGTTATATCTGTTCCAATATGTACATGTAGTCTCCTCAAAAAAGAATGTAAATTCAAGTGTAAATTCAATTTGTACCCACAGTACCAAGCACGTGCCTTTCATATAGTAGGTGCTTAATAAACTCCTTTTTATAGATCAAATCATGTCTCAGTAGAATACTCATGCTGTCCACCTGCCATATTTCATTCTTGCCATCCTTCTTTTGACAATCTTATACAACTACCATTGTACTACTTATGCCTATGTTTATTATCTGTCGATCAAGGAAAATAACCCTTGGCTTGCCTGGGCCAAAGGGTAATTGAAAAAATGTATATGAAAGTATTTTGAAAATTGTGAAATGTTTAAGAAATATAAGGTAATAGTATTATTTTCCCTGTTTTCATTTTGAAATAGGCTTATACTATTGAAGCATCTGAAATGAGCTGAAGTATTGCTTAGCTGAAAATTCCAAAAGTTTTTTATCAATGAACTACCAAAAATGCATTATTCATGATATCAGATAAATATTTATTTTAAGAAGACTAATCAAACCTTAATAACTTTAGAGTTTTCTAGATTTCCCTCAGTCCAATTCAGTACATGCTTTACAGGCAAACTACATTAATATCTGATTGTGTGGACAAGATAAAACACAACTCTTCAAATCAAAATCATTTATATATGCTGAACAGAGATATGCGCTTTTAAAAAAAATCATCTATTCAAGTCATGACTCCTTATCCAAGAAAAATGGATAAGTTGAGGAGATGCATTTGGAATCAATGTACCAGAATAACATCTCCAAATTGGCAGAAGGCAAAATGAAGTTGGCAAGTGAAAATTTACCAAGATCATATGAAATGAATCACAGATTGTGTCTGCATAGAAACTAACCTATCACAAAATCATCCATACAATTATGTAAAAGGAAATAAAAGAAATCTGTGCAATAAGTAAGTAGAGTTCTGTTGGTCTCCAAAGATGAATATTCTGGGTTCTGATGTTGTGAATGATAAAGAATGATAATGGTTATAGAACTGATGGGAGTAGTTGGCTACAAAATCTTCCTGATTGTAAATGTAGAGTTAATGCAGTTAATATTTGAGTCCTTACAGTTGATATAATTAATCTTTTAAGTAACCAAAGGAATAATAACTGGCATAATTGACTACAAATAAAATACATCATGTGAAGATGCACTGAGCACTGCAAACTGTCAGTAAATTATTTCTTACTTTTGGTTTGATTTGGCTTTCCTCCAAAGTACAGTCCCTTTAGTCTTCTTTCTTAACTGCCTTACCAGTTCTCCGATTTCCACTTCTACTATCTACAATTTATACTCTACTATCTACAATATATACATTGACATGAATTAGTGACTTTTGACAAAATTGACTTTCATGGATAGAAACCACAACAGTTATGAATACTGAAGAACCACAGATGACTTATCAAGATTCACAAATGACTTACTACTCAACATAAGACTGTCCTCTAAAGCATCCATGATGCTATAGCCTGGAATTTAGTAGGCACCTAAATAATGTTTATTGATTGATCTGAAACCTACTTACATATACCTAGTGATAGAAGACGTTGCTACTGAAAAATTTATTCCATCCCCTTTCTAAAAGAAATTTTTTATACACTGTCTCTCCATTGTCCCTAGTGGAGTTATATAGAAATAGTTGGACTCTTTCACCATATGAAAACTTTTCTTTTTTTTTTTTTCTTTTTCTGGCTAAATAATAGCCATTCTCTGAAACTATTCTTTGCACCACATAGTTTTACACTACTCACAATTATGGCCAATGTTTCTCTTTAAATTTTATATACCTCAAGGAAGTCAAAGATTATTAATAAGATTCTATTTATGCCAAAATACTCATAGCTACCATTTTTTTGAAATAAGGTATCTGCTTAACAATTGGGAAATGGCTTTAAAATCTCTAATATTTAAAGGTAGCTGCACATACTATACTATAAAAAATCATGAAAAGGTATGTATTAACTTATATGATTTGAATTAAGAGGAAGTAAGAAAAAGAAAGACAAAACAAAAATGAACATTCTGTAATTGTAATGAACAAACTTGGTTCTAGAGATTGAAGAGATACCTAATTAAAAATACCAGAATAAAAACTCCTGATTCCTACACCAGGACTAAAACAGAGAAAAAATATTGATCAATTTCCCCAATGCATTTTGATGTAAAATTTTTGAACAAAACATTAGCAAGGCAATTACAATAATACATCACAAGGAGTATACTATATGACCAAATGGGATTTATAATAGGAATTCAGGGCTGGTTCAATATTAGGAAAAAACATCAATATAATTGACCATATCAATAAGAAATTAATAAAAATCATATGATTATCTCAATAGATGCAGAAAAAAGCTTTTGACATTCATATTAAAAACACTAAAGAGTAAAGTAATAAAGTAAGTGTTCCTTAAAATGATAAGTAATAACTATCTGAAACCATCATCAAACATTATTTGAAATGGGGATAAGCTAAAGGCCTTCCCAGTTAGATGAGTAAAGGAAGAATGCCCATTATCATCGTGATTATTCAATATTATACTAAAAATATTAGCTTTAGCAATAAAAGAAGAAAAATCAATTGAAGGAATTAGAATAGGCGATGAGGAAACAAAACTATTACTCTTTTTAGAGGATATGATGGTATGCTTAGAAAACCCTAGAGAATCAACTAAAAATTACAACAACTTTAGCAAAGTTGCAGAATAGAAAATAAACCCATATAGATGATCAGAATTTCCTTATAGAATCAACAAAGCTTAGAAGTAAGAGTTAGAAATAGAAAGTCCACTTAAAATAATTGTCAACAATATAAAATAATTAGGAATCTTCCCTCCAAGACAAACCCAGGAACTATATGAACACGATTACAAAACACCTTTCACAAAAGAAAATCAAGTCTAAACAATTGGAAAAATATCAATTGCTTATGGATAGGCCAAGCTAATATAATAAAAATGCCTAAACTTATTTAGTTATTCAGTGCCATAACAATCAAACTACCAAAAACAAAAGTATCTTATAGAACTAGAAAAAATAACAGCAAAATTCATCTGAAAGGAGAAAAGGTCAGAAATATCAAAGGAATTAATGAAAAAAATCAAAAGAAGGTGACCCAGTAGTATCAAATCTCAAACTACATTATAAAGCAGTAATCACCAAAGCTAACTGGGCCTGGCTAAGAAGTAGAATGGTGGATCAGTGAAATAAATTTAGTACATAAAACACAGTAGTTAATGACCAAGGTAAATTGATGTTTGATAAATGCAAAGATCTCAGCTTTTGGGATAATGACTCACTATTTGACAAAAACTGCTGGGAAAACTGAAAACAATAGGACACAAACTAGGCATAGATCTGTATCTCATACTGCTTCCCAAAATGAGGTCAAATTGGGTACGTGATTTAGACATAAAGGGTGACATCATAATTATATAATCTCTCTGTGATGTATTATTTTCAAAACATATGCATAGACAATTTTTCAACATTCATCCTTGCAAAACCTTGTGTTACAATTTTTCCCTTCCTTTCTCCCTACTCCCTACCCCAGAAGGCAAGCAATCTAATATATTAAACATAGGCAATTCTTCTATTCATCACCATGCTGCATAAGAAAAATCAGATCAAAAAGAAAAAAAAAAGAAAGAAAAAAAATGCAAGCAAAGAACAAAAAATAAATGAAAATACTTTGTTGGGATCTACATTAAGTTTCCACAGTTATTTCTCAGGGTATACATGGCTCTCTTCATCACAAGGCCATTGGAACTGGCTTGAATCATCCCATTGTTGAAAAAAGCCATGTTCATCAGAAATGATGATTGTATAATCTTGTTGTTGCTGTGTATGATGATCTCCCGGTTCTGCTCCTTCACTTAGCATCAGTTCCTATAAATGCCTGCAGACTTCTCTGAAATCATCCTGCTGGTCATTCCTTACAGAACAATAATTCCATAACATTCATATACCATAACTTTTTCAGCCATTCTCCAGCTGATGGGCATCCACTCAGTTTCCAGTTTCTTGCCACTACAAAAAGGGCTGCTAAAAACATTTTTTTGCACACATAGGTCCTTTTCCCTTTTTATCATCTTTTTCAGATATAGGCCCAGCAGACACACCACTGGATCAAAGAATATGCACAGTTTGATAGATTGTTGGGAATCGTTCCAAATTACTCTCCAGAATGGTTGGATCAGTTCACAACTCCACCAACAATGTATTTGATTATACTATAATTAAAATGGCAAGGAATAGCCTACATACCATACCTATGGGGAGGTGAAATTCATGATCAAACAAGAGAGCAATTCAAAATGCAAAATAGATAGTACTGATTATGTTAAGTTAAAAAATGTTTGCACAAACAAAAACAATACAACCAAAATAAGAAAGAAAGCAGAAAGTTGGGAAACAATTAGCAAGTGTCTTTGATAAATGTCTCATTTCTCAAATCTATAGAGACCTGAGTCAAATTTATAAGACTAAAAGTAATTTCTCAGTTGATAAATGGTCAGAAGATATGAACAGGCAGTTTTCAGATGCAGAAGTCAAAGTTATCAGTAGGCATATGAAGAAGTACTCTAAATCACTTTTAATTAGAGAAATGCAAATTAAAACAACTCTGAGATACTACCTTAAGCCTATCAGATTGACTAATATGACAGAAAAAGCAAATGGTAAATGTGGGAAAGGGTATGGGAAACTAAGGACACTAACGTACTTTTGATGGAGTCGTGAATTAATCCAACTATTCTGGAGAGCAATTTGGAACTATCCTCAAAGAATAAGCAAACTGTGCATAACCTTTGAGCTAGAAATACCACTACTAGATCTGTGTCCAAAAGAATTAATAAAAGGGGGGAAATGACTTAAATGTGCAATAATATTTATAGCAGCCCTTTTCATGGTAGCAAAATATTGAAATTGAGGGGATGCCCATCAGTTGAGGAAATGACTGAATAAGCTGTGGTATAATAAATGTGACAAAATACTATTGTGCAATAAGAAATGATTAATAGATTTCAGAAAAAGTGGAAAGATTCATATGAACTAATATAAAGTGAAATAAGCAAAAACAGGAAAACAGTACATACTTATGAGCGATATTGTGTGATGATCAACTTTGATTGGCTCAGCTATTCCAACCAACGCAATGATTCAAGACAAATATAAAGAACTCATGAGGAAAAATACTATCCATAACCAGATAAAGAATTGATAGGCTCAGAATGCAGATTGAAGCATTTTTTCATTTATTTTATTTTCTCATGTTTTTTTTTCTTTTGATCTGTTTCTTCTTTTACAACTATGACTAATATGGAAATGTGCTTTACATGAAAAAATGTATAAAGTTATTCAAACTGCCTATCATCTTTGGAAGATCAGAGGGGAGGAAAAGAGGGAGAAACATTTAGAACTCAAAATATTGTAAAAATGAATGCTAAAAATTTTCTTGATAATTGGAAAAAGTCCATTAAAAGAAAGGAAGGGAGGGAAGAAAGAAAGGAAGGAAGAAAAAAGGAAGAACGAAAGAATGGATGGAAGGAGAGAAGGATAAAAATGGAGGGCGAGAGAGAGAAATAATATAAAGGATGGAAAGATGGAAGAAGAGAGGAAGGAAAATAGAGAAGGAGAGGATAGATGAAAAGGAAAAAATACAGGAAAGGAAGGAGGAAAAAAGTAATAGAGATGGGAAAAGGGAAGGAAAGATGTGAGAGGAAGAAGTAAAAAGAGAGAGAAAGGAAAAGAGAGAGAGATAATAAAAGAAAATGAAAAAAATAAAATCTGGAACCCAGAAGTTAACCTAATACTTCATATGTGGTCTGACATGTGGTCCAGAAAATGTTATTTGGGATGTAGCATTCTCCCTCCTCCATTCAAAATACTCAAAGCTGGAGATTCAGCAGGAAGCCAGCACCTTCATCTCTATGAAATATTTCTCAATATCTCATTTCCATATATTTTTCATTCCTAGTCCCTCTGCTGGGAGTGCCGAGCTGCTTAAGAAGCAATACGAGGATGACTTAATGTGTGTAATCTGTTTTCCTTCCTGGGGGAATGTAGACAGCATTTCTTCTCGTGGATTTCTCACAAAGAAAAGCAACAACTTTACAGGTGTTGGGTTAGTTAGCACTTAGTGTTCAAATTCCTAATGTCCTTTTCAGCAGAGAGAATGGACCCCGCCTGCAACTGGGTTCTATTTAAATAACCTTTTGCTGCTCCTATGGGGCAGGTCCTTCCTAGGCACCCAGTCACAAAATATTCCCAGAGCCTGTTATAGCTACTCCACAAGGTGAGCAGAGCTCTAAAGCATAGAGTATGGCACAGTGGAAAGAGCTCTCAATTTGGAAGCACCAAATCTGAGTTAGAATGCCATTTATTTCTAATATGACCTTGGAAAAGTCTTTTAACACCTCTCAGCCTTAGTTTTCCCATCTATAAAAGGAGGGAACTTGATTCGATGAGAGCTAAGGTTTATTCTGACTCCATCTCAATAATCTTATTTTTACCAGGATTGTCTCTGATGTAATTTAATTTGATACGTATTTATTAAGCACCTACTATGTATGAGTTGAGAGGCACTGTGGCAGAATGGAGAGAAAGCCAGTCTCAGAACAACCTGGATTCGAATCCCATCTCTGACATATATTGTGTAAATCTGGGCAAATTACTTAATCTCTTTATACCCCAGGCCTTCCATTCTAAAACTAATTTATAGAATAGTTGTCAATCAATAATGATGGGAGACCCCTACACTGTTGAAATCACAGATCCAGATACACTAGATCTCAAGAATGCTTTTTCATTCAGTCATTTCTTTATTTAAGGATATATAGTTTTTGTTTTTGTCTTTTTTTGCTGAGGCAATTGGAATTAAGTGACTTGCCCAGGGTCACACAGCTAGGACGTGTTAAGTGTCTGAGGCCAGATTTGAACTCAGGTGCTCCTGACTTCAGGGCTGATGCTCTGTCCACTGTGCCACCTGGCCGCCCCAGTCATTTATTTATTCATTATGCTCATTCAATCATTCATCCATCTATTCAACCTGCTATCAAGGTTCTTATAATCTAAAGGAAGAATGAAAATTTCATATATATTATATATATATATATAATATGCATGCAATATACATATATGTATGTACACATATACATGTGTATACATGTTTGCATAAATGTGTATATACTATATTTATATCTATATGCACATATATACATACATACATATATAAATACACATATATCTATATATACTGGATGGAATATCCAGTATAGAATAAGCAAGTATTAACCCCCTATTATGTGCTAGGCAGTGTGTTAACTGCTAGGGATATAGAGGAAGTTTAAAAAAAAAAAACTCAACCCTTAATCTCAGGGAACTCACAGGCTTATGGTGGAGACAACCTGAAAACGGTCATGTACAAATACGACATACAGCTTCTGCTGGCTCTGCCATATTGCAGTGATGTGACAAAATGATGACCATAAAAGGGGAGGGATGCAGTATATGGTTCCTAGGCCCTTTCTAAAACAGGGCCTTGCCCCTTTGTCTGGTTATTGTCCTTCCTTCTCAAAGAGGGCGAAAATGGCATTACTATGTTAGAGTTGAGTTACAATATGGCCGACTGTGGCCCTCAGAACAATAAGGGCTCAAGGTTCCAGGCACCGTCCAGCAAGGAATGAGCCACAAATCTTTCCATGGCAAGCCTGGATGGGTTTATATTGTCACTTGACGTGCTGTGGACATTGTTGTAAACAAACAGGTGAAGGGCAAGATTCTATTCAAGAGAATTAGGGTGGGTATTGAGTGTCTTAAGCACTCTAAGAACAGAGAGAGCTCCCTGAAGGGGTAATGGAAGGTGATCAAAAGAAGGAAGCCAAAGGAAAAGGCACTTGGGTGCAGACTGAAACATCAGCCTGCTCCACCCAGAGAAGCACACTTTGTGAGCATCAGTGGCAAGGATCCTGAGCTGTTGGAACCAATTCCTCACAAACTGAGGGCAGAAGTAATTGTTTTTTTGCTGAGGCAACTGGAGTTAAGTGACTTGTCCAGGGTCACCCAGCCAGGAAGTGTGAAGTGTCTGAGACCAGATTTGAACTCAGGTCCTCCTGACTTTGGTGCTGGTGCTCTATCCACTGCACCATCCAGCTGCCCTAAAGTAACTGTTTTTAAAAAAGATTCTTGAACTACGAAGAAAAAAAAAAACAACAAAGATATAGCCAAGGTCAATAGGAAACTCAATAGAGCGAGGCATTAATATTATGGGGGATCAGGAAAGACTTTTCATAGAAGAAGGAATTTTACTGGTACTTGAGGGAAATGAGGTAAGGCAGGAGTTAAAGAGGAAGAGGAAGAGTATAGCAGTTAATATTCCCTGGGGAATAAGCCATGAAAATGTCCAGAGTCTGGAGACGGAGTGGCTTATATAAGGAGCAACAATGAGACCAGCATCACTCTATCATAAAGTACCGGGATGATGGGGAGTGTGGGGGATGAGGAGTAAAGTGTAAAGAGACTGGGAGTAGAGGAGGAGGTCAGGTGTGCAGAGAACGGGATTTCTATATGGTTCCAGAGGTCACAGGGAGGTTCTGGAGCTGATTGAACAGAAAGGCATCATGGTCAGATCTACACTTTAGAAAAATTAATTTAAGTGGAGTAGGAAAGGGTTTGAGGCAGGGAGCCCCAGCAGCTATGACAATAATACAGGGGAAAAGATGACGACCTGTACCAGAATGTACCAGCACATACCAGAATGGCGGCAGTGTTGGAGGAGAGAAAGAGGCATATACAAGAGGCATTATGGAGGAAAAATCAACAGGAATTAGTGATTGATTGGCTATGAAAACAGTGAGAGTGAGGAGCCAAGCGTGATACCTTGGTTGTGAGCCCCGGTGATTAGAAAGAGGGGGACGCTCTCCACAGTAAGAGGAAAGTTAAGGTAAAGGAAGGAGGATTTGGAAGAAAAGATAGCGATTAAAATAAGTACAAAGGAGAGAGCGAATGCTTTGATGAAAGAGAAGGAAAAGTTGCTGATGCCTCCAAAGTTCACATCTAAGGATGGGCAGGATGCTGGTCCTTCATCAACAAGTATTTATCCAGCATCTCTTATGTACTAGACACTAGGGGTATAGATATGATGAAACAAACCCTTTTTACAAAGAGCTTGTACTCTAATAATACTCTAATAAAGAAGAAAAATAATGATATATGTAGATATGTCTAGAATAAGTAGAAAACAAATACAAAGTATTTATATGCTTTATATATTATGTATATATTCATATATATATACAATATATATTTTTATATATTGTATATATATATACATATATATATTTATATATCTGAAAGTATAAAACAAATAAAAACAAAGTAGATAAATATAAGGTGGTTGAGGGGATAAGGAAACAGTTGAGGGAATAAGAAAAGGCTTGATGTAAATAATGATTCTTTGACTGTCTTAAAGAGAGGCCTTCTATGAAGCAGAAGAAATGAAGGAGTGCACTCCAGACATGAGGGACAGATAGTGCAAAGACAAGGAAAGGAGAGATAAAAGTGGTAAGTGAGATACAGACAGATCCCCTTGGCTAAGTCAGTCTGAATAGAAATATTGAGGGTGGAAGGCAGGACAGATTAGGGTAACAGTAAATGAGTTTGCTTGGGCATGTTGATAATGAGGCACTAAGAAGAAAATACAGATAGAATAAAAGAGGCATCTGGAAATATGAATGAAGTTCTGAGAAGAGGAGAGAAATGTGGGTAGTGATAGAAGCTATGGGAATACATGAAATCACTTTAACAAAGGTTGAGACAAAAGAGAAGGAAGCACAATATGGTACCTGGGTGAAAAGTCATATTAAAAAAAAAAAAGGACAAGGAGCCACAAAATGAAATAGAGAAAATATAATCATGGAAGTAGGTAGAAAGCTATTACAAATCAACATCACAGGTACTGATTTGATTCTCCAAAGGCTGGAGGAAGTAACATGGAAAATTGTTTGGTTTTTTGTTTTTGTTTTTGTTTTAGACTTCATTCTGACCAGCAAGAAAGATTTTGTTACTAAAATTGAAATAAGGAGGACCTTGTAGGAAATTAATTACCTCATCTTTGAATTCATGAAAGAGAAGAGGGGGAAAGGACACAGCCTGTTATATTTTATACTTTGGCAGATTACATCTTGAAGAGAATACGATTCCAATAGGATTCCAGAACCCACAATTCTTCAAGCTGACCAAATATAGATGGCAATTTCTCAAGAATGAATTACTGAAATCATGAAAAAGAATATTTCTTATTTGAAAGAAAAAGAGAAAATATATTAAGAAAAACAGTGTAGAGCACAGGAAAGTTACTAATAAATATAACTGAAATAAGGAAATGACCAGGAGGAGAGTTACAAATCTCTAAGACTGAACTTGCAAAGGAGGTACCAATTTGTTTTGATAGAGGGAGTTTCTCACCAGGAGGAATGAGGTGAGTCTGATAATAAATACAAAGAAAACCTCAAAAAAGGTTTAACATTCATGTTGAAGTCAAGGGGAAGATCAAAAACTAGGTAGTCTCTGGCCAGAATAAGGTGAGATAATAATGATCACAGAAGAAAGAACTACTTAATTTTTGTTTAACATGTACTATCTTTGCTAGAAGTAATGAACTTGGGCCTAGAAAAGATTGAAGGAAAATGGCCAGTCAACAATAGAGATCCAAATCTGAGTCAGCTAGGTGGCGCAGTGAATAGAGGACCAGCCCTGAAGTCAGGAAGATCTGAGTTCAAATCTGAACTCAGACACTCAACACTTCCTAGCTGGGTGACCTTGGGCAAATCAAGGAAGACATTCCAGAAGAGCATCTAGACACACTCAATGAGTTTAAGTCATCAGATATATGACTCCAACCCAGAATGATGATAACATCATGAGTGTAATAGTTGAGTTGCTACTAAGCATCTGTGAAAAATTAAAAAGAAAGGGTCTGTAAAGAAAAAGCTGATGAACTCAACATCTACTCCTGATAACTTTCTAGAGCATATTAAGAGAATGGGTTTTGAGCATTGAAAAGGGAAGCAACAATTATTAAGAAACAAACCCGCTTCACTGTGAACAAAGAATAGCAGACCAATTTAATTTCCTTTTTCAACAGGGTTAATACATTTATATTTCAGTAAAGCCTGTTAGAGTTTTTCATGCTATTCTCGTGAGACAGAGCTGTGAGAAAAGATAATAGCACAGTTAAGTGAATTTACAACTAGTTGAACAACTGGACCCAAAGAATACTTATTAAGACTAGCTAACTTGGAGGCAGGTCTCTAATAAAGTCCATTTGGTATCTGTCCTAATATTTGTCATTCTTATTAATGAGTTGGTTGAAAATCAAATTTGCATGTGGCACAGAACCTACAAGAATAGCCATAGTATCACTTTGAAAATTAAGGGAAACCAATGAGTATATACTATGAACCAAGAATTGTGCTAAGTGCTAGGCAAAAAAAATACAGGGTGAAAACATCTCTGCCCTTAAGGAGCTTATACTCTACTGGTAAAAGATAAAATAGAAAGGGGAACTGAAATGATGGCTCTTAAGTACTTGTGACATGGTGTCAAAGTTGGAAAGTAAGAGGCAAAGCCATGTGTGTAATGAAGAAGAGCCAGTCTACACTCCTCCTCAAAAAGGTTGGTCTCTGGAGAAACTCACCACGAGGGAACTTAGCAAAAGGATGCTATTTCAGGATGAGGAGGACATGAGGACCAATAGATCTAGGTGACATTGCCCTGAGGTATGGTATTGAATTGGAAAGTTATAGGTGAAGCTGGGAGGAGGAACGCAAAAATCATCAAACCAAAAACAATGTCAAAATACTCAACTGATAAGGTGGATCTAATAAAATCAAATTTATTCAAGGGCTAATGCATAGGCTCATAAATTCTACTTTATGAGTACAAGATGGGAAAGGCAGATAATTTAAATGAAGAAGATCTGGGAGTTTTGGTGAATTACAAGCTTAATATGAGTCAGTGAGACAACATGGTAACCAAAACACGCTTTAAGGAATCATCAAGAGGAAGTACCCAGAACAATGATCATGAATGTGCCATTTTGCCAAGACTAGATTGTTTTGAACATTGTGTACAGTTCTGAGTGCCACATTTTAGGAGGGACTTAGACAAATTGAAGCTTGTCCAAAAGAGGGAAACCAGAGTATTTATTCTATCTATCTTGTTTACACATGGTTGTTTGCATGTTGTCTCTTCCATTAGCTTTACAGAACAGAAGCTATTTTTGCCTTTCTTTGTATTCCTAGCATTTAGCATAACGTCTGGCACACAATAGGTGTTTAATAAATTCTGGTTGATTTGAGTTGGCTGGATGATGTGCAGGGATACAAGGGATCAAGAGAAGGAAGGGCAGAAGAAAGAGAAGACTTATTCTAGGCATAACAACTCACTCCAAATACTTGAAAGTTTTCCTTTGGATAAAGGATTAGATTAGTTCTGCTGGACCTCAGAGGGTGAAACAGGAGCAAAGGGTACAAACTGTAAGTAGGCAGATTCTATCATGACATCAGGAAAAAAAATTACCAAGAACTAGAAATGGCTCAAAGTCGAATAAACTGTATCAGAATATATTGGGACTCATATTACTTGAGGTCTTATGAAAACAAGATAATAATTTCTTGGAAGAGATTGGAAAGGGGGAACTGAAATGGTCTCTGAAGTCACATCATCTATCAGGGTCCCAATTTCTTCATCTGTAAAATGAAGGGGTTAGACTTAATGATATTGCAGGTCCCTTCCAATTCCAAATCTGTGTTCCCAGTTTCCATGATTTTAAGTCCCATAATCCACTTCTGAGACGTCCTGAGCCTCTTTTTGTGACAGCAACATTCACCTGGTCACCCAGGCTTGCAATCTTTAGACATCTTTGACTTTCCACCCTCCCCTCCCATATCCAATCAGTCCCATCATTTCTTCATTTATGACATTTCTCCTGTGTGCCACCAGTTTTTCATTCTCCCTGCCAACATCTAATCAGTCAAAGTTGAATTGCCCATCACATTACACATGCTTTGCTTCAACAGCCTCCTAATTCGTCCCCAGTCCATCCTGCACACCAGATTAATATTTATAAAGCACAGTTCAGCTCATGCTGCTACTATATAAAAATCTTTCTCTGGTTTTCCACAATATATAGAAGGAAGAAAAACGCCCATATTCCCTTGAAAAGTAAGATGTAGAAGATAGAGAGCTAGCTTTAGAGTTAGGAAGATATGGATTTAAGTCCTAGCTTTGATACACTCTGATTGTGTAACTCTAGCATCAATTTGACCCCTCGGTGCTCTAGGCAAGTTTTGAAGATGATACGGGGCAAGGAAGGTGTTCATTTTCATGGATGAAAGGTGTACAGGGAAAAAAAGAATTTCCCAGACAAATGAGGCCCGTATCTTTTTGCTTTATTTCTTAGGTGGTCTGACTTTCAAATACCTCTTTAATCTAGTACTACTCTCCTTTTCTAATCTTATTTCATATGACACCCTTCTAGTTATCTTATGTGCAGGACAAACAGGGCAATTTGTCCCTTATAGAGTTCCAGAGCCTTATAAACTTCCACATTTTTGTCACAGGCCCTGTGGCTGTATTGCCCTCCATCCCCTCATCATTCAAGGTTCAGGTCAAATTCTATCTTCTCAAGGCAGTCTTCCCTGATTCCTCAGTTGAAAATGGTTTTCCCTTCCTATGACCTCTTCACAACATTTCAAGGCTGTTGTTAGTTCTTTTTATTTTCTATTTTGCACTATAGTTCTTGTATTTTTAGTGAACAGTATTACATATTTGTGTGTGGGTTATAGCTTACCTGATGGATTATGGGTTTCATGAGACCATGTTTTAAACAGCTTTATAATGGCCTCCCCCCAGCTCTTTAACACAATGTTTGTCCTATAGGGGATGCCTAATACATGGTTAGTAAATGAATGAATGAATCCCTATCTTTCCAGAAACTGAACTATTAGTCCCTGAACTCAATATGCCATATGCCAGTCCCACACATTTTTCCAAACTGTCCCCCATGCCTGAAATGCCTCATGTCTACTTTTCAGAATTCTCATCTTCCTTTACTTCAGATTCCACCTTTTCCAGAAAGCTTTTCCCAAATTTGAGTTTTTCCTAATCTCTCCTTGCTTAAACATAAAGAATAAGAACTATTCTAATTTCTTCATTCTTTACCAGTTCAGTAGGATAATTAACTTTAGTAATTCTGGTTACTATTAATAGTAATTATAGTAATAGTAATAGTATAGTAATATTATAAAGTAATAGAGGAACCACTGCCAGACCCTATGTCTGTCTGCTGGCTGTCCTTCATGCCAGGAATACATGACTTCCTCAGGTCCATATTGGGAAATCTTTCTTTCCCTTAAATACACAGCAGAAGCACTACTTGTATGTGAGGTCTTCCCTAATCACTCCCAAACCATCTAACTGCTAGTGCCTTATCTCCCTATTGCCTTTAGTACTATTTCTTTGTATTTATTTTTAGAGGTTTATTCTCTATATACGTATACACAGTCTCATCTCTTCTATTAGAATGCAAGCTCGAAAGCAGAGAATGCTTCATTCTTTGTGTTTGCATCTCCAGCACCTAAGACAGTTCCCGGTACTTGAAAAGTGCCTCACAAATGTCTGTTGTCATATTGATTTCCTTACCCTGGTATGTTGTGTCCCTTAGGACTTCCTTTGCAGGTTGGAAAGACCTGGGATTATTTTGGTTTTGCTTTCAATCTCAAACCCTTAGCAGTGTTCTTTGTTCATAATAGGCATTTAATAAACTGAATGTGAATGATGATTAATAAAAATCCCATGGATTTATGATCTCATTGATTGGAAGTTCCCTCCAATACATTGGATCCCCTATCCCAAAATGGCAACAAGGGAAATAACTAATAGCTATTTGCTTTTTATCTCTTGTGGTTGAGTTTGATTCCCTCCCTCATGCCCTGAACTTACTAGATAACAATGGGGAAATGGGGTGTGGTTAACTCTATCTATCCTTATGCAAGACTGTGGAGCCTTGGGGCTACTTTACATGAATCATCTAAATTTGAGAAAAGTTGCCCAGGCAGCCCATATTTGATAAACAAACGTAGCAAAGCTGCCAAGACTTGGGCCAGATTTATGGGCCGAGAATTCATCTTGCAAGGCTGCATATTGAGGTAACACAGTATATTTTCTGCCTAACATAAATATGCCGTTTTTCTACAGCTGCAAAATGAATGCCTGCCTCTTTTGACTGTTTATAAGTGAAATGATTCCACTCAATAGGGAAAACTCCATCCTCACTTCTGCCAGGAGTTCCAGAATTAGCATGAGTGAAGAAGGGAAGATGGTAGGTGTTATTTCTAGCATGAGTCCTGCACAGTCATTATACCAATAGCCGGCTTCAGAATTGCTCATATAAGCTCATGAACTGGTGTAGATTAAAAGAAGGGAGGCCGATGCTTAACCAAGCTCACGTTATCTACTAACTTAAGAGGCAGAGCCAGTATTTGAACTCAAGGCCCATGATTTTCAGAGGCTACACACACTGCCCTTGTTTTGGAATTATGAGATTGCTTTCTGCTGTGCAATGTGACCTGTGAGTATTTCTGGCTTCATTTCAATGTGCTAATCTCTCCTAGAAATAAGTTAACTTGATTGTGATTTTCAGTTCTTTTTCCCCATTAATAACATGAACTAATCAACCAATAGCTCTATTTTAAAATACGGCTTCCCTCCATTCCTAATTAAACATGTGTAAATTAATTTGCAATAGTCTATTAGTCAGACACCTACTGAGTTGGCAAGTTTGCAACTGGGAAATAATATGCCTGCATCTTTAAACAGCCACAAGTACCCAACTCCATTAAATGCACAGATTTAAAAAAAAAAATCAAGTGCATGTAATTATACAGTTTTAAGAGAAAGATAAACCTTTGACTCTTTCCATAGGTTTGAGGCTGAAGTAATGTTTAAAAAGCCATCAGTCTAAGGACTTGACATTTACATCAGTCACATGTTTACATCACATTTTCTCAATAAGAATACAGACTCCTTGAGTGCAGGGATTATTTGCTCTCCCTTTGTCTCCCACAAATCCTAAAGGGACAGTGGGACAGAGAGAGAGAGAGAGAGAGAGAGACAGAGACAGAGACAGAGACAGAGAGAGACAAAGAGACAGAGACAAAGAGAGAAAGACACATTTATTTATTAAGCACTTACTATGTGCCAAGAAGGGGCAACTAGGTAGTACAGTGGATAGCATCAGAAAGACTCATCATTCTGAATTTAAATATGGCCTCAATTGTTGTCTTTCATTCTCAAAGAGGAGCAAAATGACATCAGTATGTTAGAGTCAGGTTACAGTGTGTCTGACTGGGGCTGATCAGACCAATAAGAGCTGACCTCAGACACTTACTAGTTATATGAGCTTGCTCAAATCACTTAACCCTGCCTGCCTTAGTTTCCTCATCTGTAAAATAAGCTGGAAAGGAAAATAGCAAAATACTCCAGTATCTCTGCCAAGAAAACTCCAAATTGGAACATGAAGAGTCAGACATGATTGAATAACTAGACAACAACATGTACCAGAAGCAATGCTAAGCTCTAGAATATGAAGAAATCCAAACAAGAAAGTGCCTTCCCTTAAAGAGGTATCATTTGCAAGGAGGAAGTTACATGTAAAGTGTTGGACAGGGAATGAGACGAGGGAGGGTACTGGGATATTGTTGCTTAGTCTATGTTGGGTGAGCACACACAGCAAGCATTCAGTAAGTTTACT
Source organism: Sarcophilus harrisii (assembly GCF_902635505.1). Lineage (NCBI taxonomy): Eukaryota > Metazoa > Chordata > Mammalia > Dasyuromorphia > Dasyuridae > Sarcophilus > Sarcophilus harrisii. The sequence goes on along the minus strand of NC_045429.1, from coordinate 450,741,783 downwards.
ACTGTGAGTGAATTAAAATAAGCCTCTGATTTCCTCTCTCGTTACCAGGCAGAGAAAATAGGCAGGTGATTTCAGAAATGGAAAGACAGAACTTTCAGAGTGCATCTAGTTATAAACCATCTGGCTGCCGGCCATCAGCTACAAACTATGTCACCTACACTGCAACCATCATCCCCACTGGAACCTTGGACTCTATCCCAGCAACCACCTGGGGCTCTTTTGCCTTATGTTCATTAGAACCATACATGCTTTCCAGGCACCAGCTCTGAAACATGCTGCCACACTTGTCTCTTCAACCCTACTTTCCAGCAAAACTTAGAACCCAGATCTTGGAGGTTCCAAAGCCAACTCCCTATCTGCTAGACCATAGTGCCTTTTCCAGATCTTCTCTCTTCCTTGTTGGTTAAGTGTGTTGGACTCTTGTTATTGTTCATTCTTTGTTCTCACAGAGGATCAATGGCATCATAGGATGACATCTTGACTTGCTCCTAAATCGGGTTTAATGAAGCAAAACTGTACAAAGTCCTCAGTCTCACTCTCCCCTCCAGAGTTATTGGAATCCAGTGGCAAGATGAGGAATAGCTCTCTAGAAGGAAGAGGAGGTAGGAGAAAAAGAAGGAAATGAAAGAGAAGAAGGAGGGAAGGATACATTAGGTAATATAAAATCAAATTCTAACAATAAAGGAAAGGTTGAATTCATAGTAGTACTCTTTGTAGTAGCAAAGAACTGGGAAGAAAGTAGTTACCAAGGGCAGATGTAGATGGGACTGTGGATAGAGAGCTGGCCTTGAAGTCAAGAGGACCTAAGTTCAAACCTGGCCTCAGATACTTATAACACTTCCTGGCTGTGTGACCCTGAGCAAGTCACTTAACCCCAATTGCCTCAGGAAAAAAAAAAGGTACATATCCATTGATTAGGGGAATGGCTAACCAAATAATCAGGGTATATAAAATAAGGAATATTAATGGGCAGTAAGGAATGATGAGTACAGAGAAGCACAGAAACGATGCATGAATCAATGACGAAGGAAGCAGAACCAGGAAACAATAGAAACAATGACTATACCAACCTAATGTGAAACTACAAATGCATGTCAGGAACCCACTAAACCAGAAAGGACGTTTGTGATTATAATGACTCCGCTTGTTCCTGAAGAAGAGATGAGAAAGTCACTCCCTTTCCTCTTTAAAACTGACGTTGAACTGTGCCTGCCAAACATTCTCTATAATCAGACTCTGTTCATGTGTTGATTAGTTTTCTTGAATTATATTTTTTCTCTCCTTTTTTCTCTCTCCCTTTTTTCATCTTTATTACAGAGTTAGAAAATTACTCTGGTTAGGGAATATTCAGAAAGTGATGCAATAGCAAAATATCACTTGAAAAAGAAAAAAAAAAAGAAGCTGAGTTTGAGTTTAGCAAAGGCTGGTAACCTGATCTGGCTGAGAACAGAGTGAAGGGGGAGTACAGCTCATTCAGAAAATAATGATGAGAATGAAAGAAAACAATTTTTTTCTTTTAGAAAATGAAGTAAAACTAGAGATTTTGTTTGATCACCAAAAGTATGAGTTTCAGCAGTTTATTTAATCCTGTTGACCTCTATGTCCTTACTTATAAAATGAAAGTTGGACTGAATAATGTCTTAAGCCTCTTTCAGTTTTGAAAGATATGAAAGATAGGAGTCAAATTATTGAAAAATGCCAACACAAACTCTGCAAACTCCCCTTTCAATTTTCATTTTCCATTATCAATTTGTCAAAGAAAAAATACTTCAGATCAGGCAAATATCTTCTCCCTGTGTCTCTCCTTTGCAAATGAAACCCATTTTTAAGTCAGTGGACACTCTAAGTTTATGTTTATGGGAGTTAATGTACCTGGTAGGAGAAGGAATACAACCTGTTTTATTTTATCTCCAAGTATCAAAAGCACCAATTTTCCTCAGCTCTATCTTGGATCATCTTGTCTGTATGTGAGAGCAATATACACATTTTTCTCAATTTTCTACTTGTCGTTTGCCATTTTGATCCTTATACATAAAGCTGGTTTTAAGTTTAAAAAAATCTGAGGAAGGGAAGGAGAGAAGGATTATTTATATCTAATTCCCTATTTGACCCCCTTAGAAGGTGCTAAGTATACAGTAGGTGCTTAATAAATATTATTGACTGATTATGGACTTATTACTTCTGTCTTTGGGGTCTCAATCTCTTTCTTTAAATAAGGAGGTGATAAATAATGAACTGTTTGGTCTAGCTCCAAAGTTATGATCCTATGACTTCTCTGGAACTCAGTTTCCTCTTCTGTATAATGAGGGGGCAAAATTAGATGGTCTCTAAGGGCTCTTCCATTCATGAGTCTATGGTTGTGTGACAGATAAAAAGACAATATACAAAACTTATTGCTCAAATATATTCATTCTATTCACCAGTCGTCACTCAAATGCTGGACAAAGCCATTGGGACATCATGCATTCGGCTCTGAGTGTAGGGTAGATTTTATTTTTCCTTGTAAGCCACGACATATTTGAAGGAAATTCAGAAGTAAATTATTCACTTTTATTATGGACATAATGTTTGAACTTTTCAAATGTTCTACATTTATTTCACTGCTAGCAAAGTCTCTGGCAAGATTGCAGGGAAAGACTTTTCCCACCCACATAAATGAGTCTTTGACTTCTCGGGTGGTGGTTGTCAAGGGGGAATGTTGTCTCATTTGCAATCAATTAAAAACCTTCATGAAAGATTCCTGTTCCCCAAGAATGAAAACCTCAGCTGGAATCTTGAGTCATGGTTTTGGACCCAGTTTGCCACAAGTGAGACTTGATAATGACAAGAAGCTAAAACTAACTTTAGAGATGGGAAATCTAAAGGAAGCAAAGGAAAGGACATTCATTCTCCTGTTTGTTACTAGGGAGCTGATGCCTTCTCTGTAATTCACATCACTCAATGTCACAAACCAAATATTAACCAACTAAAGAAAGTAGAGATTTCTGGCATTTAAAATATGTGATTTTTTTATTAATAAATTATTGTTTTTATTGAACCATTTCAGTCACATCCAACTATCCACAATCTCATTTGGCAAAGATTCTAAAGTAATTTGTCATTTTCTTCTCCAGTTCATTTTATAGATAAGAAAATGGAGGCAAACAGAGATAAGTGCCTTTCCCAGGCACAGGGATCCCAGTGTTGATCCCAGGATCAAACAGCTATTAAGTACCTGAGGCTGGATCTGAACTCAGGAAGATGCATCCTCCCAATTCCAGGCCCAGGGCTCTGGGCACTATGACACCACCTGGCTGCCCTGAAGCTCAGTTTTCCCATCCGTAAAATGAGAAGATTGAATTAGAAGGTCCCCTAAAAGGGCTAAAGGTATGATTCTATGATCTCTGAAATCAAGTCAGTTTCTTGGCAGTTTCCTCAATAAGACTAGATGATCTCCAAGATCTCACTCTGTTCTAGAACTGTGATTCTAATATTCAAAGTACTTAGAAAGTTCAAAGAAACACAGGCCTCTAGTTAAAAAGTACTTCAGTGTACCTTCCAGTAGATGACCCCTGGTCTTACAGAACAGGAAAGTCAGACCTACAGAGTGAAAAGACTGGAACAAGCTTACATGACTTTAAATCTATCTTTTTTTAAAAAAAATCACCTTCATTTCTGATTATATACACACATATATATCTATATCTAGCTATAGGTAGGTAGATGATCAACAGATAGATAGATAGATAGATAGATATCTTTCCATCCTCTATTCAAAGATCTATATTCTTGCAACAACAAATAGAAAGAAAGAGAAGACTAACTAACCTCTCAGCAAGCCCATATCCATATCCACTCACAATCAGGAAAAAAAGAGGAAAAATATATTTTCTCCTCTCTTCCTCAGAGACAAACTGGTGAGTGCAAAGTCAATTCGCCTATTATATCTCCTTATATTTCATTGTTAGTATTGATATTAATTACCTTACTTAGTATATATTTTAATAATTGTGGGTCTTAATAGCAATAATTCTTTCATTTCTGGCTGATTATCTAGCTTCAGGGAGCCATAGACATGCCTTAAAGGAGACGACCTTCTCTCTTTACTACTGAAACAATCTTCTTGTCCCGAGATTACCCCCTTTTAGTCATGTCACTCTTGGCTGAAGAAATCGTAAATGGCTCCCAAATGCCTAAGAATAAAGTCCAAATTCCCTAGTCTGGTCCTAAACATTCATGGGAGATGTCTGATTGCCAAGATGTAGCAGTCACTTGTAATTTTTAGTAGTACTTTGGGGCAGTTTTTGCAAAAGATGGGAATTTATAATGATAATAGTGTCCATTGACCATCTAGATTCACGTTTCCAAATGGATTGCCTGCTACCCTATTGCTCCAGGCAAAAAAGGGCTATTCATTATTCCCTAAACATGACTTAGACTTTGGATCCTTTGTTTAAGCTCACTCCATTTATCTGGAAATATTCCCCGCCCCCCCCAACCTACAATTTCCTCTTCAAATCCTACTAGATCTTTAAGGCTGAGTTCAAATGCCATCCCTTCCATAAAGCCTACCCTGATACTCCATAACTCTCCTACTCTAACCTTTTTCACTCCTCATAGGACTTGATTTATATCAGTTTTATTCTACTTATTACATACTGCCTCATAGATTAAATGACCATAGATTAAATGACTCAATGAGAAATGATATCAGCAGTTATTAAGCCTAACACCCTTATTTTTCTGATGAGAAAACTAAAACACAGAAAAAGATAAATAATTTGCCTAGGACCACACAGTCAGTAAACGTGTTTGAAGCAGAATTTGAACGTAGGTTTTAGTTAATTCCAGGAGCCAGATGATGCAGTGGATAGAGTACCAGACCTGAAGTCAAGAAGACTCATTTTCCTGAGTTCGTAGCCAGGCTCAGACACTTATTGGCTGTGTGACACTGGACAAGTCACTTTACCCTGTTTGCCTCAGTTTCCTCATCTGTAAAATGAGCTGGAGAAGGAAATGGCAAACTGCTCCTGTGTCTTACCTAAGAAACCCCCAAATGGGATGGATCATAAAGAGCTGGACATGAATAAAACAAATGAATTACTAATTTACTAATTCCAAATCCAGCATTTTAAACACTCCATCAATATTCTCTCTTCTAGGAAATTATAAACATCTTGATCAGGGACAATATTTTCTACCTATTTTTGTGCCTCCATAATGCCTAGCTCAGGTCTTTGCCCAAAGCAAACAGTGAGCTATTGAAAGAATGAATGGAGCCATTGCATGTATTGGATTGGGACTTGGGAAGACCTGGATTCAGGTCTCACATAACTAACACAGTCTAACATAAACTGGTGAGATGACCTTGGGCAAGTGACCTTCCCTCTCATTGTTTCAGGCTAATCTAATAAATTGGAGAGAAGATGCATTTGTAGAGAGTTTTCTCACCAGGAGAGAGAAATTTTTACCAAAGAAAAAAGTCTGAGCAAAAAAAAAAAAGAAAAGAAAAGAAAAGAAAAAAAGAAAGAATTGATCAATGAATCAATGAGTTTCATAGAAGTTGAATTACCTCCTAGAGATCAGAGTATGTGATGCATTGCATCGACTTTTCAGATCCTTGGAGACAAATGGGTTAATTTTATTTAATTACCTTATATTCAAGTTTGTTCAAAAATAAAAGATACTGATGTTTCATTTGTCTCTCCTGGAAAAATGGAAAAACTCCTTCTGGAAAGAGAGATATCAGCACTAACCATTCCACCACTGTCTTTCATGAGGTATCACTGTGACCTATTTCTCCAACCAAAGAAATTTCTGCCTGTTGGATCATCTGCCTGGCAATTTACCATTCTATTACTTAGCTTTGCCGACAGGTGTCCCTATAAAAAGAAAAATAATAAACACATTTGCTCGTTATTATAGCAGGGATGTCGTGAGGCCTCTGTCTGTGAAACTGAATTAATCTCTTACAAATCAATGCAACAGAGGTAGAAGAGAAGAGAAGACAGATTCCTGGGTTATTCTCCAGAGACAAGATTTCTACTATTCCCAACACGCCATGGGAAAGCTTTCAATCACCCCCCACTCCTGCTGCCCTTCTCACCTCCTCTCTGGTCATACCTACCAGGAGGTCTAAAAACTCACTCGGCAATCCACAACTGGGTGCCTCCCATTCTGTCCCATTCTCAACCTCCCTTCTCTCAGAGCCCAGCTCTGTCGGCCAATGCTGCCTTCATGATAACAAAGAGGCTGCCTTTCAGACACTAAAGAAGTCCCCATCTTCTTTCTTAGGGATAAATATGGGATTTCATGACAATGACCAGTAGTAAAATTTATCATTATTGCTAAAGAATGCCCAAAGAGCTTATATTAAAAAGGTTATTTTATTTATAAAGAAGGAAAGGGCAATTTTAAGCATCCCAGTTAGGATATATGATATGGATTTGTGCTAACCAAAAGAGCTGACACAAGATCTTAAGAAATCTTCATTGAAATCATGGAATATTTTACTGATGAATGAAACCAAAAGGCAAAAGTTCTAAAGAAATTAAAAGACACAAAGTTGTAGAGGGAAAGAGTCAGGGACCTCAGTGAGCTCCAATTCCCTTGAATTTGACAATGTTTGGAAATATCCAAACATAGTAGGAACTGCTTCTCAGGGATATGTAGTTGAATTTTTTGGGTTTTTTTTTTTAAGATCATAAAACAGGATCTATTTCCATTCATGCACCCCTACATATTCATACAAATACATACATGTATATGCATATTTACATATTTTTCTGTGTGTGTAGGTTCCACACACAGAAAGTTTCTCCTGGTATATGTATATTGAGTGTTCCAAAAATCGTGGGACATTTTAAACCACTAAAGCTAAGGCTGAACTAAAACTTTTGGGACACCATAGCAGGGAAGGTAGGTGGAACAGCCAGATACTTTCTGATTTTAAATCTGGCCTCAGATATTTAGCAGCTCTGTGACCCTGGGCAAGTCACTTAACCCTGTTTGACTCAGTATCCCCATCGGTAAATAGAGCCAGATAATGAAAGGGTAAACCGCTCCAGTATCTCTGCCAAGAGATCCCCCATATAATATCATGAAGAGATGAACACAGCTCAGATGACTCAACAACCTCAACAAATAGTATATGTATATGTGCATGTAATAGGGATGCTCATTCTGTTACAGAAATTCTTAACCTCAGATTAATGTATTTATTTTTAAAATATTTTGACAAGTATTTAAATTATATGAGTTTCCCTTGTCATCTCTTATCTTATTTTGTGCATTTAAAATATTCTGAATTGAATATGTTTAACCTATATTAGATTACTTGCTATCTAGGGGAGGGAAGAGAAGAAAAAATTGTAACACAAGGTTTTGCAAGGGTGAATGTTGAAAACTTGTCTTTGCATGTATTTTGAAGATAAAAAGTTAATATTATAAATATTAATAATATTTAATAATAATAATAATAAATAACATATTATAAATGTTATTATGAGAAGAATACAGATTTCTTTAGGCAAACAAAGAGATCCAGGATCCAAAAAGTTAAATATGTCATATTTTATCTAAGTAAATATTGGTATGTGTATCAATCCCTTTAACTCATAATCAACTCTGCCTTTCCTGGAACACTCTCCCTTTTCAATTCCTTCTCCTACTTTCCCTGGCTGTCTTTAAAACCCAGGTAAAATCCCATCTTCTGCAATCTGCCCCCCATCTTGGACCCTTTTCTCTGAGATTACTTATAGTTTATACTGAATATATCAGGTTTGTACATAGTTGTTTGCATGTTGTATCTCATCAGACAACTTCTTGAGAGGGATTCTTTTTTGTTTGTTTAAAATTTAAAGAATTCTTTTTTTAGAATTCTTTTTTTTATTATAGCTTTTTATTTACAAGTTATATGCACAGGTAATTTTTCATCATTGACAGTTGCCAGTCCTTTTGTTCCAACTTTTTCCCTCCTTCCTCCCACCCCCTCTCCCAGATGGCAGGTTGGCCAATACATGTTAAATATGTTAAAGTATAAGTTAAATAAAATATAAGTATACATGTCCAAACAGTTATTTTGCTGTACAAAAAGAATTGGACTTTAAAATAGTGCACAATTAACCTGTGAAGGAAATCAAAAGTGCAGGCGGACAAAAATAGAGGGATTGGGAATTCTATATACTGGTTCATAGTCATCTCCCAGAGTTCTTTCACTGGGTGTAGTTGGTTCAGTTCATTACTGCTGCTTGGAACTGATTTGATTCATCTCATTGCTGAGGATGGCCAGGTCCATCAGAACTGATCATCATATAGTATTGTTGTTGAAGTATGTAATGATCTGGCCTGCTCATTTCCCTCAGCATCAGTTCGGGTAGGTCTCTCCAGGCCTTTCTGAAATCATCCTGCTGGTCATTTCTTACAGAACAATAATATTCCATAACATTCATGTACCACAATTTACCCAGTCATTCTCCAACTATGGGCATCCTCAGTTTCCAGTTTCTTGCCACTACAAAAAGACCTGCCACAAACATTCTTCAGTCTGACTCTTAATAACTACATTTGGGGATTTCTTGGGAAAGATCCTGGAGTAGCTTACCATGCTGTTCTCCAGCCCATTTTGCCGGTGAGAAACTGAGGCAAATAGGAACAAGTGATTGCCCAGGGTCACACATAATAAGTGTCTGAAGCCAGATTTAAACTCAGGAAGATGAAGCTTCTTGACTCCAGAGCTGGTGCTCTATCTCCTGCAGTGCCCCCTAGATGGCATTTATTTCACTCTCCAAGCTTCCCCATCCCCTTGACAATGGCCATGTCTCTTTTGAGGTACCTTAGCACTTGGTAGAGCTCTCCCTGTTAGTGAGACCCTAGCAAAAGGACATAGCCATACTTACTTTGATTCCATTTCAATTCATTCTCCAAACCTCAGCTCCTTACTAACAGCCTTGTCCCTTCCAAAATCTTTCTCACTTTCCAGCTGCTTTTTCATACTTTATCTACTCCTCTTAGAATATAATCTTTTTATTTATTTATTTTGTTTTTGTTTGTTTGTTTTGTTTTCTTTTCATTTTTTTGCTGAGGCGATTGGGGTTAAGTGACTTAGTCACTTGGAATACATCTTCTTGAGAGCAGAGCCTGTGTTTATATCTCTGGTCCTTAGCACAGTTCCTGGGCCCAGAATTCCCTCATAATTTCCATGCTATATAGAACAAACAGTTTTCAAAGCATAGCAATCTGGCTGAGGAAACTAAGACAATGTATATTGAAAGAGGATGAGGTAAATGCAATCTCTGTTGCCCTGGCTACTACCAGAGTTTCACCACGGATACTTTAAGTGAAGCAACAACAACAACAAAAAAATAAGATTACATACCAATACTTTGATTTAATTATGTAAATTGACTAAATTTTTAGGTTGATGGATTTAATTACAAAAATCCAATTTTATCTAGTCCATAGAACACAGAATAATAGGAATTATACAAGAATGTCCTAGGATTTTTTTTCTCTCAACACTATCCTCTTCCTTTGTAATGTCTCTGAAGCCTTTGACACTGTTGATTAGCATCTTTTCCTTGACCTTCTTGTCTCTGGAGGTTTTCACAACACTGTTCTCTCTTGTTCCTTCTCTCTGTCTGACTATTCCTCCTCAGTTGCTTTTGCTGGATTTTTCCCCAAGTCACATGTACTAACTATACAAGTTTCCCCAACTCTTCTCTGGGTATTCTTTTCTTTATCCTCTGGACTATTTTGCTTATCTCCATCACATCTCACGAATTCAATTATCTCTTTGCAGATGATTATCAAATCTACTTATTCAGAACTAACCTTTCTCTTGACCTCTATTCTTGCATCTCTTCTTGCTTATTCAACAAATTGACTTGGATATCCCATAGCCAATTTAAATTCAACGTATTATTTCAATGTATCTTTCCCCCCAAACCTTTCCTTCTTTCTAACATCTTTATATTGCTGGCAAGAGTACAACTCGCCTCCCAGTTATCCAGGTGCACAATCTAAAGGTCACATTCATCTCCTCACTCTTTTTCACCTCCCCCTTTATCCAAATTATTACAAAGCTACATCAATTCTACTTTCACATCATTTTTGTATATAACCCTTTCTCTCTTTTGATGCTGTCACTACTCTAGTGTAAACTCTCATCACCTCACACCTGGACTATTGCAATAAGCTGCCGGTTGGTCTCCCTGCCTCAAGTTTTTCCCCACTCCAGTTCATCCTCCTTTCAGTTATCAATGTTATGTCCCTAAATATCATCCTCCCAATCAATCCATTCCATTGGCTTCCTGTCACCTCCAGGATGATTTAAAACCCATCATAATCTCACCTCTTCCAACCTTTCCAGTTTTCTTAAGCTTTACACCTCTCCACATACTTTACAATCCAGCAACCCTGGATTTCTTGCTTTTTCTCACAAAACCCACTCCATCTCCTGACTCTATGTATTTTTACTGGCTCTCTCCCATTCCAGTAATGCACTCTTTCCTGACCACTGACTCTTAGATCTCTTCAATTTCTGCTAATATTTTGCTTTCCATGGGAAGTTTTGCCCAGTTCCCTTAATGGTAGCACCTTTTTCTGAGATTGCCTCCAATTGAGCTGCTATTTGGATGTATGCAGTTGTCTTCATGTCATCTTCCCATTCTACTACAAGTATCTTGAAGGCAGGAACTGTTTTTGCCTTACTCTGTGCATAACCCTTCCTTTTTTTGCTGAGGCAATTGGGGTTAAGTGATTTGCCCAGGGTCACACAGCTAAAAAGTGTTAAGTGTCTGAGACCAGATTGGAACTAAGGTCCTCCTGACCCAAGGGCTGATGTTCTATCCACTGTGCCACCTAATTGCCCCCCCCCCTTCTTAAGGATAGAAGCTGGAACATTGTAGATGCTTTACAAATGCTTGTTGACTATTGAAGAATCAGATGAATAATGATAACCTCCACAACATCCAAGCCATTATCCATTAAGTGAAGGGGATTTTTCCGAGAAAGAGGAAGAAAATTAATGATAAACAATTTCAGAAATAATAAATGAATTTAAAATTTGAAGAAATATTTTTGAACAAGTAACTTTCACTTTATGTAATAACACATGTTGAGTAATTGATTGACCATGACTGCTTCAGCTGATACTGAAATTCCAACCTTCCTGCTTAATTTTATTGTTTACGTTCTTTAACGGGTTGTAATTTATAAAAACGACTTCTTAACCAACAAATTTGTGCTGTTTGCTGTGTTTCTTGAGTTGTCTAGAGATAGGGAGAAGACATTTTTACCTGATAAAATGAAACAGATTGCATAGTTTTTGCTTGATGAAATTGGACTGAAAAGAGAGGGAAGGAGAAAAATGAGAGGGGGGGAAGAAAAAAGAAGAGAAGGAAAGCACATGAGCCAGACAAAAGTCCAATATCCATCTGAAATGATCTTGAATAGCTGAGCTTACTCAGTGGAAAGTAAATGGGAATTTTAGTTCTAGGAACATAGCTAATAAACTTACTAAAAACTCCAATCCCCAACTGGTTTGGGAATGAATCTGTTTCTACTATTGGGTATGGTTTATTCCTCTCCAGGTTAAAAAAATCCCTTTATTGAAATTCCTTTTGGATTTCAGTGTTTTCCTGTCTATGTCAGAATTTACACAATACTTCTTTCAGAGCAAGTATTACAAAGAAAGTTCTTGTGTGTATATGTGTGTTTGTATGTGTGTGTATAGTGTGTTGTTGTGTGTCCTAACATGGGATGAGTGGAGAGCCCTGGGGAATCATGGCAATAGTCACTTTGCACAAAGTTGTGGTCTTCTAAGGAAATAAATGGGCACAACAATTTCAAACATTTTTGTTGACTTTCACAATTGTAAATCCAACAATGAAGCTCTTTAGCTTATAAGTAACTGGATTTTCATGTTAGTGGTTGGAAACCATTGATCATATCAACTAACTATTCAAGATCTAAAGTCAAGAGTTCCCAGAGGAAGTGAATCTGTGCAAAAAATAAAAGGGAAATGTACCTTTTCCCAAGATTTTCTTTCTAGTCTTAACAGATTGTGAGGATAGGAGGTGAAGAGGACAGAGAACAGAGAAAGCCATTGGGGATCCTTGCTGAGACAGGAAACCTTAGTTAGCTACCCTTATGGATTTCTTTCAGTCCTATAAAATACCATAATACTCACCTCTATGTCCTTTCTGACAGGTGAAGATGTATGATTTGGGAATTCAAGTTAATAGAAACCAGAAGTAAACTCATCATTGTTGAAACGAAAGGAAAAACACATAGTTCCTTTGTATTCCATGTTGCAAACAGGAAGGTTGAATACAGTTGGGAAAGTACTACCTTTGGGGTCAGAGGATGTAGGTTCAAATAACTCTTCTGATATTTATTTGGACAACTCTCTCTCTTTGGGCTCTGATGTCCTGAAATGTGAAGTGAAGGGTTTGGATTGGATGGAATCTTTTTAAACAGCAGTTTTTCCAAAAATTTTAATCTTTCCTCAAACCTCCAATGATTTCTCCTACCCTCAGTTTCTTAGCTGAGAATCTTTCCTCATATTTCATTGAAAATATTGAGGCCCAGAACAGAAGTGAGTGCAAGGGATAATGTTGTAAAAAATTACCCAGGCAGGGGTTCTGTCAATAAAAATTTATAATTATTTTTTTAAAAAAGAAAATATTGAGGCCATTCACTGAGAGCTCCCTTTTCTACCCTCCTCTTCATCTCATATCAATTAGATGTCTTCTGCCATTTTATCCCCCTTTATGTTTACTTCACTTGAAGAGGTAGCCTTTCCCCTTGCTAAGAAAAACTGCTTTATGTGTACAGATCATTCCGTTTTACCCCATATTCCCCAGAAAAATTACTTCTTTATCATCTTCATTCTTTCACCAATCTTCAATCTCTCCCCATCCAGTAATTATTTCCCTACTGCCTTTTATCATGTGCACATCTCCATCACCCTCAAAAAGTCTTCGCTCAATATTCCCCAATATTATACTTTCTTTTGAGGATAGACTCCTTGAGAAGGTAGTCTACAACTGATTCTTCAATTTTCTCTCCTCTACTCTTTTAACTCCCTACAATCTAGTTTCTACCTTATCAACCAAAAGAAATTTCTTTCTCCAAAGTTAATAATGATCTCTAAATTTCCAAATTTAATGACCTCTTTTCAATTTTCATCCTTTTTAACTTCTTCATTCTTTGATACTGTCAATCATCTTCTTTATCATCTTTTTTAAGTTTTTAAGATACTATTCTAGTTCACTCTTTATATAACAGACAGCTTCTTCTCAGTCTATTGTGCTGAGGCTCTTGATCAAAGTCACACTGGCTTCCTCCGTATATACCCTAGGATTCTATCTTGTCCTCTTTTACTACTTCACTTGATCTTACCAGTTCTCATAAACTCAACTATCCACTCTATGGTCTCGATTCTCAGATCTTGTCCAGCTTGTCCAGTCCTAACCATTCTCTTAATCTCCAAACTTACATCTCCAATTGTCTATTAGACATCTTTAATTAGATATCCCATAAACATTTTGCACTCAACATGTACAAAATTGAACTCATCCTTCCCCCTAAATCTCTCCCTTCTTTATTACTGTTGAGGGTCTTAGCATCTTCTAAGTTAACTACATTCACAGCATAGGTATCTTCCTTGACTCTTCATTCTCTCTTACCCCAATTTCCAAATTCATATCCAATCTGTAGCCAAGGACCATCAACTTTGCCTTTGCGACATTTCTTATATATGCTCACTTCTCTTCTCTGTTACCCTCTTGGTATGGGCCCTCAATTACTCACTCCTAATCTATTTAAATAGACTTAAGTAGGTCTATTCAATTAATTATTTAATTATTTTGTTTGATTATTGATAATAATAAATTATTTATTTATTTAATAAATTTAAATAGAGCTTCCCTGCCTCAAGTCTCCTAACTCTAGTCTCTCCTCCCGTGTGAAATTAATCTTCCTAAAGTGAATGTCTCACTATTTAATAGACTTCTATTCAATAGACCTGTGTTCAGTAGATTTCTGGATCAAATGTAAAATCTTCTATTTGCCTTTTTAAACCCTCTTCAATGTGTCTTTCCTGTCTTTCCAGTACTTTACACTTTACATCCTCAACAATCCCACCCCATTATGTAGTCTGTGATCAAGTGACAATAGACTGTTTGCTATATATAATATCCCTTATGCCAACTGGCAATTTTCACAAGTTGGTCCTCATCCTTGCATTTCTCCCTCCTTATCTTATTCCCCTGCCTTCTTTGGCTTCTCACTTTTTATAAGAAATTTTTCTTGGGACCCACATGTGCAAAAATGTTTGTGGCAGCCCTTTTCATAGTGGCAAGAAACTAGAAACTGAGTGGCTGCCCATCAGTTGGAGAATGACTGAATAAATTATAGTATATGAATGCTATGGAATATTATTGTTCAACAAATGATCAGGAGGATGATTTTAGAGAGGCCTGAGGAGACTTACATGAACTGATGCTAAGTGAAATGAGCAAAACATTATCCATGGCAACATCAATATTCTATGATGATCAATTTTGATGAACGGGACTATTCCCAACAATGAGATAACTGATACCAGTTCCAATGATCTTGTGATGAAGAGAGCCATCTACACCCAGAGAAAGGACTGTGGGAAATGAATATGGATCACCCATAATATTCTCACTCTTTCTGTTATTGTTCACTTGCGTTTTGTTTTCTTATTCATTTACTTTCTTTTTTATCTGATTTTCCCTATGAAGTAAGAAAACTGTATAAATATGTTTATATATGTATGTAATATTTAACACATATTTTAACACATTTAATATATACTGGATTGCTTGCCATCTAGGGGAGTAAGTGGAGAGAAGAAGGAGAAAATCTGAAACACAAGGCTATGCAAGGGTCAATGTCAAATTATCAGGGCATATGTTTGAAAATAAAAGCTTCCTTGATCCCACTTAATATTAATTCTTTCCCTTTGCTGATTATCTCTAATTTATCATATAGAAACAAACATACACATGCATATACACATACAAGATAGTTTTACATACATGAAATGAATAAGCAGGTAACACAGAAGACAAGAAAACACCCAGAACTCATCTCTCATCCTGTGCCAATTTCTTTTTCCTAGTAAGCTCTATTCTGAAACATTAAGTTGACCCTTTCCCCTTTGCTACCGTGCAATGATGAAGACTTTACTTGAAACAATATGTTGTTAGGGGTGTTTAACCTACAGAAAACTCTAGGGGATCATGGTGCTATATTTTAATATTTTGAAATGATGGAAAGTAAAAGGAGAATTAGAATACTTTAAAAGGATTGCACATATTTAACCTATGTCAGAATGTTTGCTGTCCAAGGGAGAGAGGAGAAAGAAAAAATTTGGAACACAAAGTCTTACAAAAAATGAATGTGGAAAACTATCTTTACATGTGTTTGGAAAAATACTATTGAGAATTGTTCTTGACTCCAGAATAATGAGACTACGAAGTGAAATGCAGAGAGAGAGGAAGATCTGGGGTCTGCATAATGAAGATCTTTTTAGTAATCAAGGATATCTACCAATGAAAGAGTTGGATATGAATTAATAAATTCCTCATCATGAGAGGTGCTGAAGTAAATTCTAGATGATCACTTGTAGGAGGTGAGAGTGATTTATCTTTAAGAGGAAAAATGGGTTAGATGATTTCTAAGGTCATTTCCAGACTTTTGAATCTATACCTTACTTATCTACCTCCTTTCATGTATACTGAAAATCTCCTAAGATCCCTTCTTATATTTCCTACTTTTCTTATGGAGATAATATCTACCTAAAGCATTTAATTGTGCTCTTAAATCTGCAACAGAATTTGCAAAATATGATAATGACCTCACCTAGGATACTAATCTTGACATTGCTGAATACAAATATTATATAGCAACTTATTCCTTGGAAAGTGAGTCATCTCTGGAAAAGCAGCTGGCCAGAGGGTACATTTCTGGCTGTCCATATTATCACCTCATTAGAGTTACCTCCATGACCTAGGAATAAAACCCCTGATGTGCTTAGAGGACAGAATCCAGATGGAAGCAGATGGAGGAGAAAATTTTCCCACTGGCCATCTGTCTCTTTCCCTGTAAGAATAAAAGATGAAAGGCACGTTTTCCTTGAAGTGTTATCTATCCTGTTCTTGAAGCCCCTATTTTCTATTGTTCCACTTTTCTTGACTATATATGAATAATTTATCAAGAAGAAGGACCATCTAAAAACAGAGTCAAGGTGAGAAAGAAAATGGTCTAACTCCACTAAAGAGCAGCATAGGCACATGCTTTCCTCCTGAAAATGGCTAAGATTCCAGAAACTCTCTGGGAATTATGACTTACTATCAAGACTATATGTTAAGTACCATGCCTTTGTATTACTTAAATGCAACTGGGGATACATTGGGCCTAGGGTCAGTAAGACAGAAATCTAACTTCAAATCTGGTTCTGCAAGTCACTTAACCTCTTTTTGCCTCAGTTTCCTCAAAAATAAAATGGAAATGATAATAGCACCCATCTCTCAGGATTATTGTGAAGAACAAAATGAAATAGCATTTGTAAAAAAAAAAATATTTAGCATAGTGCCTGACATGTTGTAGGTGTTATATAAATGCTTATTCTTTTCCTTTCCTTGTATTATAATCCAATTCTATATAGATATGGTCTGTGTCCCTACGTAGATTGTAAATCTCAGAAGTTCAAAGAGGTAATGGGATTCTGATACAAGAACTAGTGGCACTTTTTTTTATCTATGTTGCTTCTAAGCATGATGTAGTTTACCTGCTTATTTATTCATGTATCTTTTTATTATTGCTTTATCTTTTTTTAAAAAAATCAATATGATTTGCTTTCATAATATGTTTTAACACATTTTAATGCTCCAATACCTTATTTGAACTCTGTGTCTCTATGTTCCAAAGGTGTAGTTTATAAATAACATATTCTGGATGTTATAAAACAATCTATTTTGCTATTCTTTTCCATTTTATGGGTGAGCACATCCCATTCACATTCATAGTTTTGATAGTAAGTTATGTATTTCTTCTATAATATCCTTTTATATTTTATCCTCTCTTTGTCACCTATCCCTTTGCACACACTTTTCAAAAAATGTAATGAAAGAGAAGGAATGTGATCACCTCTAGTACTCAATAAGTGAAATATCTGCTTTCATTCTATTATTCCCCTTCTCTTTATCTAAGATATTATGACATGTAATAACCACTTTGAATCTACCTTTATTATCCATCTTCCAAAACTGATGCTTAATTTGCTTGTGCCTGTTATCTCCCCAACTCTATCTTTCCTCCAAAACTCTCCTACACCATAACATGCCTACAAGCTATTCAATTCAGCATATTTCTATACCAACCTTTGTGTGTGTGTGTATATATATATATATATATATATATATATATATATATATATATATATATATATTTAACCTTCCCTTGAGATATTCAAATAATGGTGCGATTTAGCAAAAACTCACCCCAGTTCCTCTATTTTTGCATATACATCTCATTACAAGTTGATTTTTCAAAGCAGGAATTTCTTCTTCCTTCTCCTTCAATTATTTCTTAATTAATTAATTCCTTTCCCCATGAAGCCTCAGGCCCTCTAGTTTTACCTTTAAACTCCTATTATAACACTTGAAGACAATAAGATTCTTCAGGGACACTTATCTCTTCTCCCTCACTGGAATTTAATTACTTAATAATCATTGAGTCATTTCCAAATGTTCAAATGAATGACCTTTCTAGGTGTCTCTTGACTCTGTTTCTTCTCAGTTTTTCTTCTCAGTATTGATCTATTCATGATGACTGTTTGAAAGTTTTCTATTTAATTAAATATTTTTTCTATAGGATTATATTCAGTTTTTCAGGGTGATTCTTGGATGTAAACCATTGTCTTTTGTACTATTGTAAAACATTATATTCTCTTCCTCGCGGAAACTGTGAGGGAGGGATTATACATTTGAGCTTTTAAGAGAATCAATGATTTTTAAATTATCTTTCCTTAACCTATTTTACAAGTCTTTTGTTTTATATTTTCTTTTTTCTATATTTTTATTTTGTTCTTACATTTCTTATTTCACTGAATAATTGAGTTCAGTTTGCTCTACCCTATTTATCAGGGAGCTTGCTACTTAGGTAAGGTTTTCTACTTTCTGTTCTAAGCCATTTATTCTTTCCTCTATCCTCTCCCCAAGATCTTATTTAACTTTTTATTCCTTGCCTGGGCTCTCCCCCGTTCCAGTTACTCTTGAAATCCTTATGGCTAAGCCACTTTTATTTTCCCTGTGGCTTCATTTGTATTGTAATGGAGTTATTTCTTTTTCTTAGGTTTACCTCTTGGGAATCTTAACCCACAATATTTCTATATGAATATGCATGTATGTATGTGCATGTGTGTATATGTTTGCATGTATACATAATACATATATTTACATACATTTCCATATATATGGATATGCATATATATACACATATATACAAATATATATAATGTTCTGATTCCTTATATCTCTCATTTCCTGGTTTGGCACTTCGTAGAAGAGCCAGGTTCCATCTGCTCCTGCACTCTTGATTGTAGTAAGAGTTCCCATAACTGGCTTCCACCTCCCCATAGCGTTTTCACTAAGAATTTTGGCAGCCTTCAGCTTACCTGTAGTAGCCTTGGTCATATCTATATATAAGTATATAGGTTTATTTATATCTACATAGATATAAATATAGATCTCTTTGTCTATATATTTATATATGCATCCCTATTGATATCTTTATGTATATATCTTTATATCATTATAGATGTCATTTACGACATGGCATGCTGGTTAACTGATTGACACAAAATGCCAAAAGCTTCCTTTTATCTAGACTCTTCTACTGTTAGCCAGTATAAAGACAGAAGTGTAAGGAAGAGGAAAAAGAAGCATATTCCAATGTCCATCATATCACTTTTCAGTTGTCAGAGCTAGTCTGCATTTCTATAATAAATACAATAAACCATTTGCAAACTGATCATGACGATACACACCCCTAAAGAAATCTTTTGACACTAATTTCTTAAACTATAGGTCACAATCCCAAATAGAATCTTATAATTGAGTGTGGGAGATCATGAAATTGTATTGTAAAATTTTCTGTTCATGTAAAATCAGTATAAAGACAGAAGTATAAAGAAGAGGAAAAAGAAGCATATTCCAATGTCCATCATATCACTTTTCAGTTGTCAGAGCTAGTCTGCATTTCTATAATAAATACAATAAACCATTTGCAAACTGATCATGACGATACACACCCCTAAAGAAATCTTTTAGACACTAATTTCTTAAACTATGGGGTCACAATCCCAAATAGAATCTTATAATTGAATGTAGGAGATCATGAAATTGTATTGTAAAATTTTCTGTTCATGTAAAAATTTCTCAGGGAAAAAAGGGGTACAAGTGGGAAAAGTTTATGAAGCCTTGTCTTAGACTGCCAGTGTTCCTCACACAGAACAGAGCATTGTGAACAGCACAGTAAGGAAGAAATGAGACTATGTTCATAAAAAGTAAAAAAGAGGGACCATTCGTGTGTCTGAATTGGCTTCTTATTGTTCTGGATTCCTCAATGCCTACGTTGCAAAACCACACAAGAAAACATCTCTCAGGTTTCAACTTTCTTGTCAAACAGATGTTTGACAAAGATTTGGGTACTAGTGTGTTTCAAACTTAATATGCATCAACAGTGTGGTCTGGCAGCCATGAATGTGAGGTTACAGTGAGAGGCAGAGCATCCCAGAATGAAGAAGTATCATCCTATTATTCTGGTGCAGTCAGACCACACATGGATTATCGTGGTCAGCTGAGGACATCCATATTCTAGGAAGGACATTGAAAGATACTGCAAATTATCCAGTAAAAGACAAATATGATGGTGGAGGGACTTGATCAATTAGAGGAACTGGGAATGGTTTCCATAGGTTAGAGAAAAGAAGAGATTTGGGAGGAAGGGGTATGCTGTCTTCTACTGCTCTTGTAGAAGAAGGATTAAGTTTATTTCACGTGTCCCATGATGGCAGTGCTAAAAAAAAATGGCTGGAAGTTTCAGAGACAAGTGGAGTTGGGACTAATATAATGAAACATTCCTTAACTGTTAACTATTAAGTTTCCTCAAAATTAAATGTTCTTCCTTAGTTGAAGTGCTATGTTCTCCCTCATTAGAGGTATTCAAGGAGAGGATGGATGATCACATGTTGGGACTGTCAGAGGGACAATTCTTGGTCAGGTCCGGGACAAGTTGGACTAGCCGGCCTCCAAGGTGCTCCCAGCTTGACATTCTGTGAATCCATATTTCATTGGGCTTTGATGGCAATCAAGCAAGGTTATGCATGTAAAAGTACTTTTTACACTATTAACTGTGATACAAATGGAAGGTACGATAATGATGATACAATCAGAATTGCATTATAAGGGATATCATTTTAATTAATATAATCTTTACTCATTCATATCAGAACATTTTACTATTTTACTCATAATCCAGTGGAATTAACTACCAGACCCATCTATTTTGCTTGTACTCTATCAAATGGGAATTGAAGTATTAAAGTATCAAGATGAGCTCATGATGTCTTGACCTAAGATAGTTATTGAATTTTATAATCCAGCTAAATTGACCTCTTCTTTATCAGACATTATGGTCCATTTCCCATCTTTATGCCATAGCACTGGTTGTACTATGTACCTAGAGAGCACTCCTTTCTTATCTATAACTCTTATAATGCCTTGAGATTCCCATAGTACCCAACTTAAATGTTTCCTTCTGCAGGAGATTTTCTTGGCTACCCCCAGCCCCTAGTGACCTCCTCCCAAAACTAACTTGTATTTATTTTGTATACATTTTATATAGACTGATATCTGTGCATGCTATACTTTCTGGTCAGGACGAAATCCTTGAAGCCAAGGGCCATTTCATCTGGGGATTTGATTCAATAGCACTTAGTACATTGTTGGCACTTCTTGATGCTTACTGACTGATTAAATTGTAAGGCAGAGTCATGGCACCCAAATTTCTTGAGTGTTTTCTTTAATATAATAAAATATAGGGGCAACTCGTGGGTGTCATGGATAGAGCATCAGCCCTGAAATCAGGAGGACCTGAGTTCAAATCTGGCCTCAGACACTTAACACTTCCTGGCTGTGTGACCTGGGTAAGTCACTTACCCCTACAGCCTCAGCAAAAAATAAATAAAATATAGTGATGGAAAGTGATGGCACATGTTGAAAATAAAATGTGATTTTTCTAGAAAGAGAACTGGTCAAAAAGAAAAGAAGATAAGAGAAAGAAGAGAAAATAAAATAAAAATAAAGAAGTCTGGTTTAGGAATCAAAAAACAATGAATTTTTGTCCTGGCTTTGATGCTGAGTGTATGACTTTGAAGAATAAGAAAGTGGTTATAATAATAATAATTCTCCTTAAACATGCTGAATGGATTTGTAATCCCTGCTAGTTGGGGAGGCTGAAGATGGTGGATCATTTGAGCTGAGGAGGAGGTTCTGAGCTTCAGGAGGGCTAAAGCCAATGGAGCATCTAAGCTAGTACCAATGTAATGGACCCTAAAAGTGGAAAGTCACCAAGAGATATAAGGAGAAAGAATTGGTACAAGTTTAAAAAAAAAAGTTTCTATTCTAATCAGAAGAGGGATCAAGCCTGTAATTGGTCATTGCACTTTCAACCTGGGTGAGATGTCTCAAAATAATGATGAAGATGAAGATAATGGTGAGAGTGATGCTAATTTCTGATTTTTACATAATGCCATATTTTGCATTCTGTGTCTTATTTAAGCCTCCTAACACAGTTAATGAAGTAATTTTGATTATTATCTCATGTTAGAGATGAGGCACCTGAAGTTTGAGCAAATATAAGTAATTTACCTTTGATTATCTCACTAGGCTTCATAAGAATTTGAGCTGTCCTGAAGTTGAATGGGTTATCTTGAAAAGTAGTAATTTCCTATCTGTAAAGTTCTTGAAGGACTGGAAGTGAGTCCTTTGGTCACCTCTGACTTTAGATCCAGGACACTTTCTGTCAAACTCTACTTCATCTTTTACAGAAGGATGCTCTTGGATTAGATGATTTCCAAGAACTCTGCTATCTTGAACATTCTATACTATTACTGATTTTTCGTTTTCATCCAGGAATCATCTTGAACCCAATATTCTGATAAAAAGCACATAGCATTTTCTTAGGGCTGATTCCAAAGAGTTCTCAACTGAAAATATTCATGAAGCAAGGGATCTTTCTCTTCTAAAAGTCAATACCTGAAAAATATCCTCATGACGATTTGAAGCGACTTAAATTAATTTCACGGCATACACTTCTACATTTCCTAAGTCTGCAGTGATTCTGCATGTCACTCGATCAATGAACACATCCAGAATATATCTCTTGTTTCCCATTCTGTACTTCTGGAAGATCAGAAGATATCTTTGCCCTCAAAAATATTGCAATCTAGTTGGGGTTCCACAGTTCAAAATCACGAAAGCACTGGCAATGGCAATTCAACAACTGAGTACCCAACTATATGGTTAATATGTCAAACACTGGTTTAATGACTATGTGCATGAGGCACGATATTAGGTAGGGAACATTAAGACAAAAATGAGATCATCTTTACCTTTAAGGTAGAGAAATATAAGTATTTATTTAGTGCCTCCTAAAATAACGAGATCATGACCTTATGACACCCTGATAAATATAACTACTTCCTCTCTAGAATATAGACTCTGCTTTCATTCTGCCAAAATCAACGGACCTGGATGTTAATGTTTTATTTCCAAATACCATCACCTCCACCCTACCACGGTGCCCATACTCCCCTATATAAATAATTAAGAAATGAAGGAGAAGATTCTAGGTTATTTAGTGAGTAACTGAAAGAATTAGATGATGCAATCTCTATGAATAGCTTTCTCTTTTATTTTTTAGCATTATTAATCACTTTGACATATTTAAAATGAGAACACTGTAAATTTGACTAACTACATATATCCAAGCTCCAATCTCCCAACCTTCAGTGTTAATTATAATTTCAATCTTGGTACAAATGCAGCATACTATTAATTTGACCTTCTATACTGATTTATGTTTTTAAAATCTGCCAGGCCTGCATCTTTAGAGATGATTCATGAGGAAAGCTTAGTGAATAGGATATGTCTCCATCCATGTATGGAGATGACATTCATGACTTGCTGTCAGGCAGGAGGATAAGGTAAAGGTCCTCAGATAAATTTCTAGTCATGTACACATGACTGTTACTGAGCTGTTAGACACTTTGCCCAATTCTTCTCCCTTTCTTTCTAGTCCTCTTGGCTCTCTTGGGATCAAAGTCAAGATAACTGTCCAGGTTATGAAAAGGTGGTTTCAATCAACTTCAGAGTACAGTTTGTGCCTCAAGTCAGTCCTGGGCCCAACTTAGGAGTCAGACAGTGGATAGAATCATTCTGTCATTAGAATCAGGGGTCAATCTGGGCCTAATGTGATCCAATGTTAAAAGGGTAGTTTGAAGGTAAAGTCACTATTGCCAGAATTAGGGGATCCATTTCTGATCAGGATGGGAGACTAGTTGATGATGTGGGTTAGGTCATTCATGGTCAGAGGTCACTGAGTAGCTAAGAATAAGGGTCAATTCAAGAGGTACTTCACTGGAAATTGATTTCCAAGCTGACATTTACTTTTTAATGATTTCTTTGGGGGTTTGAATAGATGATTAATTGTCCTCTCACATAGTTGTACTTCAGCTCCCATCTCTCCATCAAATCCACAAGGCTCTAGACTAAGAGGTTTAATGAATAATTCTTCTGTTTTTAGTTTAATCCTTGGGGGCTTCATTTATTTTTTTTGTACCAGTATTCTTTACCCAAGAGATCTGAATGGACTTGATTTTTATCTGGCACGAGTTTCTGGATTCACTAGTGGTGACTTTTATGATATTAAATGAAAAGTTTTAAATTCATGCTTAAGTAGGAGCCCAGATTCCAAAAGGGCTCATCTCCCAGCCTCCAATGATCCTATTGAAAATTGGATAAATCCAAGGCTGAAATGACTTTCTTTTAAAGTGTGATTTCAATAGCCAAGAAAAGAAAAAGCTCAAGAAGGTTGTTGTTCCATGTTATTCCATGAACCTTAGAAACAGGTAAGATAAGTTTTCCCATTCTGGAACAATCTGGCTATGGCAATGAAACCAGGTTAATTACTGGCATAGCAGGACACCGGGTACCCTTGGCCATTGACTCTTCCTGCTTGTTTGTTTGTTTTTTTTGAAATGTTCAGCAGTGAAAAATGCCACATTTCCCAGGGGGACCGAACAAATAAATTGCAATGAGCCTCATTTAATTGTGGTTCAAGCATTAGCCAACAGAGAAAATACTTGAATGTAGGCCATGGGAACAAGGAAGGCAGAGAAAATAACAGAGTAAAAGAGCAAGAAGGGAGAGAATTCTTGAACAAGTGGAAGGAGACTGTGTGTCTGGGAATTTATTTCAAGTCAAGGACTACATGGATTTATTAGATGTCTATATAGACATATATAGGAGTCGGAAAGTGTGAACTACAAAGACTGCAAATATGGCTTTCTCCCTCTTTTCTTTTTGTTTTTAATTCTGAGCTTAATACCAAGTAAAATGTGTGTTTTTAGTTTCCTTCTAGAATGGGAGAGGATTATATCTGAAACAGTGGATCTCTATTCAGCAGAGCTTTCTGTGTATGTTTTGTGCATGTTTGTGTGTATGTATATTTTGGGGTGTTTATGTATTTAATAGGAAGCATCGGTGTGAGAGTGGAATATTTATGAGAGTCTGTGGATGAGAAAAGCAAAATCTTTATTTCTTTATCAACTCTCTGATTCTATCCAGGCGAGTGAGGAGCTCCATCCACCAATGAAGTCAGGCACCTGCTTTGCAACTTAGTCTCATTTGGGGGCACAGAGAGGTAAATGACTTATTTTTTTTTCCTGAGGCAATTGGGATTAAGTGACTTGCCCAGGGTCACACAGCTAGGAATTGAACTCAGGTCCTCCTGACTTCAGGGCTGGTACTCTATCCACTATGCCACCTAGCTGTCCCTAAATGACTTATTTAGAATCACATAGTATATATGTGTCAAAGGCAAAATTTGACCCAGTTCTCACTGACTCAAAGATCCTTTCTATCCACTATGCCTTACAGTCTTTTTATGAAAGTCCATAGGAGGAAAAATGTTTATAATGTATAGGAAACAACATATATCCAAGTCTGTATATTTCTGAGTCTTGGGCAAAGTTTATTTATTTATTTTCTGAACAACTTGCTGAGTATTTCTCTAGATTTCTCCTTCCTCCATAGCTAAAGGGAGAGAAAGCAGGAAGCTGCGGCAGGAGTGAGGGAGAAAGCATGACCCAGCCTTGGCTGAGGGAGGAGAGGAAGACAGAAGGTGGTTTCAAGGAGAGAAGGAGGAATCAGAAGCATTGGAGTCTCTCGTCTACATTGATCCACCCCTAAATCCATCTCTTTGCTACTGAAACAAGAGCAGCAAAGGTCAGTCATAGGTAGTCATGTCTGATTGAACTATCTGTATCCGATACAGTCAGGGGCAGGATCAAAAGCATCAATCGATGCCAAATTGCTAAGTGGGGGACAGGGATTTGAAGACTCCAAAGATGGCTCACCTGACCCTGGAGGAGACCAGAAAGCACGAGCTAGCTCCCAGTGAGAGCAACTGTTGATGAGTTGTGACCCTAAACACTGGAACTGTGGGCCAGATCTTCTGAGCTCGGGTGCGTTTGGGCTGCATCCATCTGGGATTGGTTTGGAACGGCTTGGGTAGTAATGGGGCTACTCTATCAGTTTGTATTTCCTTTTGGTTTGGTGGTGTTCACTTAAAAAATATACATTCGAGTCATGGTATTGGGATCCACTGAAATGAAGTAAGGTAGGAAAGAGGATAGAGTCGTAATATTAATGGAATGAATCCTCATTCCACTTGGTACAAATCACTAGACATGGATGAGAAGAGTGTTAACACTCAAAAAGGGGGAAGTTCTTGAGGCAGAAGCTGCCAGTGTTAGTGCGGTCCCCGAGGACCTTGTGATAGACCTGAGTGGGGGACTTGCATCTATGTAGTCTTCACCAAGGAAAAGTGTTGGGTCACTTCCCAACAACGCCCCTTTGGATTTAAATACGATTGTGGGTGGAGGGGATGGGCGAAGGAGGGACAGCCTGTCTCCTCAAATGTAAAGGTTTCACAAAATAACAACATATGTCCTGGTTTGTTTCTACACTGTGAAGACACTCCAGATGGGCAAATAAATCTTGTGTCAGATCTTAAAAGAACATCTCTTGCTTTATTTTCTTTTTAAGATTTAGAAAGTGCTTTATAGACACCGTCTCATTTGGACTTCACAACAACCCCGTGAGACAGGTATTGTTGCTAGCCACATTTTACAGATCCTCAGCTGAGGCCGAACGAGGTTAAATTATCTTGCCCAAAATAACAAAATTATTACGTATCTGAGACAGAATTTGATCATAGATCTTACTGACTGAAGTCATTCCATCTTTTGTGCTAGCCAGCTGGCTAATCATTTCATTATTAAACTTGTATTCTATACATAGTCCAGAATTTCTTGAGTCCTATGACTGACAGCAAGTGTTTTGTCCGAGTCAGTCCCCAAAGAAGGCCATCTTAGTGAGCATCTCTTCATGGGATTGCAGCTCCACCCAACGGGCCAAGCAGTGCTCTTGGCAGCCAAGTGCTCTTCTCCACACCCTTTAGTTTTGAATCCTCCATATCAGCATTTCCCAGTTGTCTAGGTTATGGAAACACTAGAGTGGAAAAATATTTTCTCTAAAGAGGAGAAAATTAAATCAAAAAGCTAATCTCCTATCCAAGCCTGACTTGGGTAAGCCTCCCCAGCATTAAAGACCTCAGGCAATTAAGAGAAGCAAATTCCAGAAAATCCAGTTAGCCGGCAAGTACCATAGATTTTGCATCATCCGGCTCCCAGAAAATGCTCGCAATGATGCAGCCCATCATGCTCAGAATCCTTACTTTCAGATGTCATTCTGAATTCTTTAAGATTGTCTCCCAGTACAGCTCAGAGTATACATACATGTTTCTGCACAACTCTGTGCAGAAAGGAAGAAATGCATTCTAAGATGAATAAATGCGTGTTCAATGTCCCAAAATTTAACTTCTCCCACATGGGGCTAATAAAAATCTCATTCTTTCCATTCCACTGGGTCCCTGGTTTATATTACTTGAGCCTGTGACATTCCAAGTGTGAGATGGATGCTCACAGCCCCTAGAGCAGGGTCAGCTTTCCTTTTTAAAAAATTATAACCATAATAACCATCAAAAATAAGCAAACAACCATACAAAGTAAGGAATAAATGTTTACATAAACCCTTAGTTACTAATGTGGCAAAACCAAATGATTTAATGAGCAGCAAATTAGAAATAAACAAATAAAAATGCTTTTTCTCAATATTCCCTTTTAAGATGTTCATGGAGTTGTCCCTTCTCATTGGCTGGCTTTCTTCTACCACCACCTTCTGTCTGGCTGTCTCTTTTTGACTCTTTTTCTCTATGTATCTTTTTTTCTTTCTTTCTTCCTTTTGGTTTTTTCCTTTCTTATTCAAGTCTGGTCCGGTTGATTTAATTCTGCATCACTTTATATGGACTGTTTCATATTTTCTTGTATAATTCTTGATTCTCTTATAACTCTCTAATATTGCAGCATAATTGTTCGGCAATTCTCCAATTGATAGAAACACAGATCAATTTAATTTTCCTTTTTTAATTCTTTTTTTGATTGTTACCAAAAAAAACTATGAATATTTTTGTATGCTTATTTTTTCTCTTTCACCCTAGTTTTGGCTGTAATCTTACATATGAATTCTTGTTTGAAAGATACATTTTATAACTCCCTGCATGTCATTACTATGTTCTTCAGAATATTGGTGCCAGGCTTCAATCTTAACAACATCGTATTTGAGTTCCTTATTCTCCATAGTCTCATCAGCACAGAACTTTATTGAATTTGCAATTTTTAATCATTGTTATATTACACAAGGGAATATCCTAAGCTTAGTTTTAAAAATATTTTTGAACAGTAAAAAATTTGAGCTCTTTTTATGCAGTTATTAATATTGAATATTTCTTTCTTCTTAAATTGTCCATTGATGTACTTTGAACATTGCTCCATTGGGGAATTGATATTATTAGTCTTCTAGATAAGTCTCAATTCCTTATGGATCTAAATATCAGATTGTTAGCTGACATTTTTTGAGATAAACGTTTTCCAGTATGTTTCTATTTAATTTTAGAAATAATGCTTTATGTTCTATAAAATCTTGATATTTTTATTTGTTTAACCAAACCACTGATTTTGTTTTCAATTACTGCTTCTATTTGATCAATTAACATCTCTTTTCTCCATATTAGCGGCAATTTGAATATTCCTTTCAGGATTTTCAGTGCATTTTTTCTCATAATATTCAGATTAGTGATTAACATGAAATTTACTAAAATGTGTTTTATAGATCCAAATGGATTTTTGTCATATCATTATCTAGTTTTCCCTCGAATTTTTATTGAATAGTGACTTCATCCTGGCCCCCTCCCCCACATTTTTAAAATATGCATTTATCAAGCACTACCCTTTTATATACATTTGGGTTCTATTTCTGCAGTCTCCAGTCTGTTCCATTGATCTCCTTTATTCTTATTCCAGTACAAGGCGATGGATATATATATATATATATATATATATAATATATATGTATGTATGTATTCATCATATAATTATTACCTTATGGAACATCTACTAGTGTTGGCCCCTTCTTCTTTCATTTTTATTGTTATTTTTTATATTCTGATCCATCTGCTCTTCCATGTGAATTTTGTTATAAATTCTCTCAAATAAACTGATGGTGTTTTAACTGGTTTTGCATTAGATCTAATGAGTTAGTTTGTGAAGTACTGGCATTTTTTACTACACTCATTCCATATTGCCTTTAATAGAGAATATATTATCTATGTGTTTATTCTTCCTGATTTCTGTCAAATTCATTTGAAGTTGTATTTGTATAAGTCTCATAAATAAGTAGCTATCCAGATCTTTCATACATTTTGTCATTAGTGTATGGAATATAACTCTTATCAGTTTCTCTTCAGTCTTAGTGGTGACATGAAGAAATGAATATTATTTTGTGAGTTCGCCTTGAACCTGGCTAATTTATTAATTTTGAGCAGAACATCTTCAGTTTCCTATTAGTATAATCAAATCATGTGCAAGAATAACAAGAAATGTCTAAAATGAACATCCCTGTTTAATATGTCTTTAATGTAGAAATATTCTCCTACTCTTGTAATTTTTTATGATGTTAGCATAAATGTATTTTATTGCAGCCTTTCTCTTTATGTGATGACAACGTTGTATAGTCTATTTTTCCTGTTTATATGGATTTATCTTATTGATTGTTTTGCTGGTCTTAAATCTCCATTGTATTCTATTTATAAATTATATTTAATGTTGTTGGATCATTTTTGATGTTCTGATCAATTCTTTATGCAAAAGTAGCGCTGGATTGAATGACTCAGAAGGACAAACCTGGGAGCAAAGGAATGGGTAAATCTGATTCTATTTGGGATGTTAAACATCTTGGATTTAGTCTCTATTATTCATTCAATAGAATTCAGTTTGTTCTTAGGTTCTAGTGCCTTCAGGATGGCATTTCTTCATAAGTTTGGGGAAATAATGTAGGAAGTGACAGTGAAGTTCGGTTAACAATTCTTTTCTTTCCTGTTTTCCCCATAATCTAGTACTAGAGAAATTTTCACCCAGAAATTAAATTTCAGTTCCAGCAAATGTGTGCTTAGCAGACATGGGGAGAGTGAAGGAAAGGAGAAAAGATGACCCTCCCTATAAGTTCCCTGCCTCTAGAAGCCTTCTGTGTCATATTTAATGATTTATCTGAGATTGCTAATAAATGACATCATTAGTAGTGGTTTTTGTCTGTCTATTTGTGGTTAGAGTTTAAAAGAGGAAAATCTAGCCCATGGGGAAAGAGATTTCCTTGCTATCCTCTGGGATGGGGGCCAAGCCTATCAGCCTATTCTACAATTTTGTGAATTTCTGGTAATGTATGATCAATACACTTTAAATTTCTGATAACAAAACAGATAAGGGGTGCAGTAGCTAGAGTGTTGGGCTTGAAGTCAAGAAGAATCAAGTTCAAATATAACTTCAGACACTTATCAGGCCTATGATTCTGGGCAAGTCATTTAAACTCTCTTCCTACAGCTTCCTCAACTGTAAAATGGGGATAATAACAGTATCTCCTCCAATACATATTGAGAGAATCCTTTTTATAATGCCTGAAAAATAAACACAGCACATAGTAAGTGCTATATAAATGCTTGTTCCCTTTCCCTTCTCACCCCCAAAATGTATTCATACATGATTAGAAATTCACAAAATGACAAAATTTGGTTTTCTATAGGGCCCTACCCCAAATGGAAAGGGGGAAAGCATCTATATTAAGTACCTACAGTGGGCCAGTCATAACATAAATATCCTTTACAAAGACTTACTCGTTTGATCCTCAAAACAATTCTGAGAGGTAGTTGCTGTTATCATTCCTATGATATATAGTTGAGGAAACTGGTGCAAAGAGAAGTTTAGTGACCTGCCCCATCATGATGCTTTTGCTCGGTCACTTTCAATCTTGTCCAACTTTTCACGACCACATTTGAGGTCTTGGCAAAAATACTGAAGTGGTTTACTCTTTCCTTCTTCATTTTACTGATGAAGAAACTGAGATAAATAGTGTTCATTCAGTGACTTGCCAGTGTCGTACATCTAGGAAGTGTCTGAGGCTGTATTTGAACTCATGAAGATGAGTCTTCCTGACTCACGCTGGCACTCTGTGCATTATGATGCCCTCTAGCTGACACAGTGAATATGAGACTATTTCCATAATAAAATTCCAGAAAGCAAGACAATGGACTAAGTATTCAGAATGAGGAATCTATCTATCTATCTATCTATCTATCTAATTGAGGATGTTTTTGCTTGATTATTCTTATTTGTTGTAATGAATTTGTTTCTATTTTCTCCTTTTTCCCCAATGACATAAGAAATGGGAGAGAAAACACATTTGTGTGCATTAAAACTTTTTTTTTTTTAATGGAGGGATGCTACAGATGAGAGATGTATGCATGCACTTTCAGATAAGCTAACTACATTGTTAGTTTTGCTTAATAATTTCATTTTGTTATGACATCTCTCATAGAATATAAGTAACATAAATATTTATAATGTAAAACTATTTTTCTAAATCTGAAAATGAGTTCCTTCAGAAACAATGGCCTTGGAACTTTCTTTCTTTCTTGGAACTAGGAAGAATTGAATAAAACTCTGACATATACTGGTTATAAGACCCTCAGCAAGTCGCTTAATCTCTCAGTGCTCTAAACTATAAATTTTAAAGAAAGTTCCATGCTGGATTAGTAAAAGCAACTTCCTCATCCAGATCCACTCCCTATTCTATTCACAAGCATTCCCATTGGACTACCTGTGAGCCTGAAACTAAAGAAAATTAATGTAACTAGCCATTAGCAGAGACAAGGATTGGTATCACTGTTCCTGAGGGTATCCCATATCCCATTCCCATACTGCACAAATGCTCCACAAATACACACACACACCCTCAAGAACAATGTGCGTGTGTTTTCTTGTCCACAAATTTATATACCACTTTAAGATTTGCAAATCTCTTTTTAGAATCTCATA
This sequence comes from Sarcophilus harrisii, assembly GCF_902635505.1. Lineage (NCBI taxonomy): Eukaryota > Metazoa > Chordata > Mammalia > Dasyuromorphia > Dasyuridae > Sarcophilus > Sarcophilus harrisii. Next base: position 450,709,937 of record NC_045429.1, on the reverse strand, counting down.
TGAATCTTGTAATAGCTCCAAAATAAAATCTGAAAGATATTATAAGTATTTTTTCATGTGGCATGAGCTCATGACTCTTTTTGACCCTAATTACACTGTCCTAGACATTCAACAGTCTATTTTTTTTTTCACAATGTCCTATCCCAAACTGTGATCTGACTAGGGCTTCCTTCTAGTACTAAGCATAGGAGAGAAAATATGGAAGGATCGGCATTAGTATCAGCTAAGGAAAACCTAATCCAGAAAAAATACTAGATCCATCAACGTACCAGGAATAATAAGGTAAGAGTAGCAAAATCTTAATCTTTGGACTAATTATGTATTTACAATACTTAACATATTCTCATCTTATTTATCCACATAATAATGAAAAGCAAACTAGATTATTAGACCGAAAGCTTAGAAAGTGGATATGAAGGCACAAGCATTATTGCTTTAAAATTCTGGACAATTTAAATTTATAATAATAGCAATATAATAATGATGATTATAATAATAATAATAGGCAGTGTTGCATAGTGGATAAAGGTAGAACAATCTGGGTTCATGGTGTGCCTCTAACATATATAATTTAACTTCTTGGTGCCGCAATTAACTCTCCAAGATTATATAATTTACTGATGAGTTTCTGAATTTTATCCATGGAGTTAGCATTTACATTAGGAGTCCCCCTCATGATTTTGAAACAAGTCCTGCTTCCCTCTCCCCATCATCTTATTGCCACAAGAGTATAATTTGTATTTGAAATTATTTTATGTATATTTATCTCTGTGCCTTTTTCACTTAGATGCCCACCCTGTCCCTTGGTAGCTATGTGACTCTGGACAAGTCACAACTTCTTTGACCCCAGTTTCCTCATTTAAAAAAGAAAGTAAAAAGAATTAATCTGGATGCACTCTAAGGTTCTAAATTTTTAAAAAATCCCATGAATTTTTCATCTGGGACATCTGGGACACTGCATGTGACAACCTTGTTTCTCCCTGAAAGTATTTATTTCATCTTATTTCCTCTTAACTCTTGTAGCATATGCATTTATTGGGTCAGTTTGCCAGTTTCTGGAAGTACCAAGGACAGGATTCAGAGAAGATGGATTATTATAGCAAGAAGGAGAACAGGCCAGGAGAGATCAGAACATGGGAGATTGCCAGGACAGAAAGCCCCAGCAAAGGTATTACTGAATGAGGTAGCAGGAGGATACCCTGCAGCTGAAGTCTTCACCCAACCTCCCAAAACAAACATGAATATTTTCCCACAAACATGATTTTTCCCACAACTGCCCAGTTCCTATGCGGAGACTGGCAGTCTCTCGATTAAATTAAATAAGATAAGAGATATAAAATGCTTTGTAAGCCTGAAAGCTCCATAAAAAGTTCTACCTATAATTATCACATGCATTTACTTCTTTGCCATTTATAACATTCATGCTAATCTCCAGAGTTAGTATATTTTGCCAAAGCGGTGCACATTCTGACTCTAGTTCTAATTATGTCTCTCCCATAAGTTGAAGTTCCCCTACCATTATATAATAAAATGTGTTACAACTAGTATGTCTGTGAGCTAATTACATGGAATGATGATCTTCTGGAAGAAATGCTGCCTATATAAAACCATCCTACTGAATATAATTATTACCTTTCTTTTCTTTCCCCCCCAGTAGAACAAGGCTTGGTAGTTTATAGAATGGAGGACCACAGTGGATTAAAGAATTTCATAGCCAGATGGGGACAGATTGGATACAAATGGGATCCAAATACAGCTAAGAAGCCATAAACCAGAGTAACTACTCCAACTTTATAGCTCCCCTAACCTCCATGGACCCAATCAGCCAGAGAGTTATACATCTTTGGGTTCCTTTTAGGCTATAAAAGGAAAAGAGAACTAGGCACAATTTCCTCCTTTCTTCATGCTTAAAAAACCCCAAAGCAACTTGTTTTCCTTTACTGGAAACCTCATTTCTGCACAGGGAAAGAGTTCAGCCAGAGAGGTGGGTCAGTGAACGTTGTACTCCCCCAGCAAGAACTCAGCCTCACCCTCCATCACATACATGAAGGAGGAAATGGGCTGCTTGCAAATGAAATGCTCCATCCACAGATGGGAGCTGCTTCCCAGAGCTGAAAAGTTAGTTTTGGTGCTCTGCAACAAGGAAGTCAATAAAAGGAAGGCACTGGTTCCAAAACAGGGCAGCCAAAAACAATTAAACCAATTCCCACCACATTTGTTATTGAGTTAGTAATTTAAGAAAAAAGAAAGAAAAATTGTATTAGGCTTAAGTGACAGTGAGAACATTTTATTAACTTTGGGCCCAAACTCACTGATTTGTTTTTAAAGTTACAAAGTTTATTATTATGAATAATAAATAATTTCAATATTTTATTCTTGTTATTTAACAGAAATGAAAATTGGAAGGGACCTTGGAGACCATCTGGTCCAACATGTCTATTTTCCCAAGAGTTTTAGTGATTTGCCTAAAGTCATGGTGTGGCTCTAACAATCAGAGGACTTGGATTCAAACCCTACCACTAGTCCTTAGTCCTGATGACCTTGTCAATTAAACTTAATGGATTTCAGTTTACTCATCCCTAAAATGGGGGACAGAGTTTGGACTAGGTCCCTTCTACCTCTGGATCTCTAGTTCCTTGGACTTTTTAGCCATCCATCCCAAGCCAGAGATATAGAACCTTTTCGGGGACAGCAACAGAAGGATGCACCCACCTAAAGTCTGCTTGTCCTCTTTATGGGAGTGCTCAGTGCCCTCTTGAGGGAAGGAATCCATTTCTAATGGGCTCCTGTTCAGAGACATGACGACTATATGTTTTTAAGGTACGACTGGGAAGAGATTCCATGACAGCCATGGTGGGCAGGCAGTAGGTGCTAAGGAACAGTGGAAGAGTCTCCATTTTCTTCCATGACGACTATATGTTTTTAAGGTACGACTGGGAAGAGATTCCATGACAGCCATGGTGGGCAGGCAGTAGGTGCTAAGGAACAGTGGAAGAGTCTCCATTTTCTTCCCTAGGACTTCTGATATGCTTGAGTACAGCATCATGGATGCTGTGGGTAAGAACCCTAGAACCTGGAGGGACATTTGTAGCATTTGTAAAGGGCTTTGTAGAGCTTTAAGCACTATATAAATGCCATCTAGTAGTAGTCGTCATCATCATTATCATAGTATATGTCTATTACCATATAATTCCACCACCACTCCTTCATAACAGCATTTCTCCTAGTTGGATTGCTCTCCCTTCTTATCTCTACCTCTGAGGATTGCTATTGTCATTAAAAGCTCAATTTAATTCTCTATAAGTTTTTCCTTATTTACCCCTGTCATCTGCTAGTACTTTCCTTCACAAAAATATAACATATTTATTTTGCATATAAATGCATGTATATGCTATATACAATATAAATATATATATATATATATATATATATATATATATATATACACACATACACATACATACACACATATAGATAAGACAGTTCTCCCTCCCACTACAGAACTCTTTTAAGGACAAGGAATTGTTTCTTGCTTCTCTTGGAATGGCCCATGCCTAGAAACATAATAGAAACATTTTTGCTCTACTATTTATAAATAGTGTAATAAATAATATAACAAAAATAAATAATAGCAATATACTGGCTTGAAGAAACTATCTAAGTATGTAAGAGTCATGGTTCATAGGTTGAAAAAACTCAAAGAGATTCTCTTATCATCACAAAAGAGTTTGTTTATACTATAACTGATGGACTAGTCTTTAAGAGTCCAACAATTAGAAAGAATTTGGGGGAAATTTTATATATTGAAAAGCCTACAATGTGTGGGTTGTAAGAGGGACAAGGAAGGAGCAGGAAATCCACATTCCTTAGCTAGATATGCTATTTTGAGCTCTGAACCACTATCTCCCCCTTTCTGTTTTTCTGGGAGAGAAAATTCTGGGGACAAGGGCTGGGGACCCATCAGTGTCACAATGTTATCTTTAACTATCACAAAAAGCTTGCCTTCTCAATTCTGGAAACTTAGTCCTAAACTCAGTTCTCCCAAGATTCCACTTAAAACCATTTCTCATAATCCATCTTCGTTTTTCTTTGCAAGGAAAAGTTAAATTTAGCAACCTCAGGAAATAAGTTCTTAGTCTCTTTGTCTTCTTTTCAGTCATAGTATTTAATGAACTCTCCAGAAGATTAGCCAAATTCATTTTAAAAATATTTCAGTTTTTAATTTTAAACTTAAATACAAAATGAAAAAAGAAAAAAAATTGCCACATAGACTGCAGAGGATTCGATATGAAACAAATTTCCATTCCAAGAAAACCTATATAACAAACAGTGCCTTCTATATTCACCCATCATTCACAATTTCCCTTAAAATCTACTTACATTTTTACGCAGGGCGTGTGAGAATTGAGATTGATACACTGCCAGGCTATTTTTCCTCCATTTTTTTTTTTTTTAACGAGAAATAGAATTGGAGAAGTTTCCAAAAGTGTACTGTGGTTTTCTCAAGTTCTAACCTTACATTTTAATACATCAGAAGTGACTTTCTTTAAAGACATTTAAGGTTGTGTTTCTAGGACACCTTTGGGGCTATGTAAGAGGTCAAGGTTTGCCTGCAGCTGTTCTATTTGTTGTCTTTCTATTGATGGGTTTCTTCCCACGCACTCACCCCAGGTGTGAATGCTGGAGGTGCTGGACAGAGGCAAGAGTCTCTGGCACCAACTGCAGGGGAAGTCTAAAAGTCATCATACCATCTGAGAGCCTGTGGATATCAGCAGGCGATTCTTCCAAAACCCTTGCTTCTTTGAGAATCCTTACTCCTTGTTAACTCTGAGTTGAGCTAAATAAAAAGCAGATTAATGCTTGGGTTTCCTAGTTCCTCTTGTCCTGTCTCCCAGAGGACTTCTTGAGGTCTTACAGGAATCCTTCTATTAGGAAAGAATTTTTTTATTGTCTTTGAATTCTTCATTTTAAATTGCTATTAGAAATTTAGGGCTTTTCTCAATACAAAATAATTTGAAAATGGTAACAGTAATGAGATCTGCAATGTTTAAGATTATTTTGTATTGAGATTTTGCATTTTAGAGAGCAAACTAGGCGTTCTCTTAATGTATTTCTTGATTGATTTTTTAAAAATTAAGAGTCTTCTTTTTTCATTCCAAAGAGCACTTTCATTGGAAGAGTTTTTTTTTAATGACTTGAGTAGTTTGACCTTCTTTCCATCATTCATTATACCACTTTCCCTTTCAGACATCTCTTCTTTTATCTTTCTCTTTTCCCTGATACATTGTTCAAATTAAAATTTTCATTTTTATTATGAACTTAACACTCCTCAAAACCACTAATATTTCAATATGTGGAGCAGAACAGAAAAAAAGATTAAGTATAAAACTATGAACTGCCATTATGTTCAGTTGGTTTTGTGTGTTATGTTTTAAAAGGGTTTTAACACATTGTCTCTATCTCCTTATTTTTTCTTTTGAATATGTTTGTTTTCTTTGGTGTATTTTTAAAAATTCTAAAATAATTTTAAAAATCATTCTCTTGTCCTTAAAAATTGTCTCTCCGGCCAGTTTCTACTTAGCTTTAGTGATCTTTACCAGATCGAGCCTTTATTCTATTTACCTCAATGACCTGCCTACCTTTGCCTTCACCTTCTAGACTCCCTTCTTTGAGATAATTAACAAATCTCCCTTCATATCCTGACAAGCACCTTTAGACATCTCTCCCTTTTCTTTCTCGTTACAGTTGTTTCTATTGGCATCTTAAACACTTATTGTGGTGCCTGGCAAGCAGTGAGCACTTAATAAAGCCTTGTAAACTTGACTTGATTTCAGATTTTACTCTAGAGAACTTCAAACCTGACTTAGACTGACTCACCGCAGAATATCTGGCCATGGTATCCCAGGTATCGTCTTGTTCACAGATTCACAGACTCAGAGTCGGAAGGGACTTCTGAAACTATTTAGTCCAACCTGTATCTGAAAAACAATCCACGCTGCAATATATCCAAGTAGCCATCCAGCCTTTGTTGAGTGGGTGGGGGTAGAAAAATCATCAGCTCCCTGGTTAGTGGATTCCTAATAGTTCTATAGTTCTAACTAATAGTTCTGATCGGTGAGGTTTCCCTTCTCTTTCTTCTATTGCGTAAGATCTATAGATGGCCATCTAGTTCAACTTTCTTATTTCAGAGATAAAGGGACTCATCAGGAGTGACTTGTAAGTGACTTTCCCAGGGTCATGCATGTAGAAAGCAACAGACACAGAATTTGGGCTGGATCACTATGATCCAATCCAGAACTGGAAGAAATCTCAGATGCCATCAAATAGTCCAAATTATTCATTTCACAGTTAAGGATTCTGAGGTCCAGGTAAGCTAGGTGAGCTTTTTCAAGGTCATACTGGCAGGAGTGGGATTAGAACTCATCTTCTTCCTTCTCCCAGAAATTTTCTCTCCACACTTTGCCGTCACTGAGCAGTGACTTTGCTACACATTTCCATTACCTCTAATTCAGTCTCTCCATGTGGAGCTCAGCTTCTGTCTCCAATAGCAGCTCTCACCATTGTTCCCACGACATGTTGAAGGCATGCTTTTAGTGATTTTAATTCCTAGAGGGGCAGTAGAAATTTGATGTCTCTCTTAGGAGAGCCCCATTACCTAGATTCCCTGATTTTTCCACTCCTTCCATGGACTACAGCCTGGGGCTAACAATGAATCTGGCCAGACAAGTCTGGGTCTCTCTTGGTGATACTTTCAGTGGGAAAGGTCCAAAAGTTTATTAGGATCTTGGGAAGGTTGTAGAAGAGGAAAGCATTTGATGGCTCCCCATTCCAGTGAACATCTTTGAGAGAGAGCATTGTAGCCTGGTTCATGGCGTCATTGGAGTGAAAATCAGCACCAGTGAAACCAGGTAAAAACAGACTAAAGTTTTCTGCAGAGGAGATAAAGGAACGCTCCCCTCTCCTTGAGACGATGACAGTCGGGTACACAGAGCATCACAGCATGATGGGGGCTCTCGGTGCTAGTGCTTCTCACAGCTAGCTCATGCCCTCTCTCAAGTGTCATCCCTGCCCATCTCTTTTAGCAAATCACTGCGTTCTTGGAAGGTTTCCTGTCTTTCCCCCCCAATATTTGGTGGGTGGAAAGGTAGACAGGGAGAAGAGAAGAGGGAGGCAGTCCTGCTGCTGCACTCAAATCCTACATCTGTTTAATTCTTCACACTCGGCAGAGGAATAGACCACCTCCCCTTCCAGTTACACATGGTCTTGATAATATCTTTGAGAGCATTTCTAGAGCATGAGTCATCATTGGAAATATACTACAACCCACTTACACCCACCAAACATCTTTCCATTGCCCTGTGGGTCACTAGCAATATTTACTCTTCTTAGATCACGGACATAGCAATATAAAGCAATAATAGAGTATAACGTTAAGGAGTTCTGCACCTGGCTCCCTGACCTTTACTCCTCCCTTTACAATAAGAGATCTCAACATTGATGCTGAAACTCCCTCAGACTCCCTAATCTCCCAATTCCTCCGAATCCTGAAATCCTATGACTCATTCTATCACTACATCTCAGCTACATCGAGGGATGGCCACACGCTGGGTTTCTCTAATGAAAAATTCTGATATTCCTCTATCTACCTGTTATTGCCTAGAGTTTCTTTTCTCCCCAAGTTACACCCCTTCTAAATTTATTTTTCACTCTCCTCCTGGCTTCCAAATCAAGTCTTCCACACCTGAATATTTTCTCAAGTCCCACCTTCTTCAAAAGAGGCCTTTCCTGGTTCTCTTTAATCTTCGTACTTTAACTCAGAGACTATCCTTAATTTACCCTGTTGAGAGCTTCTCTGCACATAGGTGTTTATCTGTTATCTCCCCTGTGATAATGTGACTTCCTCAAGAGGGAGGACTGCTTTTTACCTTTCTCTGTTTACCCAGTACTTAGCACAGTGTCTGGTACAGAGTAAGCGCTTATTAAATGCCAATTAACTCACCAATTCCTTCATTTCATCTCAGTCGCACACATTCTGAGCCATACACCAGGTCTCACCATTCGCCAGGAGCATTTTTCATTAGTTTGTAAGAACAGCTAATTGGCATTGGGGGAAGATGGAAATTAATCAGCTGAAACTCAACAAAAACTTGCATATTGAAAAATGAGAATTGAGATGTAACAGGCATAGCTAATACTGTACCTTTGTCTCTTGGAGGTTTCTTTGTTAGCTTTTAAGACCAGAAACCAAAAGAAACTCGAGTGAGAACAGGACCTTTGAATTACTCAATGGATTACATTACCAGTTAAAAAATAATGAAAGCATATTCAATCACAGGTCTCACTAAAATATAATTAATAACTAAACATCATTATGGAATATGAGCAACTATTTTATACAATGTAATCCTAAAATTATAGAATATAACTATAGGATACATACAACATACATACTATAGAATACAACTATATTATATTATATTATAGTAATATATGTTGATACCTTCTAATACTAGCATGTACTACTATACTAGTATACTGTATAATTTATGCAGTACCTGGCCTGAAGTCAGGAATATTTATCTCTCTGAGTTCAGATCCAGCCTCAGATACTGACTAGCTGTGCAACCCTGTTTGCCTCAGTTTCCTCATCTGTAAAATGAGCTAGAGAAGGAAATGGTGATCGCTCGCTCCAGTCTTTGCTAAGAAAACCCCAAATGGAATCACAAAGATTCATATATGGCTGAATGACTAAACAAAAACAGTAAAGAATATGTATGGTAATGTGTTTATTAAAAATATGTATAATACCTTTATATTCTATGAAATGGCATTATTATTATGTTTAATATTATATATGTAATAAAATTAATAATATACACTCATATTATTATACACTATTATGTAATACATCTTAGTATTTCATAATACTTATATAGTATATATATAGATATATATTTATATAATCTGGAATATAGAAATGTTATTATTGAATATGCTTAAACAATTAAATACTAGTATTTTAATGAGAATAAAAAGTTTTATGCCATTCATAAATAAAACAAAATAAGGACTTGAATACTTTTATTTCATCAAAACTTCATCCTTTTAATTTCCATTTTGATTTATAATATACATATTAGTATAATAGTGCTGATATGTAATTGATAAATACTTTATGTGGATCTAAAATTTTTTTCATATAGACATGTATTCACAAACACATGCAATGGATAGAATACTGGAGTAGGATTGAAAGGATCTGGGTTCAAATCCTACTATGTCATTTATCTGTGTGACTTGTATACAGTATCATGCAATCTCTTTGGGCCTCAGTTTCTTCATCTGTAAAATGAAAATATATGACTCTCTGGTTTCTAATGTTTCAACAAGTTCTTATTCTATGATCCTATGATCTCTGGTAGAATGAAATCTCTTTAAGGATGGGAACCATTGGGCTTTATATTCCCAAAGCCTAGTGACCCATAGCAATCAATGAAAGCTTGTTGTTTTAGATTGATTCTCCTTTCACCTCCCCACTTTACAGAGGAGGAAACCAAGGCCAAAAGATCTGAACTGATTTGTTCAAGGACACAGAGTTAATTAGTGGCAGAGTTAAGACTTGATTCCCTTCTTAGCACCTTCCCCTTACTGTAATATACTGACATATGGGAAAATATTCAGGCTCCCTGAACATGAACACAATGGAGTATGGACTCAATGACACATAAATTTTCAGACATGGCCAGTGAGATAATGCGTTTTCCTTCACTATAATAACTTGTTACAAGGGCACCTATTTTCTGGTTCGAGGTGAGTTAGTGGGAAATAATAACAAGGACAAAAGAAAAAAGTATGTCAGTGAAACACTGAAAAAATACAGAGAAGACAAAACATTCTGAAAAGGACAGAAACAGGGAGATTTTTCACTACTATTTGAATTTGAAAATTCATTTTAAAAAATTTCATTTGATTATCACAACTCTAGGTAAGCATTATTATTATCCCTTTTTTATAGATGAGAATATCAAAGCTGAAAGATGCTAAATAACTTGCCCAGAGTGATTCAATTAGCAACTGTCTGTGATGGCATTCTCAACTCGTCTTCCTAACCGTAATTCCAACGCTCCATCTACCACACTACCTTATGTTGCCTTGAAATATTCATATAAAATTAAAACTGTATACAAGAGAAACTCAATTTCATGTACAATTCTTTTTTTCTTCTCTTTCCTTTTTTCTTTTCTTCCTCTTTCTCTTTCATTCTTTCATATAAATTCATATTTATTGATGATAATTTAATTTATTTTTTTTAATTTCAAGTTTGTGGCACCTAATATCCAGCAGCTTATTCATCTTAACACAGACACAACTAGAAATCTCTGTGGATTTCAGTTTCTTACATTTAAACTGATTGGAATCAATGAAGGTCTCTTTCAGCTCTAGTTCTATAATTTTAAATCTGAAGTGATGAGCATATTCTTTGCCTACTGGCTTCATAGCTACATAATTACAGTGCTTGTCTAGCATCATTCTTTCATCTCGTTCATGCAATCATGTTCATATTGCACCCAACCCAATTGATATTTTAAAGTAGCAAATAGGCTTATCTTGGGATTACCCTGAAAAGAAAAGCCAATCAATATTAGTGAACTTCTTTGATCCTGCTACACACGATACCAATAGTGTTCAGTTATTCTGCTATTCAATATACTACACTACATAATTGAATTGTAATTTATCACTAAACAGAGTAGATCAGATTCTTCCCTTATATAGTCACCCATTCGTTCTCTTGGTTTTAAAGGAAATATTTTGAGATTGAATCTGGTACAGTAATGTTTGAAAGATTTATATGGTGTGAGATTGTATTCCTCCAAAGTATAATAACTTGGTTGGGGAAATACAAAAACAGGTGCTAAAGGCCATGCAGTAAGAGCCATCACTGGCTAAACAGCAGGATAGGTATACTATCAAGAGCAAAGATCTTAGAACTGTTGCATTAATTATCTATGTTTACTGTTCAGAAAGGCAGAGAAGTTTTCAGAAAATCTAAGTTTGAGTTCTTTCTCCATCTGTCATCATCAAATACTTTCAATTTTCCTCCTTCTTCCCCTCCTCTACCTCAATCTTATTTTCTCCTTATCCTTTTCCTTCTTTCTTCTTCTTTCTGCTTTCCTCTTTCCTCTCTTTCTGTCTTCACCACCAACTTCTTTCTATATTTCTTTACCCCAGTCTTCTCCATACACCTTATCTACCTGGAAAAGAAAAGAATTAAAGGTGGAAATCCTCTTTAGGATTTTATTTATTTATTTTATTTAGGACTTTATTTAAAAAAAACTGCAAAGGAAATCCTGTGATTTTAACCCATATCAGTTTTAAAAACATCTTTATCACTCCATAAAAATTCTGGTAGTGATTATCTACAGACCCCCAGGTCACTCCCCTTCCTACCTCAATGAGTTTGGTAATGGCTTACAATTTTTCTCTTGCCCTCGTGCTAATGGATTTCAACATACATACTGATTCTTCCACAAATATAGTAACCACTCAATTCCTCAACCTACTCACCTCCCATGATCAATAGCTTCACTAAACCTTAACCACACACAAATAATCACTCCTTTGTTCTTACCATAACCCACCTAGGAACCACCTCTATGCTCAAGAATTCAGAAATCCCTTATCTGACTTGTCTATTGGCCTGTCACCTCTTCCTCTGCCTTTCCCTATAAAAATCTCCTCTTCAACTACAACTTCAATCTTTGGATTTCTCAGTTCTCTTCCAGAACATCTCCTCCACATAGCTCCCTTTCGTTTCTTCTTGACTCCTTAGTGAACTAATTCAATTCCATGTTGTTCTCGTCTCTTGAATCCTTAATGCCTGTATCACTTTACCACTTAAGTCTAGTCAAACCTCAGCCTTAGATCACTAGATTAACCACCTTAGCTCCTACTTACATTTTGCTGAATTAAATCATGTAATAAAATCATGTAAAATCTGATTGGGTCAATTTCAAATTTATGCAAAATAACCACAACTGGGCTCTTACTGCTGCTAGGCAATCCTACCCTACCTTTCTATTATTAATTCACTCTCCCATTCTCTACCGTGGCTCTTCTAAACCTTTTCTACCTCCTCAAACCTTCCATGGTTCCCTACTTCCCCACTCTTCCATTGCCTCATATTTTACAGAACAAAAAATGAAATCATTTTTCATGAACTTCATTTTCCCCCTTTTATCTCCTATAACTCAGGTGCCGTCTCCATTGTCTCCTCTTTCCCCTACCTCCATCTCACCTAACAAAGTGGCCTTACTCCTTAACAACTCCTTAATCTCTCTACCTGCTCAAATGATCCCATTCTGTTCCATCCTCCAATAGATTGCCTCCTCTGTCCCACCCACTCTTTCACTTATTTTCAATTATTCCCTTTCTACTGACTCATTTTTACTGCCTACAAACTTAAGCATGTCTTCCTCACTCTAAATAAACCCCGGCTTGGTCCTTCCAAACCAAAGTACATCACGCAGGCTCAGTGAATCAAAAGCCAGAATTAAAGTTGCCGGGAGAAATATCAACAATCTCACAGATGCAGATGATACCACACTGAAGGCAGAAAGTGGAGAGGAATAAGAAATCTCTTGATGAGGATGAAGGGGAGAATGTAAAAGCTGTTTTAAAGCTTAACAACAAATACCAAAAAAAATCCTAAGATCTTGGCAACTGGGTCCTATCACTTCCTGACAAATAGAAGGAAAAGAAAGGAAAGCAGTGTCAGATTTTAGATTCATGAGCCCAAAGATCACTAGAGACAATAAATACAGTCATGAAATTAAAAAACACTTGCTCCTTAGAAGGAAAGCTATGGCAAATCTAGACTAAAAGGCAGAGATTTCACCTTGAAAAAAAGGTCTACATAGTCAAGGATATGGTTTTTCCTATAGCAATGTATGGCTCTGAGAGGAAGGAAAGCTGAGCACAGTAGAACTGATGCTTCTCTCAAAATGGTAACAAATTTGGAAAATTCAACAGTGGCCACAAGATTGGAAAGGATCAGTTTATGTCCCAATCCTAAAGAAGGGTAATACTGAGAAGTGTTCAAATTACCAAAGAATTGTGCCCATTTCACATGCCAGCAAGGTTTCATGTAAGATTCTACAAGCCATATTCAGCAATATGTAAATGGAGAATTACCAGAAAAGTAGGTGCATTTTCAAAGACACAGACCAAATTGCCAACGTTTGCTGGATTATAGAGAAAGCAAGGGAGTTTCAGAAAAAAATCTATTTCTGCTTCCCTGATTAAACTCAAGCCTTTGATTATGTGTATCACCCCAAAATGTGGCAAGACCTCAAAGGGATGGGAGGACCAGATCATCTTCCTTGTCTCCTAAGGAACCTGTATGTAGGCCAAGAAACCACAGTTAGAATCAAGCATGGAACAACTGATTGATTTAAAACTGGGAAAGGAATATGACAAGGATGTATATTGTCACCTTCTTTATTTAACTTATATGTAGAGTACATGATGCAAAATACCAGGCTGGATGAATTAAGCCAGAATTAAGGCTGCCAGGAGAAATATCAACAATTTCACATAAACAGCTGATACCATACTAATAGCAGAAAGTGAAGAAAGTGAAAAAAAGAAGAAGTCTCTTGATGAGGGTGAAAGTGAAGAGTGTAAAGGCTGGCTTGAAGTTTAACATAAAAAAAAAATCTAAGAGCTTTGGGAACTGGTCCCATCACTTCCTTGCAAATAGAAAGAGAAGAAATGGAAATAGTGTCAGATTTTATATTCTTCAGCTCAAAGATCACTGCAGCCATGAAATTAAAAGACACTTGTTCCTAAGAAAGAAAGCTATGAGGGGCAGCTAGGTGGTGCAATGAATAGAGCACCAGCCCTGAAGTCAGGAAGACCTGAGTTCAAATCTGGCCTCAGACACTTAACACTTCCCAGCTATGTGACTCTGGGCAAGTCACGTAATCCCAATTGTCTCAGCAAAAAAAAAGAATTAAAAGAAAAGAAAAGAAAGAAAACTGGCAAATCTTAACAGTATACTAAAAACTAAAGGCATCATTTTGCCAACAAAGGTCCACATAGTTAAAAGTCATAGTTTTTCTAGCAGCACAGTATGACTGTGAGCGTTGGACTATAAGAAAAGCTGAGGGCCACAGAGTTGACACTTTTGAATTGTGGTGCTGGAAAAGACTTGAGAATCCGTTGGACAATAATGAGATCCAATCACTCAATACTTAAAGAAGTTAATTAAGGCTGTTCATTGCAAAGTCAAATACTGAAGCTGAACCTTAAATACTTTAGCCACATCACAAGAAAATGGAATTCATTGGGGGAAAAAACCCTGATGAGGGGGAACATTGAAGGTAAAAGAAAAGGGGATGGCAGGAGATGAGACGGATAGTGTCATGGAAACAAACATGAACAGACTTTGTGAGATAGTGGAGGATAGAAGTGCCTGATGTGCTATGTTCCATGGGGTCAGGAAGCATTAGATGTGACTGAATGACTGAACAATAACATCTCTTGAATACATCTCCTTCATTCTGACACTGTTGCATGCTGGGTACTGACCCTCATCATGTCAAACCTGGCCAGTTACTGCAGGAGCCTTCTTGTGGATTCTCAAATTTCTCCCCAATTCAATCCATTCTTCAGTCAGCCATTAAAGTAACTTTGCTAAAGGGCAGGTCCAATCATATCCCCCTTCTCCACCTTCCTCTCACCCATACACACACACACTCACTAATTTCTAGTCATTTCTATTTTCTTCCAGATTAAATACAAAATTCAAAGCCCTTTATAACTTAGTCTCTTCTACCTTTTCAGTCTTTCCATCCCTTACAGCCTGAGAAGTACTCTTCCATCCAGTAACACTAGCTTCTTGCTGTTATACACACAATTCACTCCATCTCTCAGCTACAGGGATTTTTTTCTGGCTGTCTTTTATACTTGAAATGACTTCTTTTCTTTTTTTTTTCTGACTACTGACTTCCCTAACTTGTTTTAAGTGCCAACTAAAATCTTCCCTTCTACAGAAAGCCTTTCATAATCCCTTTAATTCTGGTGCCTTTCCTCTGTTCTTACCTATATTTCCCAGACAGCTAAGTTCAGTGGTTAGAATATTGGGCTTGGATGAGGAAGGGCTCCCTTTCCTCATTCAAATCTGGCCTCAAATACTTATTAGCTGTGTGACCCTGGGCAAGTCACTTAGCCCTATTTGCTTCAGTTTCCTCATCTGTAAAATGATCTGGAGAAGGAAATGGCAAACAATTTTTGTATTTTTCCAAGAAAACCCCAAATGGGATCACAAAGAATCAGAAATGACTGAAGAACAAAAAACAAATCCTGTATATATCTTGTTTATATTTGTCTACATGCAATCTTTCATTAAATTGAAACTGGGAATTATCTTTTGCCTATTTTTAGATATCCAGTATTTAATACAATGTCTGGCACATAGTAGGATTAAAAGTAGTACTTAATGATTAATTAAACAATTGACAGAATAGACCCCAAAAATATCACTTTCCTTTGAAAGTTATCCCCTTTCCACTGAAGACAATGAGAAAATCTTTAAGCACTCTATGCCTCAGTTTCTTCACATATTAAATAAAAGGGTTGGACTCAATGGTCGATTGCATCATTTCTAGATGTAAGTTTAAACTGTGATCCTCAGAAAATACAGAAAAAAACAATCTGTAATCATAGAAATAGCTTCAAATGTACGTCTCACCGGCCTTTCGACAAAAATGACATTTTCATTACAGTCAAAAGAGCTCACCCATGCAAAGTATTTCTGCAGACCTTAAAGCACTGTCCACATGCCAGGTTCTATCATTGGTATTCTTGATATTACTATTTTTATGATGTAATATTATTAATGAAAGGATTTATGTCTTCCCTGAATCTCCTGGGCCCAATTATCAGAGCTGAGAACCTAATTTAAATCTCTATGAGATTTTTCAGCAAGAAATTATCTATATCTCCCAAAACTGAATTAGATCTGTGCATACCAGTTATAAATATACATATAGATAGAAAGAAAAACATATGTGCACAATATCTATAATATATACGATATTATATTCACTATTCAAATAAATTGCTAGGGTATTTATTTTAATAGAGCATTGAAATTATCTAGGCTGTCTACATGTGGAGTAATCATATATTCCCCAACTGAATTGAGTTTCCCTTATCTGATAAGGTGAGAAGTGTTTTCCCAATTTCTCAATTTCTATTACTATTGCCAATCTCAAACGAATGGAATTCAGAACAGATAGCTCCTTTGTGTTGGATACCACCAGTGTGAATTGTATTTTCCTTGTATGAATTAAGACTAGATTGTGAGTATACCCAATATAGGGATGACAAAGTCATCCCTTTGTCATCCCTGATAGTCATGTTTTCAATATCCTTTCCATTAGCAATATAATATACCCATGATCGAGACCTAGGATCCAGTATCTGTTGAATCTCATTGCTGTTCTCAATATACTAGAAAACCAAAAGCATCAGTGGAAAGTTGTGGTCTAGTAAGATAAGGAATTTTTCCTTCAATTTAAGAAGAGAAAAAAATTCTCAATGGTTGTTAATTCTCTATTTCTTCAGTTCCCATAGGTAAGTCTATATTGATGAAGAAATAAAATGGAGACTAATAGGAAGAGGGGGAAGAAAAGGAAAGGAAAGATAATAATCATGATGATAATGACAAATATAAAACAATAATAATCTATGTGAGACACCTACCTGGTGAGTATCCTAGCAAAGTAATATAACTTTTGTACCAAAAATGTTTCATGTGGGAAATATTGGTTCATTCTTGTCTCAAATATATGTGTAATATGTTACTTATAAATCACATGTTTATATTTTGTGTCATATACAAACCTATATTTAAACTCTAAAGTTAAGAAAAGGAAATTATTTGGCTGGTTTTAGGTCTCAATTTAAGCAGATATGCCTTTTTCTATATCTG
Organism: Sarcophilus harrisii; assembly: GCF_902635505.1. Taxonomy (NCBI): domain Eukaryota; kingdom Metazoa; phylum Chordata; class Mammalia; order Dasyuromorphia; family Dasyuridae; genus Sarcophilus; species Sarcophilus harrisii. The sequence goes on along the minus strand of NC_045429.1, from coordinate 450,692,938 downwards.
TTCATTTTTTTGAAAAAGTGAATGAGTTGATGACTTTTTAAAAACATTAAGTATGACAGGATATGAAATTTAAAATTATGGGAATAAAATTTGAGTCCATACCTATCTCAATTTCCCTAGTGAAATTTTTCTGGATTCATTTTACTGAGATTATTAAATTGTTTATTAAAATCTTAATATTTGTACCCAGTTTTATGAGAAATCCATTCTGACATTTTAAAATTTAATTTTCTCTGATATTACACTTTCCTACTATCAGAAATGGCAATTATAGAATATAATGATTTCCTCAAAATTCTGCATTGGTATCCTTACCTACCATTTGATAAATATATTCTAATTTTTCCCTAGAATAAGGGAGATATTATATTCCTTTATCTTGTGGCAGAAACTATGAAAGTTTATTTGTACTAATGACTAATATGGAAATAAATATAACATGATTGTATAGGTATATCCTATATCAGATTGATTGCTGTCTTGGAGAGGAGAAAGAGGAGAGTGAAAAAAATTTGAACTAAAAATCTTACAAAAATAATGTTGAAAAAAATTTTTTCAAATAATTGGGAAAAACAAAATATTAAGTGCAAAAAAAATCAGGGCAACTAGGTATTACAATGGATAGAATATTGGGTCTAGAATTAGAAAGAACTCATTCACTCACTAACTTTGTGTCCCTGGGCAAGTAACTTAACCCTACTCGTCTCAGTATTCTCATGTAATGAGAATGAATGTAATTCTCATGTAATGTAATGTAAAATGAACTGAAGAAGGAAATGGCAAACCACTGCTGTATCTTTGCCAAGAAAAACCCAAATGGATTCAAAAAGAGTCAAACGTGACAGAAAAACTACAACAAAAAAAATTTAATGTTAATTTAAATAAAATTTCCCTTGTTTTATTTTTGTTTGTCTAAATTTTTGTTTTAGATCAAAGATCCCTTTGACAGTCTGGTGAAATCTATGGAGTCTTGTCAAAATAGTTTATTTAAATATAAAAAATAAAATCTAAACAATTACAAAGAAAAGCAAAGCTTACTAAAAAATACTTATTTTTTTCTTCCAAGTTCACAGACTTCAAAAAGAATCCCTGTTTTAATTGTAAGCATTGAAAATGACTATTTGAGGTGAAATCTCTTTGACTGTAAATTTTAATAATGTATTTTTATAATGTGTTCTATGTACTTTTTTATCTTAATCCTGAGAAAGAGAGTTTATTCTAAGACCTCAGCAAATGTACTAACTATTAGTAAGCATCATCTGGAATACTGAAAAAATTTTAAGATAGATCTAGATGGATGTTTTGACTTGCTATTGTATTCTGTGAATGATGTGGAATTTCAATGTATAAATTGGCTGTTCAAAAAAAATTCTGATCTTTGCTCAAAATCGAAAAAATTTTTGAGAAAATTCTGGTTCCCCATACTCATGAGAGATGAATCTAACTTTTAGAGCTACAAATGATGTTTATTCTCTCTTGTCCTTTACATAGTATATTTCTTTTATTACAGGAAATTCTAAATTCTAAATAATATTGAATTTCACTATATATCCATATTTCTGCATTAACGAGAATATGAAATTAAAATAATTGATCCATCAAAAATTAGACTTTTAAAATTGTTGTTCAAACCCAAATTTAAGCAATCCTCACACTCAAGGATGATGATGTGGGATAAGTAATTCATCAAAAGAAGATGTCAGGTGAGATTTATTTCATAATCTGGTTCAGAGAATCCCAAGGGTTTATGCAGCTTTCAGAACCCTTTGATCCCATCCTTCCCTCAGAGAGAAAGATATTTCATTCGTGTACTATGGGAAAAAAAACATGTATGCAGTAGAAAAGGAAGAAGATGATTGATTAGGATGAGGGAATTTTTTTTTCAATTTTTTAAAAGTTAAAGGAAATTGGTTTGCTTCAAATTTCCTCCTGCAGCTCAATACTGCTATTCTAGCTGTCCTTTGTCAGAATATAACATTGGAGACCCTGAAAGGGTGAGACATGCAGCCCATCTGCTCACGGGAACTTTTTATAAACACGTGGGTTGATTTGTTCAAATGCCAGAAGGTTCTTTTGAATATGTGCTTGGAAATATGTTGATATTCAGGATGGATTGACGCTTTCCCTTCTAATAAAAGAGATATACTATTACAACTACTAAAAGACTTTTAAAGGAATTAATTCCTGGATTTGGAACCCTTTTGTCTATTAATAGTGACATAGGCATTCACTTTATAGGCCAGATTGTAAAGGAAATATGCAAAGCTTTGAAATTTAACAAGATTTTTCATTCTCCACAATACTCTGAATCTACAGGGGCAGAGACCAAGAATAAAATAACTAATATTTGTGCTGAGAATGGACCAAAATAGCCAGATGTTCTGCATTTAGCCATTACGAACACAAGATCTCTTTACAGGAAACCAGGACTTAATTCACATGAGAAATTAATGGAAAAACCTATGAGAATTCCTATGTCATACCTCATCAGTTCAATTGGCTACTTTGTGATTATGTGATAATATTGTTTTAAATGAATATAAAGCATAAAGGAAAACTGTGTATAGGGTATTGATCAGGGAATCTAAAATCTAAATAGGGAATTTAGGGAATATTTGATTTAGGGAAGCATGGGATTGCTCCCTCTATTCAGCCAAAGATGGGGTTCTTGTAAAGATGTATCTAAGAAATCCTGATTGTAAAGCAACTAGAAGGGATGGCTTCAAGTTCTTTTCTCTAAACAATGCAAAAAATTGTCAACTCTTCCTTCCCCAGATCTATGTTTTTCGTCGTAAGAAACAAAGGACAACAGACAATCCCTGCCCTTGTTTCATCATAATCATCTCTGTCACCTGGCAGCAAACATAATACCAGCCCGCAAGATAATCTGAGTTCTATGGAGAGCCAAGTGCTCACTGGTAGCGAGGGTTTGCCACTTCCGAGGACAGAATTTTGCTATAGCGTCCCCAATATGCCTTCTAGACAAGCAATAAAGATCCCACCTAGCAAATTTCTGGTTCTCGGGGTGCACACAGCTGATTATTCAATGGCTTTATGAATGATTCTATTTTATTTTGTTGTTTGCAATTCATCAGAGGGGAAAAAATGATCAAAGATATAAGAAAACCCAAATTAATGTCCTGATGAAAAAGATCGCAAACTTTTATAAAGCAGATTTGACAACGCTTTATTATCCACATCACATAAGTCTGTTAACAGCTGGAATGTTTGAGAATGCAGCTCTGTTCTCATGTTCCTGACTTCACAGGAGGAGGTATTCTGTTGATATCTATTACTTAGACGCTTTCAGATTTATGTCCTCTTGCCTACAGTAGGAAATTAAAATTGGACAAAGGCATTACTGCTTGCTTAAATTATTCTGAATGGGAGGTGAGAAAGTTTAAAGATTGGTTTTACACAACTCCATCAAAGAAGAATGTCACAATAAAATCCCTTATATCAGTATTTAACTGAACAGGCTATGAGATTCTTGTCTATTTCTCGTAAAGAATCAGTTCCAGTAGGCCATGGCCATTGCAATTATATTCTAACCAGATATTGTTCTGCTGCCATCAAAGTATATATCTGCCTTTCCCTGAAATTGTTCCCAACATTGAGGACTATTACTCTAACTCTTAATGGTACTTAACATGCAGTAACTCTGTTTACTTTGGGTATTCTGAAACCTGGGCAGGATTATGCTACATAAAATCACAGATTCAGATAGGATTCCTAAAGTCTGCCATGAGATATCTTTTTAACTTCCATAGCAACAATAACAACTATAGTAATAGCAACAATGATCACAGCAACAATAATGGGGTATGATAATATGATACAGTAAACATTTATTAAGCCCTATTATATGTCAGGCAATGAACTACTTGCTGAGGATTCAAATAAGAAAAAGAAAGTCAGTTCCTGCCCTCAAGAAGCTTCCAATTTAACAGAGAAGAAAAAAGAGGAAAAAGAAGCTGAAAAGTTGTGGGGAAAGGTATTCAGCGTCTAAGTGTGATGTGAGAGGAATAGAAACAAAGCAATGTTGCTGATGGGAAATGAAGATTTGATTTCATCAGGAAACATCATCACAGAGCTTGATAATGACATTTATATAGAGAGAAAATATTATTAATAAGCAAAGATTTGGGGAGATCCTGAGTTCCTCTTTTTATTAAAATCCTCATTTTGAAGCTCAGCCTCTGAGACAATGATAGCAGATAGGATTAACATTCTCCTCAATTTAGGAGAACCTTAAAAAGTTCTCCTATACCTCCCAAACTTAAAAGGAATTTAATCTAAGGTAAAGATCTCAACCCAGTGTTTTCTGCTCAGGCTTGAGCAGAGGACAGAATCTTGGTCTAGATTTACTTAGAGACTGGGGGTGATTTGGAAGTAAATGAAATAATCAAAGTTACAACCCCCAGTCCTTGGTTAGAATAGATCCACTTCACATTGTAGTGTTCAATTGGTCTCATTTGTGTGTTAACCAATCAGAGTTGATTTCCACCCTCAGGAACACCCATTCTTCCAAGAGCATATAAACTGTGAACCTATCACCATAATTAGTCTTTGGCATTTGAGAATGTCACTAACCCTTTTATTAATAAAATGCTAGTGTTATTAACAAAATGATTAATTATCCAGAAATTCTCTCTTGAACTTTTTAAATGTCACAATATAATGCTTTAAGATCCAAAAAGTAATTTACATGCGTTAGCTCATTTGATATTCACAACAATCCTAGGAGAACTAGTATTATCCTAATTTTACATATAAAGAAACTGAGGCAGGAAGATGGTTCTCCCAGTGTCACATGACTAGGTGAGATTCAAACTCAGACTTCTGGGATCCACTTTAGCACCCTATCCACTGTGCCACCTGGCTGCCTTTAAAAATCAACGATTCATCAGATAACATCAGAAATAAGAGATCATATCATTCCTCCAAGAAATAAAGAGTTAAATGATATGAGCAAGTAGTTTTCAAAAGAGAAATTCCAAACTACTATTAACCATATGAAAAAATATCCTAAATCATTAGTAATAAGAGAAATGTAAACCAAAAGAACCCTGCGGTATCACCTCACATTCAGGAAAGTGTCAAAGATATCAAAAGATAGGAATAGCCAATACAGAAGGTGTCTGAAAGATAGGGCATCCAGTGCACTATTGATGGAACTATGCATCAGTCCAATCCTTTAGTAAAGCAATTTGGAATTTTATAAATATGACTAGTATGTCTATAACCAGAGATTTCACTATCAGCCATATATTTTTAAAGAGATCATTGAATAAAAGAAAGATCTTTCTATAAAACTTAGTTCTATATCCCAAAGACATGCAAAAAAGGGGGCAATATTTATGGAGGCTCTTTTTGTGGTAGCTAAGACTTGGAACCTGAGGGGATGCCCATCAATTGGGAAATGTCTAAATAATCTGTGGTGTATGATTGGAATCAAATATTATTGTGCTATAAGAAATGACAAGCAGGATGATTTCAGAAAAACCTGGGAAGACTTATATGATTTGATACATTATGAAGTGAACAGAACCAGGAGAACATTGTACACAGTAATAGCAATATTGTTGGATGAAGAACTGTGAATGACTTCGTTATTCTCAGCAATACATTGATCCAAGACAAGGATAAAGCGCATTATCTGCCTCCAGAGAGAAAACTGATATTGTTTGACTACAAACAAGCATGGTATTTTTTCACTTTTTTTTTTTGTTTTCTTTTATTCGAGTCTTCTTGTACAAAATGACTAATATGGAAATATTTTACACAATTGCACATGTATAATCTGCATCTGATTGCTTATCATCTAGGGAGGGTGTTGTTCTTTGTCCTTCATTCTGGAAAAGGACCATAATCTCAGGGAGGTGATGCCATGATATGTAAATGAACTGGATTTAAATCAGGGAGGGCTGTGCAAGGTCACCTGCCTCACTTTCCCCTCCTTAAAGAGGAAAAGGGAAAAAGGGATAGAATTTGGAATTCAAAACTTTATTTTTTTTATTTTTAAAGCTTTTTATTTTCAAAACATATGCATAGATAGTTTTCAACATTCACGCTTGCAAAACTTTATGGTCCAATTTTTTTTTCTCTCTCCCTTCCCCCACCTCCTCTCTAGAAAACAAGTAATCCAATGTGTGTTAAATGTGCAATGATCTTGCTGCACAACAAAAATCAGATCAAAAAGGAAAATAAATGAGAAAGAAAACGAAATGCAAGCAAACAACAAAAAAGTGAAAATGCTATTTGTGATCTACCCTCAGTTCCCACAGTCCTCTCTCTGGGTGTAGATGGCTCTTTTCATCACAAGATCATTGTAACTAACCACAATCATCTCATTATTGGAAAGAGTTAAGCATCAGAATCAATCATAGGATAATCTTGCTGTTGCCATGTACAATGATCTCCTGGTTCTGCTCATTTCACTCAGCATCAGTTCATGTAAGTCTCTCCAGGCCCCTCTGAAATCATCCTTCTGATTGTTTTTTATAGAACAATAATATTCCATAACATTCATATACCATAACTTACTCAGCCATTCCCCAATTGATGGTCATCACTCAGTTTCCAATTTCTTGCCACTCAAAAAGGGCTGTCACAAACATTTTGCACATGTAGGTCTTTTCCCCTTTTTTATGATCTCTTTGGGAATCAGACCCAATTAGAGACACTGCTGGATCAAAGGGTATGCACAGTTTGATAGCCCTTTAGGCATAGGAATTCAAAACTTTAAATAAAAAATTTAAGTCCCTTTATATATCAAGATATTTCTAGCAGCACTTTTCTATTTCTGTGTTAACAAGGAACTGGATTTATTAAGGCTCTTGTGATATGCAAATAATAGTATATTATGTTCATTAATCATGATAAATACAGACAATACATGAATTGATACAGAGTGAAGTGAGGAATAAAATAATATATACAATTACTACAACAACATAATGGAAAGAAAACCACAAAAACAATCAAAAGGGAACACTGCTCAATTACAAAGAATAAACATGCTCCAAAAGTAGAGATATGAGAAGACACTTCCTGCTTTTAGTTCTCCTTTTCAGAGGTGGGGGGAGAGTCCATAGTAGAAAACTAGATATAGATTGTCAATGTTTTAAAATGACAAAGGGAAGGGAAGGCAAATCAATTTGTAAATATAGCAAACTGCATAATGAATAAGGTAGGCTTAGTTAAAATTCATCACACCTCTACATTTATAAACTATAAATAGCAATTAAAAGAAAGTAGTCCTTGTGCAAATTCTAGAAGACACTATCAGAAGACACTAACTAGTGTGCACTTGTACTCCTCATGGTCCTTGAAGTGGGACAAGGTCCCCTGATTTCCTGCAGTCAGAAGTGCCAGGGCTCCTCTCTACCTTGGAGCTGAGACCAGGGCTCCTGGAAGATTTAGAGTTTGATCAGACATGGAAGACACCAAGGACATCCCAAATCAGAACCAGTCACCTTTATTTTTGTCTTGCCATTGGACTTCAATGATTCTAGGAGAGGGAGGCTGATGACTTTGTGCAACTTTGCCTCATTTAAATCCAATTCATGCATGAATCAAAATGTCACCTGGTGATATCATTGATCCCCTTCCAAAATGAAAGATCGCCACCACCAAAAACAACACAGGATTCCTGCTCCCCTGTGAGAGACCACAAGCTCTCTTCTCTGCTCTGGAACTGTGTATGGGCAGCATAACAGCATCCTGAACTCACCAGCCTCCTCCCCAGATGCTGCCCTCCTCCCCCATCACGCGCTGGCGGGAGCTCCCAAAGCTGCTTCTGCGTTAGTGCAATAGATCTTTCTTGCCAACCTCTTAAACTGTCTTGGGCTGGAAAATTGTTCCACTCCAACTTTATTGGTTCTGCTGCTCCAGAATTTGATTCAAGGTGTTATTGTAAAGTAGTTTGAAGGGGAACTGGAGAGATTCCCAGCTGAGTTTCTGCCTCTACCCCACCATCTTGGCTCAGCCTCTTGCAGTATTGAATCTTGCAATAACTTACCTCATTCTAGAAGTCCTGCCACTGTGTGCTATTAATTGCTATGATTTAATATCACAGATATCACTTTGATCTGTTTTCTCTTTTCATTTGGTAATCCCTCTTCTGCTAAACTGTAAAATGATATAAAGTTTAAAATAGGACGCAATTTCTTGGAGTCTCCATGAAGATTTCCATAGACCATTGTGTCAAGCTAAAATACCTGATCATGGAGAAGAGTACTTATCAAACAACCATGCCCCAAATTACTATTCATTTAAAAGTTTCCAATTCTAGCTTCAAATAGAGATTTTTAATAGGGCTGATTGCTAAATATAATGCAAAAACACTCAGTATTTTGGTAGCATCTAGCTATATGCATTCCATCTCCTCTATTAAAACATAGGATCATAGAGAGCTGAAACTGTTTAGATTTTCTTCACATCACTGTCTTAGAAGAGAGCCATCAACATAATAAGAATTTAAGGCAAATAAATGACTCAGAAGATAGTGAGATGAGCTAGAAGTCAGGAAGACCTGAGTTCAAATGTGATCTCCAGGATTCCCTGGCTATATGACCTTGGGCACTTAACCTATGTTTGCCTCTATTTCCTCAACCGTAAAATTGAGTTAATAACAGCACTTACCTCTCAGGATTATTAGTATTCAATGAGGTGATATTTAAAAATCCGTAAGCCTAGTGATTAGCACACAGTAGGTACTTAATAAATGTTTGTTTCCTTTTTATTAAGTGTTTGTTCATTGGTATATTGCATTTAAATAGAAATTATTCTGGGACAAATCACTATCTTGCTAGTGACTTTTTTATGTTTAATATTCTGTGGATTATAGAACAGAGAGATAAAATAACTACTTGCTATTGTAATTGATGATAATCTGATTAAATAAATACCTATTTTACATAGAAGTTGGAGAGTTCCAGACAAGTCATCAGTTTGCATTTGATTTTTCTCTCCCATTTCCACATATTCACTTTCACTGCTCCTTCAATGTGAACTACATCCTTGTGATAAATATAATAGATTATAATTATAAAGCAATATAACTTTTACAACCCCTACAATAAAATAAACAAACCAATCATCAAGCATTTCTTAAGCAACTACTACACATCAGACAAGCTGGGATATAGAGAGAGGAGAAAAAAAGGGGGGCCCTGCAGAAATAGAGCTCACAGTCTAATTAGAGAGAAAACAATAATGCACAAATAAGGTATCTATAGGGACAATTGGTTTCTTGGTTGCTTGGTTGTTGCCCTCCATTCTCAAAAAGGATCAAAATAACATCATTATGTGGAATTACTTGTTGTGACCAACAGTGACTGATCAGACCAATATGAGCTCAAAATGCTCGGCCACAGGTTGGACACGAGTAGTCCCTAGGAACATGGAGGATGGCTTCTCTAACTCTGTGCATCTTGTGTTTCTGCTGAGAAAACAATTTTGTACAAACAAGATATAAATAGGTAACACTGGAAATAATCTCAAAGGGAAGGCAGCAGAGTGAAGGAATATCAGGAATTACTTCTAGCAGAAGGGAGAACTTGTGATTTGAAAGGACCCATAAGAACCATGAGGCAAAGATGGGGGGGAGTATTCTAAGTGGGGGAACAGTGAGTACAAAAGCTTGAAAATGGAAGGGGGAGGGTTTTTGGTAAAGAATAGCAAGACAGACCAAGTCCCTGGATTTCAAAATAGGTGTAGGGGAAGAAGGTGTAGAAAGACTGGAAAGGTAAGAAGAATATAGGTTACCAAGATCTGTAAAAAGAATTAAATTTGATCTTAGGGATCAAAGGGAGCCAGTGGAGTTTACTGAATGGGGAAAGGGAAGACACAGCACACAGTCAGACTTCAATTATCCTCATAATAACTCTATGACTTAAGTACTTTTTTTGTTTCTTTTTGTTATTCCAGATTTTACTGATGTAGGGAAAACTCAATGAGGAATTTCTACTAATGCAGTTCTACCCCTTTATTTTTTTTGGGGGGGTGGGGGAGAAGGAGTTACCTATAGTCTTCAAGAAAGCCTTCAAGAATGAGTACCGGGTTTATGATCATGAAGATCTAGGTTTGTTTGAATCCAGCCCCAGGCAGTACTGGCCATACAACACTACATAGTCTCTTTCTTTTCTGCCTATTTGTAAAATGAGAGTATTTGACTAAATGCCAGCTCTAAATCTATATTCCTGTAATTTAGAGTGCTGGGTGCTCTGACCAGCTACTGAGTCTTCTGATCCTCAATACTGCCATTTGCAAAGGAGGGGCCATTATGAAGCTTTATATTAATAGTCACTAGTATTTCTAGAAATTGCTAATTTACCACACTTGAAAAGTTTTAAAAGCATTTTAGGAAACAATCTCATCTGATCCTCACAATAGCTCTGGGAGGTAGGTGATCTTATTATCCCCATTTTACACATAAGGAAACTGAGGCAGGTATGGTTACGTGTTTTTTTGAGTCCAAGTCCAGCTTTTGACACAATTTTCATTTGGCTGCAAAGATGACCTTTATTTAGGGCTTTAAGACAGCTAGTATTGATGAACATGGAGTCAGAGGACCTGGATTCAAATGGTGACTTTGCTATTTTAGGTTTCCTCTCTGGCCCTCAGTTCACTCAGTTGTAAAGTGAGGCAGTTGAACCAGATGTCCTCTGAGGTCCTTTTCAGTTCTAAGGCTGTGATCCTAAAGTTTAAAAATGCATCATATGCATAATTTTACCTACATTAATGATTTACATAACTTTCATCTAATCCTAGAAAATGAGTTTATGAAGGAATCACTACCAGAATTCTTGCCTTAGAGCTGAGAAAACTGAGGTTCAGTGAATCACAATCACACTAACCTGGGTCAACATACTGGGGAAATAATTTCTCTTTTTGTTTCAAGTCCCAGCTAAGTTTCCCCATCTTGGCTCCCTGAGAAGCTTGCCTGTCCCACATCCAGGTTCTCTTGAACTAAAAACATTTCTTTCCTTGCCAAATTAGAGGGGCCGAATGGATCAGCCAGTAAACAAATGCCAGAGTCAGAATTCAAACTGAGGTTTCTCCTGTCTATAACTTCAATACTCTTAGTACTACACTAACACTTTAACTATTTAAGGGATCTAAGAGTAATCGGAAATAGAAAGAACTGAAATAAAGTTATCTCAGTTCAGTTAAATGATAGGATCATAAATCTAGTGCTGAAAAGGAATCAAAGGCCATTTAATGGTCCAATTTCCTCATTTTACATATGAAGAAATTGAGTCTCATTGGGTTGAAGGGATCATCAGTTTAGAGCTGATATCTAATAGTCTAATCTAACTCCCTCATTTTACAAATGTAAAACCCAAAACCTGGAAAAGAGAAATGACTCTAGTAGGGATACATGGGTTGTGTGCTAAAGCTTGGAAGAGAAGCAGTGCCATATTTTGTATTTGAAATCCCCCTCCCATCCTTTTGTAGTTGTTCTTTGCTCACTTGGGTGATGTTTGTTTTATCCATTTGTATCAAATAAGTGAATACTAATGTATATAATGGTACAATAAATATGTATTCTCTTTACATGAATGCTGAGGTAATAGAGTAATTATTGTGCTTTATATTGGAATAATGCTTTAGTTTAGAAAATTATTTCCCATCTTTTACCTCATTTGTTTTCCCCTCCTTTCTACCAGAGTTCTTGATTTCCAATCTAATCTACATTAGCATAGAGATGCTACAATACTCTGTTCTGAGAATGTCAGTATCCTGTCCAAGAAACCTTCTGTAGTTCTCCATTACTTAGTGAGGTCCATTCATAGGATCAAAATTTTAGAAAATAGAAGGAACTTGAGAGATCATTTAGTCCAACCCCTTCATTTTACAAAGAGAAAGAAGCCGGGGAAAGGGCTTGTCTGGGATAACGGGTAACTATGCAATAGAGCCAAAATGCAAACTCTCAAACTCAAGTCCTACAACTCTGGATCCAGCACTCTATATTCACTGAACTATGTCATCCCCCATCACCTCCCATCCCAATCTGTTTCTCATCAGAATCTGTCCATCACCAGACTTGTTGCTTCCACATATTCGGAATTAGGCAAAGCCAGACTTGTAAGGAACCCCATCTAGACCTCATCATGTCTCATCTGTACCTGACTAGGAACTCTTATCATATCAGCAACAAGGAGCTGTCCAGCCTCCACTGGACTCACATAAACCAACTCACTGTTTTCTGAAGTTATTCTTTCTACTCTCATTGTAAGCAAAATTTCCTTTCTGTTGAATTGAAATACGTTTTTCTATATTTCCCTTCTCCATTCCCATCCCTATAGTTCATTTTATAACAAAAACAAGGCAAATCAAACAAAACCCCCAAACCCTCATCCTTTCTTTACTTGAGAGCTCTACAAATAAGTACATAAAGACTATTTTATATACCTTTCTCCCCAAATCTTTTCTTCTCCAGATGACAACTAGTTCTAAAGAAAAAAATGTTATAAATGGGCATTGGTCAAATGAAGGTACAAAAATACATTAAGATTTTATTTTGAGGTTTAGTTATAATAGCAATAATATCTTCATGAAATGACATTGGGAAAGGGCAGCTTATGCAGGGTATGTCTGTAAATATTAATGGACCATGATGTTTGGTTCTAGAATGTAAATTTTTGTGCATGGGGACTGCTTTTCTTTTTCTTTCTTTTTTTATTCTTGTGTCTTATGTACAGTAGACATGAAACAAATGTTTGTGGACTGAATTGGATATGTTTGGATTGGATTTAATCAGCACTTTTAACCACAGTCACTATATCCCCCCCCTTTTTTAAACCTTCTGCTAAGCATTTCTTTTATCTCAGAAGAGCATGTGAATGTAAGAAGTGGTTTCCATAATAATTTCCAAACTGCACAGAAAGGGGATATCATTGAACTTAGGTCCATGGAACTTCTAAAGTCACAAAGCAAATTATTGACACTCCAGTCTAGAATTCAGGTATTCTGCCAGGCCAGTATTCCTTCTATGCTGGTTTGAAGTTAATTAAATTAACTTAAGAAGGTGACGACTTTTAAAAAAAATAGAATGATTTTAATTGAATGGTACTCAAGTTAAATTTAAGCTCCCTAATTTTTCTGAGAGCTTTCAATATGCTTCACTTGGACCATCTCCCAGTAGAATTCTCTTTTATTGAGTTATTATAATTCATGGCAAAATTGGGCTTAACCTTTTTAGGTTGTCAATACCTAAGGACAAATGTCACACTAATAAGGTCTAACTGTCAAGATTGATTCATCCTTTAAATAAGGTTTATTTCTAAGCAGAAACAATCATGAGCCTCTTTAGCTGCCAAAGTGCCTTATGGTAGCTGAGATTTAACACGTCAGTCAAGTTTATGCTCTGGGATCTAAAAGTATTGGTTTCATTAAAGACAGGAATTTCAAATAAAAATGTGTGTCAACTAACCCAGTCATGAAATTTCCCCATGGCCTTCTCAAAAGTACAACACATACACACATATAAACACACACATATATGTATATTCTCTGTGTGTACATATATATGCACAAATATCTAAGTATATATACATATACAAACACATAGAATACAAACATATTTATAAATATATACATATATTTATACACAAATATATACACAAATATGAAAGGTAGAGTTGGACAAGACAACCGTTGACATCCATTTCAGAGCTAGGTCCTATAAATGGTGCTTGAGCACAAGGTCAAAGATAATGAGACTTGCCAGGGACATGATGACTACCCAGGCTCAGGGATGAATGTGACTTTGTGTGAGTGAGTGATCTGACAGACTTTCTCTTCCCAGGTGATCGCTTAGCAAATGGTCAAATGGGCTTAGAAACAGATAATTGAGGATTTCATAACGGCTAGAATTAGGTCTTTTCTAATCTTCGTTTCTCTGCCAGTGCCAAATGGTATAGTGCTAACATAACATATTTTTCAATGTTTGTTGAATGGACGTGGTAAAATGAACGATGAGAATGAAAAATTAAAGATGATCTGCCTCCAATAAACCAGCAGATGTTCACTGAATATGTCTGAGTGTCTAATCCTGTCCTGGGCATGAGATGAGTGAAGATGTTGAAGTCCCTGACCTCGAATTACTTATGGTTTATCCAGGAAGATACGTGGCACAATTAGGGAAGAATATATTATGTGGCCTCATTGGTCCAGTGCCCAGCAAACAGACTCAGTTTTGCCATAAAATTAATAAGGATGAGGGCAGCAGGAAACTAGTAAGTGAAAAGACTTTGGAAGAGGCTGGAGCCAGCCATATAGATCAGGGAACCATGTATATGCTGATTGTCCAACAGAACAGGACCAATCGAGTTTGCTTTTGTTACCTGCTGAGTATTGAATCCCTTTATACTAAACTTTGCATCTCATTTCTTATCAGCATCCTTGCAAGCTGTGATCTCCGACTTGAACATGACCTCCCACCTCTAACCCTCAGCTCCAGTGTTTGACTGCTTTGATTCTTGTTTGCACCACCACTATGATTCTAAGTGTTCTGATTAGTGATCTCATCCCACTGAAGAAGGCTTCCACCAATCCACATTGACCTGAACCAGAATCTCTTATTCCCCCTCCCCTAATTTTTCTCCTGGTCTCCAAAGGATCATCCAATCAACTCCTTGAATTGATGATCTACCTTAATCATTAAGGTACCTTACCTGGGAATGGTCCTTTTAAGGCTAAGAAGAATAGGGTTCAATGAAGTGTTGAATTCTAATCTATGATCACAGATTCCTAGAAGGGAGGTCTGAGGCTCTGAATTCAATCCCCACATTTTACAGATGAAGAAACTAAAGAAGGCAAATGACATTCCTGATATTACACAATCAATGTGTTTAAGGTAGGATCTAAATCCCAGTCATGTGAGCCCAGAGCTTGTGCATAAGCATTTAAGAATTTGGGGCAGTTAGGTGCTCAGTGAATAGAGGGCTGGGCTGAGAGGTAGAAAGACTTCAGTTCAAAACCAGTTTCAGACACTTAGTAGTCTGGGCAAGTCAATTCACCCTGTTCGCCTCAGTTTCCTTTCTGTAAAATGAGCTGGAGAAGGAAATGACAAATGACTTCAGTCTCTTTGCCAAGTGGGTCAAGAAGAGTCAGACATGACTGAAAAAAAAAAAAATGAATCAAAGGATAGAGTCAATCTTTCAAAGGTTTCCAATATTTCCACTCCAGCAAACAGTTCCTATGGTATCTTATAGAAGAGTTTTCAACATAAATATTCAAATCGCTGAGTATTATAGTAGGTCAACATGAAAAAGGTGGGACAATGAAAGGGATGTGAGAAAAACTTGCTTAACTATTCAGAAAAGGGTTCTGGCCCTGCTGGAGTGAGAGGACCTTGTTAAGTCGTGTCTTTTAAAGGCTTTAGATTCTGCAGCTGTAAAATGAGGGGATTGGATTGGCAACCTCCAAAATACACAAACCTTGTCCCTGCTCTCCCATTCCACATCTCCCTTTCTGTGCCTTTCTTAGTGAATTCCTCTTGGCACTCTCCTGTTGTGTTTTTTCTACTTCTTTACCTTATTGTACCCTGAGTTTCCTCTAAGAACTCCACGTTTGCCAGATCTTTACTACTGATTGTTCTTTTCCTCAACTGCTATCCTCCCATCTCCCCTGGATGAGAAGATGACAGAAACTTCTCCTTTCTCCTTCTGGTACCTCCCAAAGCCTTCCTCTGCCACCATCATTCATCAACCCCTCTGCCTTCTACAGTTCAGGCCAAAATGCCTGTGGTTTGCAGCACTCTCGTGAATAGAAAACTTGGAAACAATTCTGGATTGCTTCTTGGAAGATGATCTAGATATCATAGGATATAACCACAGAATATGGCAAAAAGCAGGGGAAATTTTGCTTCAGCTCTAGTTCTATTTCTGTTAATGTGGAGGACAGAAGAAATCTGAAAAATTGCCAAAGAAGCTAATGTTCCTGCTACATTATTTCATTTTCTTCATTTGGGAGAGACTATATGGTACATTGGGTAGAAAGCTAGCCCTAGACACATAATGGTTGTGTGGCACTGGAGAAGTCACTTACCTCTCATTATTCTAGGTAACTTTCCATCTTCATCAAAGCTCTCAACCAGAATTGTTAGTTGTACTTTCTTTATATGGGAAATCTTTAAGCCAATAAAATTAGAAATGCAGTTCCTATCTCTATCACACTTTGTAATAGCAGAGCAAGATCCCAGTCACCAAAAATGGTGGAATAAAATAAATGATGATGGGGGCAGCTAGATGGCACAGTGGATAAAGCAGCAGCCCTGAAGTTAGGAGGTCCTGAGTTCAAATCTGACCTCTGACACTTCCTGGCTGTGTAATCCCGGGCAAGTCATTTAACCCCAATTGCCTCAGCAAATAAATAAGCAAACAAACAAACAAATAAATGGATGAATGAGTAAATAAATGAATGAGGTAATCTGTATAATAAGTTAGCTACTATTCATGGTATATGTCAGATGATCTCAGCACTCTTGTAGACACTGGGAGAAACAAAAGAGAATAGATCATACTCTTCCTCTCTCATTACTATTATCTCCAACACTCAGAAGATGATCCCAAGTTTTTCATTGTCTTTGCAACATGGTTGACTTTTTTTTAACCTTGTCACTTATTAATATCTTAGGGACTTGAATATTTATGTCAGAATTTTTTTTCTAATACACTCTAGGAACTGCATGCTGATGTAGGAATGATGAGAACCTCAGGAGAAGTGAGCATTCCATTTTAGAATAGATAATAAGGGAGAGAAAATCTGGATGTGGTTTAATATAAATCTAGACTTTGAAGAAAAAGATTTCAAAGGATTCAGAAGAAAAACAGGGAGGATACCGTGACTCCTTTGGATAATAGGTAGCAAAGTACCATTCCCCATTTTGCAAGAGAGAAAATTGGATATTACATACAGTATGTGACTTGATGATGGTCATAAAACTAGTTAAAAATGTAGCCCAACTCAGAAATTGAATCCAGCTTCTTTTTCTTTGGCATCACAACAGAATATTTTTCTGAGTTTTTATAAAATAAAATATAAAACTTATTTTCCTCATTCTCAGAAATCCAAGCACTAAACACATAGACTATCACAACTTATGCAATGATAAAATTTGGTAAAGCCCCATTGATACTGAGATATATATATATTTATATTTATTTATATATATATATATATATATATATATATATATATATATATATATATATATCTGGAGTAGAACAAGTAGGGAACCCAACATGAGTACCTGCAGAAATTTCAGAGAAGGAAGCAGGTCCAAGGTGCTAGGACTGAGTGCTTATCAACACAAAGAGTATATGGGGATGGGAATGGGGAGATGACAAATAAAGAGTATAAAATATAGTTTAAAAAAAAGACAAAACTACTAATGATGACAGTACTAATGAAAAAATAAGTATCATTGGCAAGGTAAAAACTACTATAAAGACGGAGAGAAATGAAAAGTTCCTTCTGGTTGTTGCTGTTCATCCTTCATCCTCCAAGATGACCAATGACATCACAAGATAATGTCTTGACTTGCTTGTGAACTGGATTTAAGTGAGGCAGAGTGGAACAGAGTGCTAGGCCTCCTCCTATCCACCAGAGTCAAGATAACCAGCAATGGCCTGAATGTAATGAGTTACCTTGGCCTTTCTAAATTGCCGTCTTACCCAGGTCTCAGTGTGTCTGAAGCCACGCCATTCAATGATCAAGATTAGGTAAGAATTGAGACAAAAGACAGCCTGATTTACCCTAACAAGACTATTAGTCTGAGAGGGGAGGACCTTCAGAGTTTCTGGGCTTCTGGCTGGATACAAGTCTTTGGATAACCTTGAATTGAGTTTCTCTCTGATGAAAGGTGTTCTAAGTCTAGAATTGGAGAGCTTGGTTTCAAATCAAAATTCTGCTACTTGAAGTCATGGCATTTCTCTAAGCCTCAGCTTCCTAATCTGTAAAATGAAGGAGTTGGACAAGACTATCTTTAAGGTCCATTCCAGTTCAAAGCCTATGACCTAGTAGCATTTTATGGCCATAATTTATGACAGTTGAGATTTGGAGCATACATGGAGTGAAGGAGAGGCAAGGAAAGAATGATGTAGTTAGGGAGGGAATAATAGAGACAAAGGTGCTTAGATAGGAAGGCCCGTATGTTTGAAAAATAGCAAGTGGTTCAGTTGGTAGAAACATGAGGGTAAGTTGAGAAGGGGCAGGGTAACAGAACTGCAGAATCTCAGAGTTGGAAAACTCCAGCTCAAATGCAGCTGAATAATGATCCTCTGTAGCAGAATTTAGTACATTTCACGAGCAGTTATTGATGGCTTCCTGGGAGCCAGGCACAAGGGGGATGCAAAGATAAAACACTACCATCAGCGAGCTCACATTCTACTGAGGACAGCAGGCTATGGGGAGACAGGTGGCTGGGGTGGAGGGGACAAGACTCACACTGACACATACAATAGCCGTAGGGCACAAAAAGGGAATGTCAGGAGGTATCACTAGCAGCAGAGGAAATGAAGGAAAACCTTCTAGAAGAGGTAGCTGCTGACTTGTGTTTCTAAGGAAGCTCCAGATTCTAGGAGGAAGAAAAGATGGAGGAGAACATTGTGGGTATGGGGAACAGCCTGTCAAAAGTGGAAGATGAAATGGCCCATATGGGGAACAATCAGCGTCCAACAGGCCTGGAATATGGAGTCTGGGAAGGGAAAGAATATAAGATCATGTTGGCTCTATAGATTTAAACCAGGAAATAAGAAACTTTAAATGCTAAGTAGAAGACTCTAATTTTCTAATAGAGACTTGAACTTACTGAGTATGGCAATGACATGGGAAATGCTGAGCCTGTGGAACACTCATATGCTAGATGTGGGGGAGATGAGCTTGGAGAGGGCAGAGAGAAAAGGCATGGAGACCATTTGGGAGCCCGTTGCAATAAAGCAAGGGAAACCTGAGGGACAGCTTGAATAAAGGTGGTGGCTTTGGGGGAGAGAAGGGCATGGATGGAAGATGTGGTTGAAGCAGAATTAATAGGACTTAGCGACCAATTGGCTATAAAAGTTGAAGGAAAATGGAGGGTTGAAAGTAAATGAGGTGGTAAGCAAAGAATGAAATCATCTCATTGATTTCATTTGTTCATTTCATCTGCAGAAAAATCTTCTTTTAAATGAAATATGAATTAATCAAAGCAATCTTTGGTTAGTCTTGGCAAGAAGGGCTATATCTTCCTCAATAACTAGAATAAAGGAGGAGAAGAAGGGCGAAGATTCAGAGAGCTTTTGCTGTGTGGTGTGTAGGAGAAAAGAAAGTTCAAGACTTACAACTTCAATATTTTCTGAAAATTTGTTGGTAACGTCATGTGCTCTGGGAGAGGGTAGAGATGGAATAGAGGGTTTAAAGTTTGGACTCACCATTGTGGGGAGTGTGATAATGTCAGTCACAGAAGAATTAAACCATTCCCAAGGAATGAGACTCACCCTGACATCAGGTAACAAATCTGTAAACATCGTGGTTGTTTGCTTCCTCGAGCAGAGAACATCTTTTTCCATAAGAGCTCTGTGGCAATAGAAACCGTAATGTTGTTGCTGCTGCTGTTGAATCTTTGTATTCCCTATGCCTAGAACAGTGTTTTATATGAAACAGCAGTTTAATACTTATTGAAATTTTAAAAAGAGGAATTCTTGATGAAAAGAGGAGTAGGAAATCCCCAAGACATTGTGAGTAGTTTTCTATAACAGACTACATTTTGTGGTCCCGTTCCTGATTGAAAGGCATATAGGATATATGATACGACTGTGTTTATTATTTATTGATTTTTGACAGAGTAGAACAAGGTGTAGCCTTGAAGGCTGTCCTCAGATAAGTGTAATTATCGATCAAAATTATGCAAGATTTTATAACTGCAACTATAGAGATTACTCTGAGAGAGCAAAGTATTGGCTTAAAGCCACAGGTTATAGAGAGAGATACATGGCAACGCCATTTGCCAATATCATAGAAGATAATCTTTGTTGGGCCCAAATACAAGAAGACTTTTCTACTCATGGCAAATGCACCTAGTTGGATGTCACATAAAATTAACGGCATCTAGCCTTGGAACATGGCGGCATATACTCAGTGAAATTCAGAGTAATGTGAGGGAGACTGATCTAACTATCCCTTTGTGGGCAAAGATGGCAAAGAGAGCCCAGTGTGGAGGCAAGAAGACATGAGATCATACTTACTAGCTATGTGACTCTGGGCAAGTCACTTCACTCTGTTCACCTTAGTTTTCTCATCTATAAAATGAGCTGGAAAAGAAAATGGCAAAACAGTCTAGTATGTTTGCCAAGAAAACCCCAAGTGGGATCATGATGAATCTGACATAAATGAAAAACAACAATTGGGGCAAAACAATGGTTAAAGAATGCATGTTGGCCAGATTACTGCGGACACCTTCTAATTAGTTCCTTACTATAAGATCTTCTACAAGAGTTTCAGATAAATAAGGAACTGGTCCCTGAATCATGTATTAAGGGACTCAATTGAATTATATTGGAGAAGTTGCAGAATACATTTAAAGATCCAGATTTGTAAAATGAGGGAATTGTTAGATGGTCTCTGAAATCCCTTTCACTGTGAATCTCAAATCCTATGATGCTATGAATGCCTCTAAATTGCAAAAGTTAAACTTTTTAATAAGCAGCTAGGTAATACAATGGACTGAATACTAGTAAGAAAGATCTAATTTCAAATCCCGCCCTAGATATTTATTAGTTGTATGATTCTAGGCAAATTTTTAAAACTCTGTTTGCCTCAGTTTCCTCATCAAGCATAATAATAGCACCTTCTTCCAAGAATTCTTGTGAAAAATGCTAAGAAAACATTAAAGGGCTGCATTTGTATTGGCTATTATTATCAACACCAATAATCATTTTCCCCAAAGTGTTCTATAAATACAAGTCATGGAATTTCACAGAACAATTAAATCCACAAAGAGGCCACAAAACAATGAAAAATGGATGGCAAGCTTCCAAAGAGGAACAATGACACTATGATGTTGGGGTCAAAGTACAATTGTGTTTAGCTGTGGCTGATCAGTCCATTATGAGTTCTGATGATTTTAGCACAGATCAGGAAATAGTAAAATGGTGGATAATGGGTGGAGTCTTTGATTACAAGTGATTTGAATTTAACAGAGGCAGAGTGGTTCCAAGTTGCCAGTCTCACGAGCTCTTCCAGAGTCTCAGACATGCAGTAACACAAGAAAATTAAGCTAACTGGTGATGGGTGAGGTTGCAATGAATGATCCTGGCACCTTAGATGTGTGACCAAGCTCTAGGCACACTCCATAGCACCTGCTTCAGCCACCTTCATGGCCATGGGAAGCAATTGTTCTCATCCACTCATTCCACCAGGGGAAGTCCTCCCATGCTTAGGGTAACATCCCCTGTCAATAACCCTCAATCTGGTTTAGCCCATCTGCCAAGATGGTTTTGCTGGGTTGTGGTCACCACACGTGCTATAGCTTCTTGGAGCCATAGGTGAGAGTTAAATGACAGGTGGATGCCAAAAATGGAAGAACAGTCCTGAAAAAGGCTCAGCAAGCCTTCCCACCAGAAGTGCTAATCCTCCTTGAATCACATCTTCTCCAGTGATGAGAATCTCCATCCATCATGTAAAAGACTGGGGTTCAATTCCCTAACAAGGTGTGTTCTAAGTACATTTTATGGAGACTTATGAGGAAAGATTTACGAGGAAATAAGAATGAGAATTGAAAAAGATAGCAAAAACATGGAGGTGTTATTATTTGGCTTGGTAGATGGCAGAGTAATATTCTCTTTTTATTTTTTATTTTTTTTTATTTAATAGCCTTTTATTTACAGGATATATACATGGGTAACTTTACAGCATTAACAATTGCCAAACCTCTTGTTCCAATTTTTCACCTCTTACCCCCCCCACCCCCTCCCCTAAATGGCAGGATGACCAGTAGATGTTAAATATATTAAAATATAACTTAGATACACAATAAGTATACATGACCAAAACATTATTTTGCTGTACAAGAAGAATCAGACTCTGAATTATTGTACAATTAGCTTGTGAAGGAAATCAAAAATGCAGGTGGGCATAAATATAGGGATTGGGAATTCAATGTAATGGTTTTTAGTCATCTCCCAGAGTTCTTTTTCTGGGTAGCAGAGTAATATTCTCACAAAAGCAGAGATCACTCAAATTATCCAAGTCACTCAGTCAACAAGCATTCATTAAATGCCTACTATATGCCAAACACCGTATTCAGTGATGGGGAGACAGGAAAGGAAAAACAAAATTTAAAATAATACCTCCTAATGAGGACTCACAGGCTCTGTCAATTTGTTCCAAGAACACAAACCACACATTTATGAAGAGAAGTTCCAACAAAGCCAGAAGCTGAATGTGTTTGGATCTCCTGTTGACTCTGGAGGTGAACTCAAAAACAATGAATGTTTTATCCTTATGGTTCCAAAGCCATGTTTAAACACAACGTGTAAAATTGAAGTAGAGTGAGAGGGATACAAAGATTGTTGCAAAGCCCCTGATAGAGTAATTGTTTGGGTAAAAAGATGCCTTTGGGCCACATGAGAAGCCTCAGAAATGTAAAATATGAAAATAATAAAAACAGAATTGTTCTGCTCCCGATAATGATCTTGGTGAAATAAAACCCTAGAATTTTCAAAGTGGTTGGATGAATCAGAACATGGAGTGGAGGAGAATGTACATGAAATGAAATGTAAACTAAAAACAGCTGCTCAAAAGATGGGACCCAAATCCTGGTGGACACAGGCAGATTTAGGCTGCTGTGTTCAGCCTGCTCAATCAGTTACCGAAGCCGAGCAAATGAAATTGAGATGCAAGACAATCTATAAGTCATCCTGCTATCTCACTAAAGCCAAACTGGTTTTGTGGACAAATCAAACTCCCCAAATTGTGTATCCGTGCAGTTGATAGGGGAAAAGCCATTGTTTGTACATCTCGGTTAAATCCCAAGGCTCCCCTGTAGATGTGACAATGCAATATGATGGTGACATGTGGTTGCCATTCAAGACATCAGATTCAACCACAGCATGTGTTCTCTGGATAGCTTCAAAAGTTGAGAAACCAGAATCCATCCCTCTAACGATGATTGATTGCTACTTTAATAAAGACCAGATAAGGCCACCATTAATATTAACTCTTAACTGTCTTTGTTATCCATTTATCTACTAAGCTCCAGAACATTTCCTCATCCATATTTCTGACATGTAGGCAGAAGTCTTCATCTGAGGCTCATCCCATGGAAACAGTCTCGGTAAACTCAGGATGATTATTGTTCTAACACTGATCTCACAGACCATGGGCTTGCTGAATTCCTATGCCCTCCATCTCCCCTCTACTTAGTTACTGCCCACAATGACCCTTCGATCTCACTATCTCTCAGAATCCTTCCATCTCTAAGATTATGAACTCTGAAATAGACTTCAGATCACAGTTTCCTATATTTTCTTTTCCATTACTTTAATTCTACTGAAGTTTCTTCCCTCCTACCATGATCTCTAGTCCTTTATTATTTCTCTATTTTTCTGGTTCAGCACCCCGTTCTGAATTTGTTTGCCTAACTGACCATTCTTGACTCTAGAATCCATGAGTCATTCACTATGACAAGCTTACCCCTCTGTTATACTTTTATTATTAATCTCCTCATTTCCATCCCCACATAGCTTATATCATTGGTCTTTTTTATTTCAACTAATAACAAAAATTATGTTGGCTTAGAATTCTCTGGCTTTTGTGAAGAAATGTAATCTCCCACATAGTCATAATGGTCAATGCTAAGTATGGTCAGGAAGGGAAAATTTGATTCCACTGAAAAACTTTATTAAGCTTTTAGATCAGCCTCCTGGCCTCCAAACTCTTCCTTCTTTAATCCATGCTACACACAAATGCCAAAATGATTTCCTCAAAATAAAAATCTAATAATACTAATACCCAATCTAATAATATTAATAATACCCTTCTCAGTAAATTCTAATGACTCTTGTTGCTTCTAGGATAAACTACACGCGTCTCTGTTTGGCTTTTAAAGACCTTCATAACCTGATCCCAATCTTTCTTTCCCACATTCTATCGTTCTTGAACTGTTTATTTTTTAATCCTTTATTTCTGTCAAGACGTTGCTCAAATTCCACTGTTTTAGATGAAAGCTTTCCTGATCTCATGAACAGCTAGAGCCCTCCACTCCAAAAGGAAAAAAAAAAAAAGACCTTATATTTATTGTCCATATTTTCTTGTTGTTGCTGACCCCATTTTGGATTTCCTTGGCAGTGATACAGTTTGCCATTTCCTTCTCCAGCTCATTTCATAGATGAAGAAACTGAGTTAAATGATTTATCCACGGTCTTACAGCTAGTAAGTGTCTGAGGCTGGATTTGAACTCAGATATCCCTGATTCCAGGCTCAGCACTCTATTCACTGCACCACCTCACTGCTATATTTTACTCAAACATTTATCTACATGTATTGTTTTCCCCAATAGTATGCAAAGTCCTCAAAAGCAGAAACCATTTGTTTTTATCTCTGTATTCCTCCTTTTACATTCACATTGCTGCCTTTATGCAACTTGCCTAAATCCTCCTGGCTTCAGTTTTCCTCATCTATAAAATGGAGGTGATAACATTCTCAGATGAATTATGGGATCATATATATAAGGGTATCTTACATATCTTAAAATACTATAAAATATTAGGAATTACTATATATAGCATGACAGAGTATGTAGGGACTTGAATTCCAATTGTACTTCTCTACTGTGTGACCTTGAACAAGCAATTTAAACTCTCAGGGTCCTGAGGTAGCTCTCTAAGATCACAATTGGAGACAATTACTGAGCTTCAGTGGGAGAAGGGGTTCCTTATGCCTATGAAATGTTTGATTCGAAAATATATAGATACATTTTGTGAATCTTTATTTTCTATCTACTTGTATGGTACATGCTGTCTCCCTTACAGCATGGACCCCACTGCGGACAGGCACTATTTCATTTTTATCTTTGTATTCACTGCACCCAGCACAGTTCCTAAAATATGCTTAATAAATACTTAGATTGACTGATAACATGAATTCTATTGTACCTGAAAGCAGAGTCTAAAAGGGGCAGAGAAATATTTCCATAATTAAATGAATATTTGGAAGAAATGAAGCAAGAGATAAGAAATAAAATATTGTTGCTATATTCTGTATTTTCCAAGAAGTATTTCAAGTTACTGGGAAGTTAAGAGTCCCATCTCTGACACTTTTTGACTATGATTCTGGGCAAGTCACTTTAACTCTTGGTGTTCTGGACAACTTGCTATGACTCTAAATTGCAAAAAAAGATTATTATCTGTATTTATAGAGAGAGCTCCTTCATCTGTTCTCCCTTTACCAGTGATATCTTTCTCAATCCCAATCACTGTCCTTTAAGTCCCTCTCTCCTCTGCCCCTTGAAGAGAGGACAATAACAAAAGAAAACTACATCTGGGACAGCTTTATTTCCAGGCCAGCAAAAGTCACTAGATCTGCTAAGCCCTTTGTGGCATCCTTCCATGAAGTTTCTCCTCAAGGGCTACTCTTGATTTACAGCATTTCTCTGAAGCATTTATTCAGAAGCTTTAATTTTCCAATTTTATATAAACAAAGGATATTTTTAAAGAAGATATTATCACAGCATCGATATAATCTTACAATTATCATTCAGCCAAGAACCAACATTATTTTTATAAAAATTATAAAAACCAATCTTCAGACCTAGGAAATTAAAATCATGTTTGGATCCCTGGAACTTTATATGCTATGCTGCCTTTTGACTTTTGAGCATATCTCTCCTTGAAAGATTTCACTTAGAAATTTAATTAAAAAGATGATGAAGGGTGATAGAGCAATGATGAAAAGGCATTGACTCTCTTTAGAATTCTCTGTAAAAGGTTCAACTATTATGGAGATAAAAGGTAAGGTCATGTTTGGCAAAAAAAAGTGAATGTTCAGATCGAGTGTTCCCCCCTTCAAGTCTAACAAAGCATTTAGATCAATAAATCAATGACAGCCATGCAAATCAGAAAAAAAAAAAAAAAGATGGAAAGAAGTACTCCCTAACTAGGTCAATCAGACAGTCCTAGAAATCTGAGGCGTCATGCTCCAGAAACACCCTGAGAAGCTAGGGCAAACACTTCATGTCTGCCAGACCATGACATAGTCTGCCACAGGCAGCTCATCACAGAGACTTTTTGTGGAATCATTGAGGTTTAATGATGGGTTTCTAGATGGAAGGTTGGGTTGAACGGTGGAAGTCCCAAGGAACTGATATGACAAAGGCCAACAGGAGAGTCTTAGAGAGGCTGAAAAAGTGTTAGACAGCAAACTGGTTTACAGCTTCAGAGTTTGCTAAGGGGCTTGGATGTGACTTCCTGAACAAATATGGAAACTTTACTAATGATGGATATTGCTAATGGAAAGGTGGTCACAATACGTATTAGTCAGATACTTAGTAGTTGTGTAACCCTGAGCATGTCACTTAACTTTGCTTCAGTTTCTTCATCTGTAAAATGTGCTGGAGAAGGAAATGGCGAATCACTCCAGTATCTCTGCCAAGAAAACCACAGATGGGGTCATGAAGACATTACTGCTAATGACTGAGCAGAAAAAACCTGGAAAGATTTATATGAACTGATGCATAATGAAATGAATAGAACCAGGAGAACATTGTACCTAGTCACAACAATGAAGAACTGTGAATGACTTAGCTATTCTAAGAAATGCAATGATTCAAGACAGTCCCAAAAGATGAAAGATGAAACATGCTCTCCACCTCCAGAGAAAGAACTGATATTGTTCAAATATAGACTGAAGCATGCTAGTTTTCACTTTCTTTCTTTCTTTTTTTCTTTTGAATCTTCTTGTACAAAATACTTGATATGGAAATATTTTTCATAATTGCACATATATAATTTGTTATCTCAGATGGGGGGAAGGAGGAGGACAGGAGAGAAAGAATTTACAATTCAAAATTTTAAATAAAAACATTTTGTAAAATGATTTAACAACAACAAAGTCATTTATTGTTATCATTTCGAGTTGGTCAAGATCATAGAGACTATTTAATCGATCTCATTTTACAGATGAAGAAACTTCAGAAATTCAGAGAGATTGTGTGACTTATTCAAATATCAAAGAGCAGGTAAATATCAGAGCTGCTGACAACAAATCCTGCATTTTATACCAATCCTTCTAAGTCTCTGAGTAAGAAGAAAAGATGAACGGCTAGTAATCAGCATTTGTGTAGTGCCTATTTTGTTCCAGACATCATGGTGAGACTTTATAAATATATTATTTGATCCTCATCACAACCCTGTCAGGTAGCTATCGTCAGGCTTCATTTCACAGTTGAGAAAACTGAGGCAAACATTGGTTAAGTGACTTTCTCACTTGTAAGTATCTGAGGTTAGATTTGAACTCGGCTCTTTCTAATTATTCCAACCCAGTGTTCTATCCACTGTTCCACGCAGCTGCCTACAGGAGCACAGGACTCCAACAATATCTAAAAGCACAAGCAAATTCTTTTGCATGGAAAATTCCAGAAAAAAGATATGAAACCCAGAATCTCAGACTAAGAAACCTATTTAGGCTATAGAGCTTTTACAGGATGGGGAAAAGAGCTAAACTAATTCAGCCTCCAGTTTTCTTCCCTTTGGGGGAAAGGCTTCACTTATGACCATTAATAACATCTTTGGCTACAAGATAAACATAATAAATCTCTTGCTTTCTTTGTCCCATCAGACCTATGTACCTTTGTTTTTTTATCTTTTAGATTTCCCCATCTCTTTGGCATACATTAATGTCTCCAAAATTATTTTTACTATCTCTTTTTGTAATTCAATCAATATTTCCTTCATGAATTTAGATGCTATTTCAGATGACACATGTATCTAGTATAGGCCAATTGTCCATTAATCTTTAAAGTATCATGTCGTCTCCTTGTTTCTCTACTAATACCATGAATGTATAATTTTTACTTTGTCTCATAGTATAATTGTACCTCTTTCTTTTTTGAATTGACAATTGAATAGCAAATCCAGTCTCATAAATTTCATTTCAATCTCTCTTTTTCTTCCAGCATGTCTTCTCAGGAAGCCATGATCTGTCCCAATTCTTCCTTCAAACTTCCTTAGTAATGTAACACTTCCAAGGTCAAGAGTAGCTTCTAGTAGTTTTATAAATTAAAAGGTTTGAAATTCCCATGATTAATTTCTTTTGAAATCCTCAAGTTTAATCTTTTGAGGATGGGGGCGGGGAGGTGGGAATTCCATTACAATAA
Organism: Sarcophilus harrisii; assembly: GCF_902635505.1. Lineage (NCBI taxonomy): Eukaryota > Metazoa > Chordata > Mammalia > Dasyuromorphia > Dasyuridae > Sarcophilus > Sarcophilus harrisii. The sequence goes on along the minus strand of NC_045429.1, from coordinate 450,664,578 downwards.
CAGCAATAATACACTTTAGTCATCAGCATTTTGATGAACCCATGATAACATCAGTGTGTCTATTCATACCGCAGAACTTCTCCTCTTGTAGTATTCTTACCATATAATCCCATACATTTCCCATCAAAAATCCACAAAAAGTAGAATTTAAAAAAAAATTATAGAGGAAAATAGGCAGCAGAGAAAGGAAAGAAGTTACCCAAGTTCATGCAATGAAATTGGTGTCAGAGTTGAGATGAGAACTCAGCTCGTGGCTCAAAAACCATTGTTCTTTCTGCCAAATAATATTAACTTTGGTTTTTGCTGATTTTACAGTACTTCAAAAACCAGAAATAGTCCCAAACATCTGACTTCTAGCTACTTTCCTTAAACTCATATGTAGGTTTCTTGCTCACGCCAGTGAAGCCACAAGTGCTATCCAACGGGACAATGCGTCCTCATAACATGTCACCTTGAAACTTCTAAATTGGAATTAATTCTTTGAATGGCATGAGTTTTACTTATGCTAATTCTACCTGAGTCAATTTAGTTTGTTCACTTGAATAATTTTTTCCAAGAGATTCAGCCCCGTGGCATGAGCTTGATAGCAAAATTAAGTTCTTTGTGTTTCTGACATCGAGTACATAGGCATTAGATTCAAATGCCATCACCCTGACTACAAATACTTCTGAATCTCAATCTGATTGAAAATGAAAAACATGAACTTTGACAATATAGGGAAATTACCATGTTATCAACTTAATTGGGTTGGGATGAATTTTAATTCTAAATTATGTTATATCAGCATAACAACAACACATAGTGCTGAGACATGATGGGAGTTATAATGAAACAAAGAAACACAATGAAATTATTTCCATAAATAAACTGTTAAAGCATCAGTCTGATAAGGACTACAGGAGATTAATTTAGTCCTGGTTTTTGCTACTATCTCTTATTGGGTCTCAGTAACTATAAACTATAAAATGAGAAGGGTTTTTGCTAAGTAACTTCTTAAATCTTTTCCAGTTCTGCCTGTATCCCAAAGAGATCTTACAGGAGGGAAAAGGAGCCACATATGCTGTTTGTGGCAGCCCTTTTTGTAGTGACAAGAAACTGGAAACTGAGTGGCTACCCATCACTTGGGGAATGGTTGAATAAATTATGATATATGAATGCTATGGAATATTATTGTTCTATAAGAAATGATCATCAGGGGGATTTCAGAAAGGCCTGGAGATACTTGCATGAACTGATACTAAGTGAAGTCAGTAGAATCAGGAGATCATTGTACATGGCAACAACAAGATTATATGATGATCACTTCTGATGGATGTAGCTCTTTTCAACAATGAGATGATTCAGGCCAGTTTCAATGGTCTTGTGAGGGAGAGAGCCATTTACATCCAGAAAGAGGATTATGGGGATTGGATGTGGATCACAACACAGTATTTTCACTCTTTTTGTGGTTTCTCATTTTTTTCTCTTTAGTCTGATTTTTTTTTGGTGCAACATAATAATTGTGGAAATATGTATAGAATGAGTGTAACATGTTTAACATATATTGGATTACTTGTCATCTAGGGGAGGGGAGAAAGAGAGGGAAAATATTTGGAACAAGGTTTTGTGAGGGTAAATGTTGAAAATTATCTGTGCATATGTTTTGAAAAATGCTTTAATAATTAAAAACTTTTCTAGTTCTAACATTTTATAGGTCTAATTATTTTCTTATATTTATACAGTTTTCAGGGAGTGACAGGATCAGAATCACAGAATCTCAAAGTTGTACATCTAATCCAATTCATACTGAAAATACCCTTATTATCATATAACTGATTAGTAACCCAGACTTTGCTTGAAGATCTCCAGTAAACAGAAATCAATATTTCCTGAGAGAATGTTTTGCAGTCCAACATAGCTTTAGTTGTTGAAAAGGTATTTTTTGTAATTTCCTCACATCAATCCTAAATCTATTTCTTTGTAATTCCTACAAATTAAAGATATTACAATGGGTTCCTCTATTGTTCCATCCCCACCCCTCCAAGTTGTGGGAACAAAAATAGCCATTCATAGTACTTGGAAGATAAGGGGTTCACAAACTATAATCTTTCATCTAAGATGAAGAGTAACTGGAACTTACCCTATGTCCTAATGATCGCTGATTCTTATTATTTATCTCACCACAATTCTCTCCAGATCTATAGGCTTTGCCATATAACCTGCCAATTTTCCCTAAAGACTTCTTGACCTTGCCATTTGCTTTTCACTTTGCCTTCTTGTGTGTGTTAGCTTCTTAAATTAAAGTGTAAGCTCCTTGGGAACAGGCATTAAATGGATTTATTATTTGTATCCCCAGAAGTTAGCCCCATTTTGGAGCAAAACAAGTGTATAATAAATTATTTTTATTCATTCACACTGCCTCTTGGCATCCCCCTCCCCAAAGAAGTTAAGTAGTCCAATCATAGGATCAAAACTAGAAAGGGCTTCCACAGGCCAAGTAGTCCAACCTCCTTATTTTAAAGATGAGGCAACTGAGGTCTGGGGAAGTTGAGATAAAAACTGTTGCTGTTGTTTGTCCTTTGTTCTCAAAGAAGTCCATGACATCAGGGAGGTGATGCCGTGACATGCAAGTGACATGGATTTAAGCCAGGAGGGGCTGTGCAAAGGCATCTGCCTCACTTTCCCATCCAGAGCCATCTGGGTCCAGTGGCCAGATCTAGATCAGGAACACTAGAGATGAAATAGGAGACCTCGGGCCTTTTTAAGCTGAAGTCTTCAACAGGTCTCAGTTTGATTGGGGCCACACCCGTGCAGTGATCAAGGCTAGGGAACAATTAAGGCAAAAAATCTCCTCTTTCACCTAGTCAAAAAAATCTAAATAAATAAATGAATGGATGGATGAATGAATTAATTAATCTGGGAGCTGAAGACCTGTAGAGTTTCTGGCCAAAACAAAAATGACTGTTATTGACATTCAATCTGAGTCAATCAGGACCCAAACAATGACCAATGGGACTTGGCCTGGAACCTATGGGTAACCAATGAGAATCAGATTGGTTCTGGTTTAAGGCCTGATCTTTAAGAAAGACATCTAGCCAGTAAACCCCAAGATATCTTAGGAGGGTTCAGAGGTGCAAAAGAGAAAAAATGTTTTGAAGAGCATCTGTAGGTAAGGGTATGATGTGTGGATAGAGGAAGGGAAGGAAGGAGGGAGGAAGAAAGAGAGAGGAAAGAAGGGAGGAAGAACAGAAGGAAAGGAGGGAGGAAGGAGGGAAGAAAAAAAGAAAGACAAGGAGGCAGGGAGGAAAAAAAGAGAGGAAGGAAAAGAGAGAGAAAAGGAGTGCAGGAGGAAGGGAGGAAAGAAGGCTGTCTCTGCTGCTAACCTCTACACCTTTGACCACTGGATAATGCTAAACCCTGTTTATTCTTTTCCCATCTTCTGAAAAGGATGAAGCCGCTATAATCCTGCCCCAAATAAACCTTCTCTGACAATGATGAGCCTATTCTCTTCATCCCTCCCTATCCCAAAAAGATCAGATTCCTATGCTAGACTGAGCCTCTCTCATATACAGTTCATACTAGGCCCTTTACACAGGCCTTCCAACACTTTAGCAAATCATTTTAAGATGGAGACAGTCCTACTCTTTCCTTACTCCATCTTTGAGATGATTATATACTTCTCTCATCCATCACAATATGACACCATGGACAGTTATTGGTTTCAGTCCTATCCAGTAGCCTGTCTAAAGCCTCCCAACTGGCTCTCTGCCTTGAAACAAGATCTTGAGATTTCCATCCAGATTACATTGGGGAGATCAAACACCTTCATCAATCCCATTCTGGAGTAATGAAATAAACAGCAAACCCTCACCCCTGAAACTGCAACCCCATAAAGCATTTTGTAGTGCCTAAATGATAAGACTTCCTCAAAAGTTTCAGTCTAACATCAACATATAAGATGGAAGAAGTTCAAAGTACAACTTCAAATAGAACCAATAATGTATTCATAGAAATAAAAAAGGATTCTAAGTGGACACTAAAACAAGATGAAATGAAGCAAAAATTCAGGATACCTGTATCTTAGAAATACCAGTAGATGTCATAAATAACAATAAAAAAGCCAAAGGTAACAATTTATATAAATAAAATTAAAGAAAAACAACTCATAATAAAAATTAACAAGTAATAAATATGTATTGAGAACAAAGCAACATATTTGCATAATAAACAAAGATAAAATTGGACTCCAAGAAAATAAAGCAAAAGGGAGAATTTTAAGGGTGCATTCAAGGACCTAATTAGACCTAAAAAAAAAAAAATCTCCTGAGTGTTATGAACTGGTAATACTATATACACAGGTAATGAAAGAGAGGGAACACATATCAACAAAGAGAAATCCTAAATATGATTTATAGGGCTTATAATTACTACCTACAAAATTATACAAAGAAAATTAGGAAAGTTTCAAGAAAGGAAAAGGAGAGTACACTTTATAAAAATGCTAATAAGAATAACATCAGAATTTTTAAAAAACATCAAAGTTAGAAAAAATCATTAATCATTAAAAAAAAAAGTACTGTAGCCCCAAAGTATATATCTAGCATACATTAGCATGCTGTTTAAAAACAGGAGAATTCACCTTAAAGACAGAAAAGCAATAGATAAATTTATCAATACAAATCCATAATCACAGAAAAAAACACCAAAATTGGAAGAAAATGTTAAGTGATTGACTAGAATATTAATTCTTTTTTGGTCATTCTTTTTTTTCTTTATTTTTAAAACATATTGCTTTATGAATCGTGTCAGGAGAGAAAAATCAGAGCAAAAGGGAAAAAACAATGGGAAAGATTAAAAAACAGGAAAAAAGCGAACATAGTATATGTTGAAATATTAATTATTTAATTAATATTTCTTTTAAAAATACTTAGAGGTTCTATAAATGTGTAAATAAATATAGGTGATATGAATTCTGAAGGGGAGCCACTCACCCACAAGTATAAAGATATAGCTCATGTTAATTGTTCTCTCATTTATTAATGCCTATCACAACAGTAGGGGACAGGAAATTATATGTACACCATCAAAATATCCACAAGGTACTCATGTCATAATTAGGTTCAATGACCCGTCTCGTCTCAGATCTTTGGCTCACAAGTTTATTCTACTTACATTAAGCTGAGGTCCAATATCATACAAAAGGGGCAAACACTAGCAGGTTCACAATAAAAATATTAATAGAAGAAGGATGTCACATTCTTTGCTTCTATTTGACATAGTATTTGTAATTATATAAATAACAACAATATATTAAACATATTGGAAGGATTAACATTGGAAAGGAAGAAGTCAAAATGTCATTATTTGAAGAAGACAGGAGAGGGTCTAATCAAATTACTTTGAACAAAACAAAAATTAGCAGAGAAAATAAGTGAGCTGGACAAAGATGGAGAATAAATCATTGTTCTCAAAAATGTGCATTCTTATTTATCAGCAAAAGGTCCAGAAAACAACATAAAAAGCAAGCTTAATTATATTGTTAAAAACTATCAAATAATTTGAAATTATACCTTAAAATACTAATGATTTGAACAAGCCACACAAAAATTATAATGTATATAATTTTATAATTTTAAAAATTTCTAAAGCTAGAAAATAACAATAAAATCATAACGATTGAAAGTAAAGCAACTAACAACTTTTTGCTTTGTCTTAATGGTCTATGTGTATATATTGCCTTCATGAGGGTGTTATTCTATTCTGCATAATATTATGCAATGATTAACATAATGACTATTGGGAACATGATAGGGGAGGATTTACTCCATTCTATTAACTAAATTTCAATTTAATTTGATTCAAAAAGGATTTATTAAGTGACTATATATTATATTATGTATATATTAAGTGACCGCACTAGGTACTATGGATACAAATGTGTATGTGTGTGTGTGTGTATGTATGTATGTATATATATATATATATATATATATATATATATATATATATATATAAAGTGACTATGCTAGATACTATGGATACAAAAACAAAAATGAAATCTTGCCAGCCTTCAAGAAGTTTATATAACTGGTAGGGTACCCTCTGTTCACACTGTGAGAAAACTCATTGCATCATTTGAACCTAAATCTCCATGGTTAAGAGACCAGAACTGTTGTTTAGAGACCAGAATTTTTTTAATACTTAACACATGACTCAAGTTTATACTAAAGCCCCCAAACTTTTCAGGAATCTGAAGATTGATGCCAAGAATGTGAGGAGTTTCCTCCCTATATAGTAAAAATCTCAAGCAATCTATCTGTCTTACTTAGAAACTGCTTCTGGGCTATTATTTCCTTGTTTCTTTGTTTGAACTCTCTATGATAAACTCTCTCAGGCACTCAAGGGGAATAGAGCACCCCTTTTTTTTAGTTCTCTCTCCCTATTGAGGATTTAATAAATTTAAATTATTTCTATTCTGGGTTTTGTTCTCTTACATGCTAATTAATCAATAATAAGTAAATACAGAATACATAAAAATACAAAGTATAACAGATGTAGATGGCATATTTGAGTGTAGTGCACATGTGTGACATTCTATGTGTTTACAGTGAAACACACTATATTTCTACTGGTCTCTGTAGTAGAGTTTGTAAACTGCCTTCCATATGTCTAAAGCGACATGTCACCCTAGTAATTATCCAGTGAAGGAGTGAAACATCCCGCTCGTCTATCAGCTAGCGCTCTACTCAAGCCAGCAGTCAGCTAGTCTGGTTCAATTCATTCAGAAATGCATATCGGAAAGAGATTTCAGGTTCACTGAGCAGCTGACAAGTTCAATCACGTATTAATCGGATTCTTAATTTAAGCTAAGGAATGGTGTGAAATGCTGCTCTGAAGATATCAAAAATTCAAAATCCCCCAGGTAGTTGGCCACCCCACATCCAGAATCACCATCCTCTGTGAAGTCTATCCAGTCAAATCATCTCTTGTGTCATTTATATAGAATATAGGCTTTCAACATAGCATAGCCACATGGTTTATTAAACGTAGGGAAAATGAAAGGAAGAATGAAAGCATGGAATCTTCCTTCCATCCATCTCACAAAACTATCTGATTACCTTTCTCTTTCTCCGGTATAGTCCGGGGATTTCTGAACTGTACTCACTCATACATAATGGAAAGAGAATAAGGGGCAGGCTTGCATGCTCAGAAATTCAGATTAGAGTCTTATAAATGACCCCAAAAAAGACAGAGAAAATGCAGGACAAAGGGAAAGTCCTTTTATTTTTCACCCCCATCTATCTTATTCATCAAAGACACTTCAGTCTACTTACCACCATCCTCTGATCATTGTCATTTGGATCTTTAGACACCAAAAATTTGGGGAGAACATTTTTTTTTTTTTTTTTTTTTTTTTTTGCTTAGGTCTGCCTCATATGGTACCAATCTCTGACAGACTGAGTGCTGAGTCAGAATGGAGCTAATAATCAGTAGCCTCCACTATATACATCAAAAGGAGTCAATCCTATTAGAGCAGTCATCTGTTCCAGGTACTTCTTATGACCAACAAAATGAAGTCTTTCTCGAGGGCTTAGCACAGTACCTGATACACAATAAGTGCTTAATAGATGCTTAGTATATGGAAGGATGTTAATGGAGAAACTATCCTTTTGATCAAGGAGTTGGAGTGGAGAAATATTCTGACTCAATGACCAGTGGCTTTTTTTTTTCCTGAGGCAATTGGGGTCAAATAACTTGCCCAAGGTCACACAGCTATGAAGTGTTTCGTGTCTAAGGTCAAATTTGAACTCAGGTCCTCCTAATTTCAAGGCTGGGGCTCTATCCACTGTGCCACCTTGCTGCCCCGACCAGTAGCTTTTATTCTGTGTGTGTGGGTGTGGGTATGAGAGAAAGACAGAGAGACAGATTCAGAGACACACAGAGAGACAGAGAGAGGAGGGAAGGGAGGGAAAGAGACGGAAGGAGGGAAAAAGAGAGGTGGGAAGACTAATAGAGAGAAAGAATAATAGGCTTAATTAAATCTGGAAATCCGGGGAGTATTCCCCAATAAAATCTGGGGTCTTAGAACAATAAGAGAGAAATTATTGTTTCATATTTTATAACTTTCCAAAAGCAGAGAAAGACCAAAGAGACCCAGACAAAAACCTAGACTAAACCTCCAGCAATTCCTGTAGGAAAGAAGCAGAGTTAATTCTTCTGAGACCAGTTACTTTAGGTACATTCAGAGCTTTTTTTCCTTCCCACACCAGTTGAAAAAAAAACAGCCCTCCCAGAAGCAGAGCTGAGGGCGCTGATCAAAGAGAATCCCCCAAATGAAGAAAGGGATTAGCAATGAGTGGTGCTGTCCAGATGAGGAGAGGGGCTTGTCAAGAAGGAGTAACTGGTTCTCCTCATTCCCAACTCTTCACCTTCTGCCTCACACACAACTGGAAGCTCATAAGCCCCCGTGTGAAGGGTCAGGTGTGCCCGAGGGAAGCCCCTGCTTACTTCCCTGTCTGCTGGAATGGCCCCTTGTCTTTTGTGAGCACATGTTCTCCCAGAATCCTGGAGAGATGGAGATAGTGCTCATCAGCAGGCAGACTCCCCAGTGAGGGGAAAAGAGTGATAAGTTACATTATCTCTCGCCCTTGTAAACCATCATCATTAATATCACCATCACTACCAACTGGGGACCAGGAAGGGAAATAATAACAATACAAATAGATAAGAGGACATGGTATGTGCAACATAAACAGAGATTATAAAAGTCATTTGAGGGAAAGGGGCACTAATTTGGGGGGGGGGGCGGAAGTGAAGGAAAGGCTTCATGAAGGCGGCTGAGCCATAAAGGGAATTAGTTGGTTCAAAAAATAGAAATGAGAAGGAGTAATAGTCTAGATATTATAGGCCAGTCTGGATGCAATACAGGATGCATGAAAAAGAGTAATGTGTAATTAGGCTGGAAAGATAGACGAGAGCCAGATTGCAAAGGGACTTTAGTGCTAAACAGATGGCTTATATGTAACACGGAGACAATGAAAAGTCACAGATGCTTTTCAGGAAAGTAGCGGCAATGGCCGAACTCCTGGAGTTTGTGATAAAAGTCTGGAAAACCTTGAATAATCTAGCATGTCTCTTAGATTTAAGAGCAAATGTCAAAGGTTTCAGAGTAAAAGATAGTAGGATACTAAGAACTAAAATTCTGTGCAGAAAGTTATCCCAGGAGGCAGAGGAAACTCCAGAATTAAGTTCTGAAGACACAAAGGGGAACAAATTATTGATGAGGATGAAAAACATAAATCAATGGAGGAGTCCAATGGCTATATACAGGGATCTCATCAATCATTAAAATAGATTACAGAAGATGGAAGCAAGTGCACATCAGAGAAGATAAATGCTAGCGTGGCGTGGTTATGGCTGGAGGACTAGTGTAGAGTGCTAAAGCACTCTATTTTGTTACACTGGGGGAAAGAGGAGGATCAGAGGATCAGAGATGGAAGAGGATTGCTTCTCCAGGTGGATGGGATGCTGATAAGTGACAACAGAGAAAAGGAAGAAAATGTACAATCGCTGCTTTGCTTCTATTTTTTCTGTCAAGGGCAGTGACCTTTTGGATCAGAAAAGGAAAAAGAAAAATTGCTAAGAAGAAGATAGCTGCAGAATTGGAAAAAGAATGGACTTCCCCAAAAGTGGGAAAATAGACTAGATTTGAATCTTATTGCTGGGAAAGCATTCTAGGATGAATTCTTAAAGAGATGGTTGGTGAACACTCAGAAAGGAAAAGAGTGACTCAAAAGAATCAGACTGGCTTAATCAGGAAGAATATTTTTTTTCCTTTTACAAACAGGGTTTTATAACTGGTTGTTAAGGAAATTCATAGATTTAGTTGTAATAAGTTTTAACAAAAGTATCCCATGATGTGGCTCATGTTGTTATCCTGGGGAATATGGATTAAGCCATAGAATAAGTAGATAAATTTAGAATTGGTTAAACTCACAGAGAATAGTTGTTAATGGTGCAATATCAGATTGCCTGGGAGGATAAGATAAGGAGCGCCCCCAAGGAATGGTACTAGGGCCCAGGCCATTCTTATCTTAGAGAAAGGCATAGATAGCATGCTTACCAACTATGCAAATAATGCAAACCTTAAGGAGAATCTTTAAGATACTATTTGACAGAATCAGAACCTAGACAGGTTAGAGTAGCAAGTGATTTTTTTTTTTTTTTCAGGGATAAATGTGGTCTTTCTTTGAGTTCCAAAAAAAAATTAGATTCTACAAACAGAAAATAGGACAGGCACCTAAAATTATTCAGGAGTTTTAGTGGACTGAAAGCTTACCAAGTCAGCCATGTCTTGTGGAATCCCTTAAAGCTCAAATGATTGATCTCAGGCTGCATAAACAAAATCAATTTCCAGAAATTGAGAGATCATAGTACCTTCTCGCTCTGTCTTGCAACCAGTTCCCAGTATCCCAGATTAGTTGGGCTATTGATAATATCTATCAAGTCTCAAGGTGGTTCAAGGATAGTGAAGAACCATAAGCCCATGTTCTATTAAGACACAGATACAAAGAAATATAATACGTAAGAAGTGAGAGAAAAGAAATACATCAATGGAGCAGAATATTCAAACAACGAAAACAAAAATGCCCAAAAAGATTAATGTTCAACAACCTTATGGGAAAAATTTGGGAAAAGAAATGTAGATTTAATAAATGCATAAAGAAAATTGAGTAACATTTTGATAGGGATTTAAACTCATATCTTCTTTTTTTTAAAGATATTTTTTATTGTAACTTTTTATTGACAAAACATATGCATGGGTAATTTTTCAACATTGACCTTTATAAAAACTTTTGTTCCAACTTTTCCCCTCCTTCCCTCCACCCCCTCCACTAGATGGCAAGTAGTCTTATACATGTTAAATATGTTAAAGTATATTAAACTCATATCTTACATCAAATGGATTAGAATATAACTAGTATTTAAAAGTTCATTAGAAAAGATGGACACTAATGGAACAAAATAAATATTTCAATAGGGAAAAGGGGGAATTATTTTAATCTTCAATAAAGGAAAATAATTTTTGGTGATAAGATAGTTTTTAATCATTAAATTAAGCAATTCTGTGCAAGAAAAGCCACATTATTTTAAAGAAAAAGAAAATTATAAAGTGAGGAAAATAGTTGTGTCAAATAATAGATAAAAATTTGGCATATAAAATATACAAGGGACAAAAAAAATTCAGTTCTACCCTTTAGAGAACGAAACATTTACCTAATCTTCTTTTTTATTTTTTAATTAAAACTTTTTATTTTAAAAACATATGCATGGACAATTTTTCAACATTGGCCCTTGCAAAACCTTGTATTCCAATTCTTTCCCCCTTCTCTCACCTTCTCCCCCAGGTGGCAAAAAATCCAATATATATTAAACATGGTTAAAAAAAAATAGTTAAATCCAATATGTGCATACATATTTATACAATGATTTTGCTGCGCAAATCAGATCAAAAAGGAAAAAATGAGAAAGAAAATAAAATGCAAGCAAATAACAACAAAAAGAGTGAAAATGCTATGTTGTGATCTACACTCATTTCCCACAGTCTTCTCTCTGTTTATCTTAATCTTCAAATGAGGAATGGAAAAAATCCTGGATTTCCTCAAAATTTGGTTACTTAATAATCATTTATCTCAGTGGTTAACATGCTTCATCATAGGTCCTCTGGAAGCATGGTTGGTTTCATCATCATTTTGTTGAACAGAATTCTTAGGTTTTTAAAAGCTGTCTTTTACAATATTTTTATTGTATAAATTATTCTGTTGGCTTTATTTCCTTCAATCTCTATTATTTCATAATGTCCAAGATTCTCTGAAATTATCTTTTGTCATTTCTTGAAGCACAATGTAACACCCATTTGTGTTTTTTCAAAAATACTGAAAATCATAGAATTGACTTTTTAAAATGGCAAAAAAAAAAAAAAAAATTCTATCTAAATCCAAAAGGCAGCACTATACACAAAGGGGATAAATTTTTTTTTTTTTTTTATTTAATAGCCTTTAATTTACAGGATATATACATGGGTAACTTTACAGCATTAACAATTGCCAAACCTCTTGTTCCAATTTTTCACCTCTTACCCCCACCCTCCCTAAATGGCAGGATGACCAGTAGATGTTAAATATATTAAAATATAACTTAGATACACCATAAGTATACATGACCAAAACATTATTTTGCTGTACAAAAAGAATCAGACTCTGAATTATTGTACAATTAGCTTGTGAAGGAAATCAAAGATGCAGGTGTGCATAAATATAGGGACTGGGAATTCAATGTAATGGTTTTAGTCATCTCCCAGAGTTCTTTTTCTGGGCATAGCTAGTTCAGTTCATTACTGCTCCATTAGAAATGATTTGGTTGATCTCGTTGCTGAGGATGGCCAGGTCCATCAGGATTGATCCTCATATAGTATTGTTGTTGAAGTATATAATGATCTCCTGGTCCTGCTCATTTCACTTAGCATCAGTTCGTGTAAGTCTCTCCAGGCCTTTCTGAAATCATCCTGTTGGTCATTTCTTACAGAACAGTAATGTTCCATAATATTCATATACCACAATTTATTCAGCCATTCTCCAACTGATGGACATCCATTCAGTTTCCAGTTTCTAGCCACTACAAAAAGGGCTGCCACAAACATTCGTGCACATACAGGTCCCTTTCCCTTCTTTATAATTTCTTTGGGATATAATCCCAGTAGTAACACTGCTGGATCAAAGGGTATGCACAGTTTGATAACTTTTGAGCATAGTTCCAAACTACTCTCCAAAATGGTTGGATTGTTCACAACTCCACCAACAATGAATCAATGTCCCAGTTTTCCCACATCCCTCCAACAATCATCATTATTTTTCCTGTCATCTTAGCCAATCTGACAGGTGTGTAGTGTATCTTAGAGTTGTCTTAATTTGCATTTCTCTGATTAATAATGACTTGGAGCATCTTTTCATATGACTAGAAATAGTTTCAATTTCTTCATCTGAGAATTGTCTGTTCATATCCTTTCACCATTTTTCAATTGGAGAATGGCTTGATTTTTTATAAATTAGAGTTAATTCTCTATATATTTTGGAAATGAGGCCTTTATCAGAACCCAAAGGGGATAAATTAAAGGCTTTTCTAATAAGGACAGAAATAAATCACTAATGTTCATTTTTGCCTCTGATGTTGTAAATGACACTAGAAATACTAGCTTTAGCACATATAAGAGAAAAAGAAAAAAAATGATCTCAGGGAAAGAGAAAACAAAATTATCAGTTTTCCCAGATGATATAGTATATACTCAGAACTCCAGAGAATAAACTAAAAAGTCAATTGACATAATAACTTCAACTAAGTAGCAGAATATAAAGTAAACTTGGAAAAAAGCATCAACTTTTCTGTACATATATATATTACTAAAAAGAGAAGAGATTTTAAAAGATTCAATTAACATTTTTGATCAATAAAACTTAAAAAGTGCACAAACAAAATCAGTGATGTTAAAAATAATAAGGAAATGAATTAATTTAGGGAAAATGTAGGAAGTTTCCCAGAAAAAAAAAAAATCAAGACACACAACATGAAGAACTGATTCAAATATTTAATAAATATTTACTCACAAGAGCCATTTCCTAATAGATAAATGGTCAAAAGATAAAAACAAATAGTTCCCAAAGGATAGAAATATATGAAAGATGTTCTGAATTACTAATATTAGAGAAATAGAGGTGAGAGACACTGGAGACACTGGCCTAGGACAGGCTAGCACAATGTGCCCACATCAAAGAAGTCACTGTGTTCTACAAGTAAAACACAATTACAGTAGCTCAAAAGAAATGTGAGATGCACAGATTAAGAGACACCTCTACTTTCAATGCTCATATGGATGATTTCTGCACAATCTACGGTAGAAACATCTGAGCTCATATTGGCCTGATCGGCCACAGTTAGATACTGTACATTGGCCCCAACATAGTGAAGACATTTTAGTCCTTTTCAAGAATGGAGGACAGGAGCAGCTAGGTGGCCCAATGGATAGAGAACCATCCCTGAAGTCAAGAGGACCTGAGTTCAAATGTGACTTCAGATACTTAACACTTCCTGGCTGTGTGAAGGCCAGAACTCTTGGGGAAATATTCTTGAGGCAAGGATTCTTACAACAAGGTGTTAACTCAGTGGAACTGATGAGACGATGGTTATCTAGTTTAGCATGGTGATTAATAGCTCTCTAGTTCAGTATGACTGATTTAATCTTACAACAAATAATGGTTCCCTAGTGATATAATGATTGGCTTATACTCAGTATGATGAATTGATTTAATTGTAATAGAGTATATAAACTGGGGACAAACACAGCCTCGGAGAAGAAGACTTGACCAGCCTCTGCTGGCTCTCCTGCTTTCTCCACTAAGACCAAGGACTCGGCCTGGTCCCGAGATCCTCCAGAGAGCTAGTCTGGACACTATTTTTTAATCCACCCTGGTGTGGGGGCTCTAGAACGCAACAGTATGTTTTGTCATCCCAACTTGGGGGCTCTAGAAAGCAGGACATTACATTGAGATGTGCAGACTGCTAACTGGCTGATTGGCTGAAACTGCTGATGCAGACTGGGAGACTGAAGGAGACAATAAAGATTTGGACTTTATTCCTGACTATTCTTGTGGTGATTATTCTGCTGAGACCAAGGCTGGTCTGAAGGTCCTGCAGAAAGCTAATGGGGACATTACAACCCTGGGCAAGACACTTAACCCCAATTGCCTCAGCACCCAAAAAAAAAAAAAAAAAAAAAAAAAGAAGAAGAAGAAGAAGAAGAAGAAAAGAAAAGAAAAGAAAAGAAAAAAAAAGGACAACTACTCAATACAGAAATGAAAATTGAAATTACCATAAAATTCCATTTCATATCCATCATATTGACCAAAAAGTTATTTAAATAAGAGAAAAATATCAAATGTCGGAGGAATTCTGGGAAGACACATATATTAACAACAATAACTGATCTGAGATACACATATGTGTGTATATGTATAAACATACATACATATGTTTTTCAGATATAATTATGTTTTCCTCACAAGGTGATCAGAAAAAGCAAGACAAGGATATTCTCAAGGTCTCACTTAAGAGCTTTAGAATTACTTGTATGACAAGAGAGACACACTGGCACAGGACCACCCAACGTGGTGCGCTCCCATCAAAAAGGTGTTGTGCTCTGTGAGCAAGGTGGAATTAAAAGAGTTCAGAAGAAATGTGAGATGCACCAGGTTAGAAAATCCACCCCAAATATTCATATGGACTATTTGTGTCTGATTTATGGAAGAATATTCCCAATTCATATCGGTCTGATCAACCAGAGTCGGAGGATACACTTACTCAACTCTAAATGGTGATGTCATTTTGGTCCTTTTAGAGAACAAAGGAAAACAACCAACTGACCAATTCATTTTACATGTTATTTCATTGGATCCTCACAACAACCCTGGGATGTAGGTGCTATTATAATTTCCATTTCACAAATGGGACAGATTAAGTGACTTATCTAGGATCATTCTGCCAGTAAGTGCCTGAGGTGATATTCAAACCTCTCTCCTAGACTCTAAATCCAGAATTCTATCTACTGCACCACCTAGTTGCTTCACTAATATGTTGTTGGGTTGGTAGTGTGTGACTTGATTGAGCTATTTTAGAAAGCAATTTGTAACTACCAGTCCAAAGTCACTATACGGTACCCATCGTTTGACTCGGCAAAACCATCGCTAGAACTATACTCCAAAGATCTCAAAGAAAGTGAAAAGGGCACATACGTAGAAAAGTAGCAACTCTTTTTGAAGCAGCCAAGAAATGGAAACTAAGGGGATGTCCATTAATTGAGGAAAGGCCGGGCAAATTATGATCTATTTAATGGAATTATTATTGAACCAGAAGTAATGAGGAAAGGGAAATTTTTAGACTTGAAGAGCGACCATCAACTGGAAAGCAATTGTTGTAAAGAAAAACAATGAAGCAGAATTTAAGAATTCTAACAAGTGTAATGACCAATAGTGATGTCCAGGAAATACAACCTATATACCTATCTCTGAAGGAGATGACAGATTCAAGGTGCAGGATGAGGCATTCTCAAATGTGGACAATGTGAAAATGTGTTTGACTTGACTATGAATATTTATTATAAGGTTTTTGTTCTTTCTTTTGTTCTGGGGATGGGGAATAAGGGAAGATGAGGAAAAGTAATAGGATTATCAAAATGAAAAGTCTAAAAGTGCAAAAAGAGAGTCACTGAAGCATTTCAAAAAAGGGAAGAAGAGAAAATAAAGAAGGCCATTAGAAAACAGACAGGTACAACATCTTTGAAAATAACATGTTGAATTACTGAATACTTAAGACAGAAAAAGAAGTAAGCTATATATGGAGAATCATAGCTCCACCAGCAGTCTTCTTGTTCTGTTCTGTTTTGCAAATGGAAATGTCCATTGTATGCAGAGTTAAGTTCAAATTTTTAATTAAATTGCATTATAAAAATAATAAAAATATAAGTGGTATTTCTCAGTTGACCTTAAAGACATGCTTAAGGAATGAGAACAGATAATTTTGAAAAGAAATTGTTCTTCATCATATGAAAAATGCCCAATCTCAGAAATAAACAAAGAGAAGCAAATTGAAATGATTTTTGTCTACCACTTCAAACACATCAAGTAAACAAAAATAATTAAAAGAAGTAAAATTTAATACCAGCGGTGCTGTGTAAGGACAGGTGTACTTATCCAGAGTTGTCAGAATTATAAACAAATCTTTTCTAAGAGCAATTTGGGAATTACAGTAGAAGTGGTGAAATAATCATACTCTTTCAATACAACAATTTAATTTGATCATTCTGAATATAGCCTTAAAATAAAACAATATATTCACAGCAACAACACACAGCAAGTATTGGAAAGATTTTTTTTTATTACACCACTAAGTGGAATTACAAAAATCTAGAAACCATCTAAATGCCAAGCCATTGGTTAAATAAAGTGTGGCACATTCATGTGATGGAGTGCTATAATCCTGACTAATACTGACAGGTATGAGGAATATAAAGAAATTAGAAAAACCTTTAGGAAATAAGACACAGTGAAAACAGTGAACTAGAAGAAAGGAGTACATGCTAAGTGGGAGGGAAAATGAATTAGAATGAGTAGTCTAGGCTCCAGGGGTCCTCAAACTTTTTAAATAGGGGGCCAGTTCACTGTCCCTCAGACTGTTGGAGGGCTGTACTATCGTAAAAACAAAAACTTTGTTTTGTGGGCCTTTAAATAAAGAAACTTCCTAGCCCTGGGTGAGAGGAATAAACGTCCTCAGCTGCTGCATCTGGCCTGCGGGCCGTAGTTTGAGGAGCCCTGGGACTCTAGACAGACTTTGAGAGAGGGACTAAAAATATGATATTCTGTGTCTTGAAATTATTTCACTATAAAATTACTAAATATATTTAGTTGTTTGTATTACTGATTAATGTTAACTTTCTGATAAAATATTTAATAATCAAAAGACACATGAGTTTTATTCTCTTGATTTGCATCTTATGTATCATGACTGACTGTAGCTCCTGTTGAAAGTAGTGAATTCATCTTCCAATTTAATAATCCCCTCCCTCCCAATCTTGAGATAATAGTTCATTCCCAAAACATTTCCTCTATATCATTCGGGGTCCCATCTTTACTCTTCCTTGCCTCCATTCTTCCACCATATTGACACTGAGACTGAATTCTGATGATTACATATTAGCAATTATTACAATTTTTAAATTGGCAAGTTTAAATCATTATCAATATATCCTGAGAGTTCTTCTCTACTTCCTGTAGAATTGTGAAAGGGACTGTGTAGTCTAGAGATGTGGCATATTGTATATAATGTAAAATGTCTCAATGTTTTGATCAGCTTTGCTAAATTTATTCTTTCTTCTTCCTTTTACCTGTTATGTTTTTTAAAAAAATTTCTTTCCATAAGAGATGACTTTCCAAAATGGGGGACAGGGGAAAATATATACAATGTAAAAATAAAAAAATTATTAAAATATTTTTTTAAAATTCTCATTGCCTTTTCATTACTTAACAGGGACATTTCAACAGAACTATACATTGACCATTAGCTGAATAACTCTAAATGTTTTCTTACATGTCATTTGATTTTCTTAATATCCTTCAGATTTAGAGAAAGGTAAGGGATGATATTGTGTAAAAAATGCAATTCTTGTACCACCTGTCCCAGAGGGATATGTTTTGTCATCCTTAAAGTACTATAAATATGGGGCTATTCATCATACAATCCAATTTGGAGCTGAAAGATATTAAAGATCATTATCTTTTTACAGGTGAAAAATTGAGTCCTACCAAGATTAAATATCTGACCCAAGGTCACACAAATAATAGTAGAGCAGCTGAAGCCTGAAACCAGACTGATCTCTATATCCATGATCTTGCTCTTGCTTGCAGTCCAAACCATCATGTGGGGAAAGATCTACTAAAGATTACAGCATCATTGAATCACAGGCATTTCTAGCGGCTACCTTTAGTACATATTCAAATTAGTGGGAAATTGCTTGCTCTGAGCCTACAAAGAAAATTCACAGAGAGAAACCAGCAAAGGCTTTTCTGATGATCCTGGCACAAGAAAATGATTCCCACTCCTTCCAGAGTTGTGATTATCATTCCTTGTTTTTGTTTGTTTGCTTCAATGAAGAGAGAAGTGGTGCAATAGGATACAGGGATATGGAATCTTTGGAGGGTTCTCTTTTAATTCCTCTTTTTTCCCCTATAACCATCTCATTGGGACTTCAGAGAGAGAACCCAGCATGACAATCAGAAGAGGTACAGATGCCATGATCAGCGCTGACAAGAAGCAACTGCTGCCTGGAAACTATAATCACTCCCATATGTCTGAAAATCCAGGCAACGAGGGGAAATTCAACGCAGCCCAGAGACGTCCTGATCTTGGAACAGAAGCTGACTAGGACTTCAGGAGAAGAAAGAAACCCAGAGGTGCTGAAAGTATGAGTTACTGAGAATCCAATGCAGTTGCTTTTCTTCTTGAGTTTGTGAGACCAAGATGGGGAAGTAAAAGACCCCTTTTAAGCATTCCCTTCCTCCAGCTCTGCATATGTGGTAGGAGTAAAATCTAATCTAAAAGAACCAAAAATAAGAGAATGGAGCTTCTGCCTTCCATACTGACCACCTAGAAGGGTTTGAGGAGAGAAAGAACTCCAAAGACATCTTTGAACTCTTCCCAATTTTTGTCCAAGTTTAAGTCTATTGATTTTCCATTTCCAAGATCTATGTATCAAAGAATCAGCTCTCAGAATAGTCTTTGGTTATTCATCTATTTTTTTCAGTCATGCCCAAATCCTCATAACGCCATTTAGTTTTTGTTTTTTGTTTTTTGGAGGGGGGACAAAATCCTGGAGGGGTTTGTTATTTACTTCTCCGGCTTCATTTGACAGATGAAGAAACTGAGGGAAAAGGTGAAGTGACTTGTCCAGAGCCAAGCCCAGGGTAATAAGTGTCTGATGCCATATTTGAAAATTCAGGAAGACTCATCTTCCTGACTCCTTGTCCAAAACTTTATCCATTTTACCAGTAATAACTTACTAAACAACAAATAATATGCTCGATAATAGGTATTCTTCAACTATCTATTTTCTTCCTTTTTGAATAATTAGGACACTGTATTAAGGAAGTGTGCAGGTCATTTGGGAAGCTCTAAAATATTCTGAGCCTTGATACAACATTATTCAGCATCAGGAGTTACTGGAGGACCTTAACATATGTTGAAACTTGCTCTTTGAATTTACTCTAGATATACTTCCTGATAGTGATAGTGAGTGAGAGTGAAAATTTTTTCTTTCAATTTTTGATAGTACTTAATTTTTCCAAATACATACAATGTTAGTGTTCAACATTTACCTTTGCAAAGCTTTGTTTCAAATTTTTCTCCCTCTCTCCCCCTTTTCCTTCTCCCCAAGACACCAAGCAACCCAACATAGAGTAAACATGTGCAATTCTTCTAAACATATTTCCATATTTGTCATGCTGAGCAAGAAAAAGCAGATCAAAAGGGAAAAACAAACTCATGAGAAAAAAAATAAACAAACAAACAATAACAAGATCAAATGCTTTAGTCCACATTCAGTCTCCATAATTCTTTCTCTGGATAGGGATGGCACTTTCTATTTTGTATAACTTATTTAGTATTAAAATGAAAATGATCATTGAAAAGTGATTTGTCATATCCTCAAGAAAGTTTCATGGGAAGACACATGGATGTGCTTTACGTGATTGTCTAACTACAAAACAACAAATAATAAACAAAAGCGACAAGTGAATTTTGTATTCTTTGTACCTTGCTGTTAACTGTGAATGTAAGATCTGCTGTGCAGTAGACCACCATTTTTTCCAAAGCATTCCTGTTCCATTCATATAACTTACAAAAGCTGTTCTCAGTTCTGATGTAGATTATTTTCATGAAATATGAGAGAGATGGGAAATACAGCATTTGGGTCAGTAATTATTGATAATTGCTCATTCATTTTTTTGTGTACTGATGATTTTTTTTTCAATCTATTTGGTATTATCCTCTCTTTCAGATTGATGAGGACAGTATTTTAAAAGTCTTTACAATCATGTGATCTCTACCTCTGTCCTTCCCTGTGTATCCTTGGTCTAAAGAAGCTGTCCTTCTTTTTGTTTGCATTACTGTCACCTCTACTTCCTCATACAGTACTTCTAAGATTGTAATATTAGGGAACAAATATGGATCTATTGTCACTGATGATGTAAAGATACTATTATAAAATTTTTTCCTATTTTTGTCCATTCATTTTCCATTTTCATCCTTAAATTCTCTTGGGATGATCTAGTTTCATTAAATCTCTTACAATTTCTTCTGTAAATCTGTTTTTCTTTCTGTTTTATAATCCTTTACTGTTCATAGTCTTTTATCATGCTTCTTCAAGGCACTTGACAAACCACTTTATATTATCACTCATTTCTCCTTTTCTCTGCACTTTTCAAGAAGTTCAAGTTATTTTAGTCTCTTTATTATGACACTTGATTTGGGCCACTCAAAATTTCCTTAGGAAAAGATGATAGTTGACATCCATTCTTTCATTTATTTTCTATTTTTCAGCATTATTACATTGTCTAAATAGGTCAAGTTAGAGTTACCTCAACTGTATGCTGTTTCTTCTCCTTGTCATTACTTCTAATATAGTATTGATTCTTATTTTTTGGTCTTAAATGTTAATGGTGTGACTGCACATATCTAATTAGGAAATGACTCCCGCTTCAGTAGTTAGTCATCTTCTGGCCTTTAGATGACAATTGATTTCATTTTCTATAATGCTGCTAGGAGTTTCTCATGACCAGAGCTTCATAATTCTGTTTTTGAAGAAAGTCTTCATGATATGTAGGTGTGACACTTCTGTAATGTCTACAAGCCTCAGTTCTTATTTTTGAACCATATTTACTAATATATTTTCACTGTCTTTCTATACACCACCCTTAAATAAAAATAATCAAATATTAAAGATTTTAATGACTTTATTTATAATATCTTCTCAAGTTCTTCATCAAATTTCTATTCTTTCTCACCTACCACAAAAGATGAGAGTAAGCTACAAGTATATTCATGGTTGTCTTTTTGCAATTATTTATCATGAAAACTAAGGATGAAATGACCAAGTGTTCCCTCACACACAAAGAAAACTTCTGTCTTTAACATTTCTTTCTTTTCTATGTCTCTCTCTCTCTCTCTCTCTCTCTCTCTCTCTCTCTCTCTCTCTCTCCCTCTCTCTCTCTCTCTCTCTCTTTCTTTCTCTCTCTCTCTCTGACATACATTAACACACACACACACAACCTGTACATGACTTTTCCATTTGGCTGCATCTTTCTTTTTTTCTTTTGTTTTCATTTCTAGGAAACATTGAGATTGATAAGATTTTATTGTTCCAGTCATACATTCATAGTTTGCTACAGAATGATCCTTAGATTTAAAAAACCAAGTGCTGAGCTACTGTAAATGGTCTACAAATTTACATATCTGACTCCATGACTACAGAAATATAAGGGGACCCCCATAGACCAAGGGAAGATGTAGTGTTCTTTGCTTGATAGATTGCTTTGGCCAACTATTTTGCCACCATAGAGTAAGATTAGTGAATGATTCAGTCAGTTAGCAAGCATTTGTTCAGTACCTACTATGTGTCAGGCACTGGCCTAAATTCAGATAAACCTTTTTATATTTAGCTTGTTCTTCAATAAGTTAAAACAGTCTGTTCACAGGGAAGCACTCTGGCTCCATGGGGATGGGAATGTTCACTGGTCTTTTGATGAGGGTCAGGGATTTCACTTGCTAAGATTACATAGCAACTCCTAATTAGTCCCCATGTGTCCCAGTGCCTGGTTGGTGTGTGGGAGAGAATTGTTTTTTGAGCAGAAAGGAGGGGTGGATGATTTTAGGGGTCCAACCCCATCAACCCCTTGAAGGCTATGAGACCAAACCATCCCTCCCCCTGCCAAACTTTCTCCTGTGAGAATCTCTCTGGGCAAAGGTTCAAAGTCAATAATCCTTTGTTTTTCCAACAAGGGAGAAGAACATTTCTATCTTCTTCCAATCCTTCAGCTCTGAGCAACCACAGTAGCTTGGAGTATGAATGTGTGGGAGTAAGGCTTTGGGCAAATCTGAGAATGGACATCAAACCCTCGGTAGCCTCATCTGCTTTGGACTCTTTTCAAAGCCCCTGAAAGACTGATGTTTCTGGCTCTGATTATAACTTCATGATTTAAAGAGTTTGGGGGTCCCCGAGTCATTACTGGTTTTGCAGATTGAGGTGTTTATTGTATCCTTCTTAAGAAATAATCACCACCAGGCTCATTTAAGACCTTGAAGGGTATAAAGGTCCTGCCAACCTACCTCGCCAGGAAACGTGGGAAGAACAGGGCTAGGGTCCAAATGAAATGTCTAGTCAGCAGCCCCACAAAACAAACCCACTCTTTCAGGAGAAGTGATAGTTTTAGAATTTATTAACATACATGTATTTGTCCTTCAGGCTCTTCTTTTATGGTGAAGAAAATGAATGCTATCTCTGAACCTAATATCAACATCGTACATTATTTTTTCTGGAAGGGCCCCTATCAATCCCATATGGGGAGCCCCTAGATGTGAAACATATGTAAACGTTAATTAATAGGGTTTCCCCAAACCTTCAGAATGGAAATATAAACTATAGAATGTAGGAAAACTCTAACCTCTTTGGGGTCAAGGCACCCCTAAGTTGAACCCAATTTTTGTTAGTCCAGAGGAGAAACCCCTTCTATAGGAAACCAGCCTCCTTCCTCTATTAACTCCAGATAATGAAGAATTTATATAAACATAAACAGATTTGTACGAAGTGATATGGAGTAAAAAACAGTCTCTTCATAAGGATGTGCTTTGGATCCATGGGAATAGGGATGTGCATTGGTCTTTTTTTTTGAGAATCAGGAAGAAACAGAACAAAAACACATGCACATATACACAGGCACACACAGATGTGCACACACTGGTATATTACATAACTAAAAATAAAATTAAATCAAAGTAAATAAAGTTAACAGAGAGCGAAACTGGGATCAAATGAAATGGTTAATTCAGTACTACATTATCAAAATTAAAGACATATCTTCCTTTGCTATGAATTGACAAACAGGTTTTAGCAACTAAACTCCTGGTGAGGCAATGGGAGTTAACTGGGAGGAATTTGCTATGTTATAATGAAATGTACAAATATAGACATATAGATCTTCAGAGGAATAAGGACAGGTAGATAGACATAGATAGACAGATATTCAAATACATATAGACATAGACAGATATAGCTAGATAATTAGATGAATGGATGAATGAATGGACAGATAGGTATATGGATGGACAGATGGAGAGAGAAATAGAATGAGAAGGAGAGACAGAGAGAGACAGAAAGAGACAGAGAGAAACAGAGAGATGATAGATTTTTATTAAGAAAAAAAGGCTATACTTTATTTTTTTTTTTATTTAATAGCCTTTTATTTACAGGATATATACATGGGTAACTTTACAGCATTAACAATTGCCAAACCTTTTGTTCCAATTTTTCACCTCTTAGCCCCCCCCCTCCCTAGATGGCAGGATGACCAGTAGATGTTAAATATATTAAAATATAAATTAGATACACAATAAGTATACCTGACCAAAACGTTATTTTGCTGTAGAAAAGAATCAGACTCTGAAATATTGTACAATTAGCTTGTGAAGGAAATCAAAATGCAGGTGGGCAAAAATATAAGGATTGGGAATTCAATGTAATGGTTTTTAGTCATCTCCCAGAGTTCTTTCTCTGGGCGTAGCTGGTTCAGTTCATTACTGCTCCATTAGAAATGATTTGGTTGATCTCGTTACTGAGGGTGGCCTGATCCATCAGAACTGGTCATCATATAGTGTTGTTGTTGAAGTATATAATGATCTCCTGGTCCTGCTCATTTCACTCAGCATCAGTTCATGTAAGTCTCTCCAGGCCTTTCTGAAATTATCCTGTTGGTCATTTCTTACAGAACAGTAATATTCCATAATTTTCATATACCACAATTTATTCAACCATTCTCCAACTGATGGACATCCATTCAGTTTCCAGTTTTAGCCACTATAAAAGGGCTGCCACAAACATTCGTGCACATACAGGTCCCTTTCCTTCTTTATAATCTCTTTGGGATATAATCCCAGTAGTAACACTGCTGGATCAAAGGGTATGCACAGTTTGATAACTTTTTGAGCATAGTTCCAAACTACTCTCCAAAATGGTTGGATTCGTTCACAACTCCACCAACAATGCATCAATGTCCCAGCTTTCCCACATCCCTTCCAACATTTGTCATTATCTTGTCCTGTCATCTTAGCCAATCTGACAGGTGTGTAGTGGTATCTTAGAGTTGTCTTAATTTGCATTTCTCTGATTAATAATGACTTGGAGCATCTTTTCATATGACTAGAAATAGTTTCAATTTCTTCATCTGAGAATTGTCTGTTCATA
The DNA here is from genome assembly GCF_902635505.1 of Sarcophilus harrisii. Taxonomy (NCBI): domain Eukaryota; kingdom Metazoa; phylum Chordata; class Mammalia; order Dasyuromorphia; family Dasyuridae; genus Sarcophilus; species Sarcophilus harrisii. The sequence continues at coordinate 450,639,485 of NC_045429.1, read as the reverse complement.
TCCTTTGACCATTTTTCAATTGGAGAATGGCTTGATTTTTTATAAATTAGAGTTAATTCTCTATATATTTTGGAAATGAGGCCTTTATCAGAACCTTTGACTGTAAAAATATTTTCCCAGTTTATTGCTTCCCTTCTAATCTTGTCTGCATTAGTTTTGTTTGTACAAAAACTTTTCAGTTTGGTATAATCGAAATTTTCTATTTTGTGATCAGTAATGATCTCTAGTTCTGCTTTGGTCATAAAGACCTTCCCCTTCCACAGGTCTGAGAGGTAAACTATCCTGTGTTCCTCTAATTTATTAATAATTTCATTCTTTATGCCTAGGTCATGAACCCATTTTGACCTTATCTTGGTGTACTGGCGTTAAGTATGGATCAATGCCTAGTTTCTGCCATATATAGTTTCCAATTTTCCCAGCAATTTTTATCAAACAGTAAGTTCTTATCCCAAAGCTGGGATCTTTGGGTTTGTCAAAGACTAGGTTGCTATATTTGTTGACTGTTTTATCCCTTGAACCTAATCTATTCCACTGATCAACTAATCTATTCCTTAGCCAATACCAAATAGTTTTGGTAAAGGCTATACTTTAAATTGCTTCTACTCTTGGTCACCATGTTTCTTTGGCGATTAAAGATTGTAGGCAGATAGCTTTTCGGGGTTTGTTTGGCCCCTTTATTTTGCAAAAAATTTTGTTAGCTAAATAGTGATGGGTAGAGTCCATGCTTTTACTTGTGTGAATTTCCCTGGCTCCTTTTGGAGTCGGTCAATGGCTTCTTTACAAAGATGCAGTTTTTTGGTCAAGATTGATATTTGAGATGCCAATTTTCACTAACCTTACTGAAAGTTAACAGCATCATAAAGAATTGGTACAACTCTAAAAGATCGTATATAGTCATAGGCTTGTTGGATCTTAGACAACCCCAGGAGCCAAGTGGTTATCTAACCCAACTCACCCCACAGTTCTTAAGAGTTCACTTTATACAAGGCAAAAGGCTAGGTGCTAGAGATATCAATTCCAGACAAAACAGTCCCTGTCCCCCCAAAATTTATAATCTATTGGTGTGTATGTGTGATATAAATGCATGCAAATAAATAAAATACAAAGAAGGCTTAAAAATGGGGATCACTAACTACTGGAATTTAGCGAAGTCTTCATAGAAGAGAGCCACATGAGGTGAGTGTTGTAGGAAGAAAGAAAGAAAAGATGGGAAGGAGGAAGAGAGAAAGAAAGGAAACAAGCATTAATTTTTTTTTATTTTGTTTTTTTTTTTTTATTTAATGGCCTTTTATTTACAGGATATATGCATGGGTAACTTTACAGCATTAACAATTGCCAAACCTCTTGTTCCATTTTTTCACCTCTTACCCCCTACCCCCTCCCCCAGATGGCAGGATGACCAGTAGATGTTAAGTACATTAAAATATAAATTAGATACACAATAAGTATACATGACCAAAACGTTATTTTGCTGTACAAAAAGAATCAGACTCTGAAATATTGTACAATTAGCTTGTGAAGGAAATCAAAAATGCAGGTGGGCATAAATATAGGGATTGGGAATTCAATGTAATGGTTTTTAGTCATCTCCCAGAGTTCTTTTTCTGGGCATAGCTGGTTCAGTTCATTACTGCTCCATTGGAAATGATTTGGTTGATCTCGTTGCTGAGGATGGCCTGGTCCATCAGAACTGGTCATCATATAGTATTGTTGTTGAAGTATATAATGATCTCCTGGTCCTGCTCATTTCACTCAGCATCAGTTCGTGTCAGTCTCTCCAGGCCTTTCTGAAATCATCCTGTTGGTCATTTCTTACAGAACAGTAATATTCCATAATATTCATATACCACAATTTATTCAGCCATTCTCCAACTCATGGGCATCCATTCAGTTTCCAGTTTTTAGCCACTACAAAAGGGCTGCCACAAACATTCGTGCACATACAGGTCCCTTTCCTTCTTTATAATCTCTTTGGGATATAATCCCAGTAGTAACACTGCTGGATCAAAGGGTATGCACAGTTTGATAACTTTTGAGCATAGTTCCAAACTACTCTCCAGAATGGTTGGATTCGTTCACAACTCCACCAACAATGCATCAATGTCCCAGTTTTCCCACATCCCCTCCAACAATCATCATTATTTTTTCCTGTCATCTTAGCCAATCTGACAGGTGTGTAGTGGTATCTTAGAGTTGTCTTAATTTGCATTTCTCTGATTAATAATGACTTGGAGCATCTTTTCATATGACTAGAAATAGTTTCAATTTCTTCATCTGAGAATTGTCTGTTCATATCCTTTGACCATTTTTCAATTGGAGAATGGCTTGATTTTTATAAATTAGAGTTAATTCTCTATATATTTTGGAAATGAGGCCTTTATCAGAACCTTTGACTGTAAAAATATTTTCCCAGTTTATTGCTTCCTTCTAATCTTGTCTGCATTAGTTTTGTTTGTACAAAACTTTTCAGTTTGGTATAATCGAAATTTTCTATTTTGTGATCAGTAATGATCTCTAGTTCTGCTTTGGTCATAAAGACCTTCCCCTTCCACAGGTCTGAGAGGTAAACTATCCTGTGTTCCTCTAATTTATTAATAATTCCATTCTTTATGCCTAGGTCATGAACCCATTTTGACCTTATCTTGGTGTACGGTATTAAGTGTGGATCAATGCCTAGTTTCTGCCATATTAGTTTCCAATTTTTCCAGCAATTTTTATCAAACAGTAAGTTCTTATCCCAAAAGCTGGGGTCTTTGGGTTTGTCAAAGACTAGGTTGCTATATTTGTTGACTGTTTTATCCCTTGAACCTAATCTATTCCACTGATCAACTAATCTATTCATTAGCCAATACCAAATAGTTTTGGTAACTGCTGCTCTATAATATAATTTTAGATCTGGTACAGCTAAGCCACCTTCATTTGATTTTTTTTTCATTAATTCCCTTGAAATTCTTGACCTTTTGAAACAAGCATTAATTAAGTACCTACTATGTACTAGGCACAGTGTTAAGTGTTTTACAAATATCTCATTTGATCTTCATAACTGTGTGAAAAGGCTATAATTAATTGCTATTTTGTAGCTGAAGACACTGAGGCAGCACACATTACTAACTTGTCCAGAGTTGCCCAGCAAGTGAATGTCTGAGGTCATATTTGAAGTCAGGTCTTCCCGACTCCAGAACCAGTGCTGTTGTTATTCAGCTTTCATTTTTGAAGAGGATCAAAGATACCACAATCTTGCCTTGCTCTTAGTTGGATTTAAATGAGGCAGAGTTGTGCAACAAGTCATCAAAGTCTAGTGGCAAGACAACTGACCATAGCCCAGGATGCAGTGGGTGACCCCAACCTTTCTAAATTAAGGCCTTTTCAGCTTGTCTGAGGTCACAACCATTCAGTGATTTGTAGAAAAACAAGGATTTAGAGAGGGAGAAATTAGAGAGGAAATTCATTCATCAAGAAATGGAGAGGGAAGGTTGAACCCCTTCCCAAGGAATTAGGACTTCTTGATGCCTTCTCAAAGAGATAGGAATATTTTCTTGGCTATACAAGTCCATTTTGCATTCTTAGTGAAGCAAAGTAAAATTAATACTATATTTGATGTGTTGTTCATCCAAGTACTTCCACGTGACTGAAAGATGTTTAAAAATTCATAAGTTCAATGTTGACATCTCTAGGGAAGACCTTGGATGTGGACAAAATGATCCACTGAGATATGCCATTATTGAGAGAATTCTCCCCAGTTGGAGGTGATGCAGTCCATAATGTCAGAGACTAGGACCCCAATGTCACATAAATCACATTTACTCATCTCTAGACATTTTCCCTGAAGTTCTTGGAGAGCATGGACTGTTTTATTTTTGTCTCTCTACCCCCATCAATTAGCACAGTGCTCTATACATATTGGAAAGTTAAATATTTAGTAAACTGACTTAAAGATAACTATAATTTCCCTCTGAGTCTTCTCCAATTCCAAAATCCTAAGTTATTTCAGTAAATTATCATGTGGTTTCCAGACCATTCACGATTGCAATTGCCTTCCATTAGACTTTTTCTAGTTTGGGTTAGTTTTTTAATATCTCTCTTAAAGCCGAGTTTCCAGAAGTGAACAAGGCACTTGAAACTGGAGAGGAATCAAGGCAGAATGTCTGGAGTCTGGACTCGGAGACAGCAAAACCCGAAGTCAGATCCCACTGCTCACCCTTAGGAGCTGTGAGCCTTCAAGCAAATCATGGACCCTTCCTGAGCCTCCGTTCAAATGCGGACATTAGTTGAAATTATCGCTCAAGTTCCCTCAAACTCCATGTCTCTGAAGCTATAGTGGGCTGTGCTGGAAGTGGAGCATGACATGGAGGGAGAGTAAGTATGTCACTGGTCTAAATACCCCAAAGTCAGAATTCATTTTCTGCAGGGGAGGGACAGTCCTGAATTAATAGTCCTACAGAGTTAAGGAATTTTAGAACACATCCATTAGTGTTGGCAAAAATACTGGGGACCAAACAGTTAACAAAACCACAAGAGAAGGAGATCTCGGAGAGCTAAAGCAAACTCCGGTGCCGTCCCTTTCCCTTGGGTAGTTTGTATGGCTGACCGGAGTCTATTCAAGGCTGTCAGCCATGGAGGCCTACCCCAGCTGGACGGCTCACAATGAATAACAAGCGCTCCCCCTGCCCGTACACCGGGCCTGCATTCTTCATCCAGGCCTGGACCCCAACCCGGCAACGCCAAAGTTGGGTTTCTCTGTTCTTGTTAATTTAGAAAGCCACAATTAACCACAACAAATGCTGGGCTGACTCCAAACTCCCGGCCCACAGAAAACACTTCTTTTGAGAAATCACAGGGAGATGGGAGGTTCGCTAGGGAAGGAGGGAGCGACAGCCAAACAAAGCGCATTTTCTAACGAAGTGTTCAATGTTGCATTATGCTTATGACACGAAGGATGATTGATTCCCCCGTGTGAATCTGTAAACTAAAAGTGGGGGTCAGACGCCACCCCTGTGTACGTATCCCTACCCCTGAAAAGGGAGAACCATAATGTAGGAGTACAAATGTTGCTTTAATGAAATCGGTCTCCATTCTAGAGACTTTAATCCACTAAAATAGGCTCACAAATGGGGTGTGGGAGAAGGAGGGGATAAAGGTAATGACTTTAAAGTGATGTTTAACAAGCAGACCTGAATTTGCATATGCTAATAGGCACTGATCCTTTCATTTTGAGAGGTTGCATACTTCCTCAACAATAACTACCCCCTCTTTGGAACTGTTCTTTGGGAGTCGCCATCGTGGTTAATGTACAAAAGAATAGCCATCTGGTCACTTTATAAGTTTCACCTTGTATTGGATCCAATTGGAATTGCCCAACTTGATCCCCAAAATTTTCACCAAACTTGCCTCCAGACTCCTTCAGGTTATTTCTAAGAGTTAACTCTGTTTAATTCCTGAAGTCTGTTCATTATGGGGATGGATCATAGAACTAAAAGGGGACATCTGGTCCAAACCTCTCATTTACCACCACAGAGTGTGACATCCCCAAATGGCTATGAAGTCTGTGGTGGAGCAGCTGAGGTGGAGGATGGACCCAAATCCTGCGACTTCTAAGTGAAAGCTCTATTTCCACTGCATCATTCTGTCTCCTTAGTGTGCCAAGGCCAGAGAGTGGGAGCCACCCGAGGACAGAAAAAACATGACCTAGACCAGAACCCAACAGGATTCTCACATACAATGAGCTAGGATGGATGGCTGCCTCCGGAGAGCCAGGCAGAAAGTGTACAACAAGGGTTGGAGCTGGAGTCCACAAGAGGGAAGAGTCGGCCCAGAACTGGTTTTAGAAGGAAGGCAACAACAACGACCAATTTGTCTTGTCCAAAGTCTTTCAATGCATTGGTGTTTTTGTGGAGATAGTCTCTCTTCACACCACTGTGGCACTGAGCAAAATCCACCCTGAAGAGATGATGATTTGTAACCACTGTATGTATTCGCAAGAATGAGCTTCAGGCTCTGAAGGCAGTTCCAAAGGAGTTCTTGGAGTGATCTGAATATTGGTGATTTTTATCACCAGATTTTATATTTTATCGCCATATCAACTATTAGAAAAAGTTTATAGTCTACTGGGAGAAATGTTTCTTCTTCATCATCACTTAGCATCCATAGCTTCCTTCAAAGCGTCATTTAAGTGCCAACCTCCTACCTGAGGCCTTTCCTGATGTCTCAGGTTTTAGTCTTCATTCCCAAATTTCCATGTATGAATTTTATTGCATATATTCATATGTGTATTTACATATATATATCTTTCTCCTATGGTATGTGAGTTCTTTGAGGGCATAGATTATTTCCTTTATTCTTTGTACCAAGTATATTGCACCTAGCATATAGTAGGCACTCAATAAGTGCTTCCTGATTGATAAATAGATAATCATCACAGGAGTACTACAGATCATAGTACTTCACCAACATGCAGACTATATAGACTCCCAAGGCAGAAGAAAGAAATAGAAAAGGAGTCTGGGGAACAGGTAAGTTTAAGTGATGCATCAAACAGCAATGTTGAAAATTTCAGCTACGGGGGATCTGCTGACACTCTCTGCCATGAGCAAAACAGTTATTAAGTCCCTGATTTACTTTAAGCATAATGTTATTCTTCAAAAGTGGAGGACGTTACACGGAGAGCCAATACTCTGGATATAATTTTGAATAGGGAGGAAACTCATGCTGCAGTAAAAATAATTAATGAGATAATAATACTATTGGGATAATAAGAAAGCAACCATACTATCTAAAACTTTGTGATCGAGAAAGATTTCTTGGAGCCAAGGTTTGGGGCTGAAAGTTCATCATTCTACAGATGAGGAAATTGAGGCACAAAGAAGTTAAGTCACTCTAATTGTAATGATAAGAGCAGATTTCAAAAGACTTCAAGAAAGCATAGAGGACATGTTATAAAGCTATTTTTTTTCCTTCTTTTTAAAAGCTGAAATAATCTAATAAAAGCCTGGACAGAGTCCTGAGAAATATCTGAATTATCTTTCTAAACATTTTCAGAGGCTGAATGAAATTATGGAGAAAATGGAGACTCTCTCTGAGAAAGGATAAGGAATTTAAGTTACTGCAAGAACATTGTTGGAGTGGGGAAGAAATCTGTTTTGTTCCCAGAATTTCTAATAACTAGCCATGTGAATTAAGGCATCTTGCTACACTTTCGAAGGCTGTTTCTTCATCTGTAAAAATAAAGTGATTGAACTAGATGATCCTTGATGTTCCTTCTAGCTCTCAAAATCAATTACTATGAATAATAAACCATCTTTCTTCCTTCAGCAGGGCTGCCCAACCTTCCCAATCAGCAGGAAGGTACCTCCTCCACATTGGCATGGAACCAATTCCATTTAATCATCTCAAATGTTTCACATAACAGTAGTGCCCAGTTCTCTTCCTGAAGATTTAGTATCATCTTGGACAAAACCCATAAAGAACGGAGACATAACCATAGCTGGAATAATCTTGCTGTCCAAGGAAGTTTGGCATCTTATATTCTGAACTTCACTGAAATTCACTGGAGGAGAAATCCTCTTCATTGTAAAAGTATGACAGGGTTCTTTATAAAATAGTTATGAAATTATTTTCATTTTAGTTTATTACTATATTCCATTTATATAACACACTTTCTAACAAACTCCCAAATAATCCTCTAGAAACAGTGTCTCAATTAATAGAAAAGTCCCTTTTGGCTTTGAACATTGGCATCAAGGTGATAGCTAACACTGAATTTGACCAGAGTTTTGTTGCTTTTATCTGTATAGATTTTATTTATATGGTTATGGTCATTATGCATATTGTACATTTGGTTCTTTTTTATTAAAGCTTTTATTTACAAAACATATGCATGAGTAATTTTTCAACATTGACCCTTGCAAAACTTTCTGTTCCAACTTTTCCCCTCCTTTCCCCCACCCCTTTCCCTAGATGGTAGGTAGACCAATACATGTTAAATATGTTAAAAATATATGTTAAATGCAATATATGTATACATATTTATACAGTTATCTTGCTGCACAAGAAAAATCGGATCTAGAAAGAAAAAAACTCAGATGGAAAACAAAATGTAAGTAAACATCAACCACAAGTATGAAAATGCTATGTTGTGGTCCACACTCAGTGCCCACGTTCCTCTCACTGAGTGTAGCTGGCTCTCTTCATCACTGAACAAGTGAAACTGGTTTGAATCATCTCATTGTTGAAGAGAGCCACGATCCATCAGAATTGTTCATCGTATAGTCTTGTTGTTGCCATGTATCTCCAGTTCTTCTTTTTTTCAACATCCATCACTTTATATTAATCTTTCCATGTTTTTTCTGAATTGCTCATATTTATTGTTCTTTAAGATGTAGTGATGTTCAATGATATCCATTTATTAGAATTCATTTAGCCACTCCCCTATCTTTAGATATATATTTTGTCTTTAGTTTTTGGATCATCACTAAAATAGTCCTAGAAACAACTATGTACGTGTCGGTCTTTTTTTTTTTTTTTGTCACTGGCCACCTTGGAGATATTGGACTAAAAATAAAAGACCTTTGGCATTCTCCATAGCAATTCACCCTAAGAAGCATGGAAATCTGTAAAAGGAATAAATTTTAATGACACAATCACAAAGAATTCTTATGAGGAGATAAAAGAGAAACTGTCTAAAAAGACTAGTATGTAGGTAGAGGGAATTCAAAACACAACTTAAATTTTTACAAAGAATTGTATAGAAAATTTAAAAGCAAGGACTTGTAATGGAACATGAATACAAAACAGTGTTATGGTCTTTTCAAGCACAGTGTAAAGAGTGTTAAACTACAAAATAAGCTGAGACAGAGGAGGAAAGCTAATGACAAAAAAATTACTTTGTAAAAACTGTGCTGTGAGCAAGGGAAAGATCAAAGAAGGCAGGAGACCAAAGTGCTCAGTATGGATATGATCAAGATCACAGAGAGAAAGTAGAATTAAATCTTACCTTCTCTCTGTTTCCTGCTAAAGAAATGATCTTCCAACTGGGAAGGATAGAACAAAACAGAATTAATAGGAAAAAGAAATCCAAGATTATTATGGTGAGGCTAAGAAAACACCCAATTGCCCTCAATGATTTAAAGTCCCTAAAAGTGAATAAACTATGTGTACTAGAGAATATAAGTTATGAATCATGTCACTTTCAGTGATTTTGGAGGAAAAATACGGTGAATAGGAGAGACACCAGGACCCCAAAAAAGACAAATGTCCTAATTTTTGAAAAAGAGAAGAGGATGGATTGAGTTTGAAAACTGTAGGCTAGTGAGCTTATCTTTAATCCATGGCAAAATTATAAAGTGAATTTTTAAAGAAATGGTTTATGAGCATTTAAAAAGGGAAGCAGAGATCACTGAAAGTCAAAACAGCTTAATTAATAGTAGGTTGTACCAGACTAACTTCATTTCCTTTTTGACAAGGTTTTTGGACAAGTAGAACTGAAGAATTTTTTGTTTATTTCGTTTCGTTTCATTTTGTTTTGTTGCTGAGGCAATAGGATTAAGTGACTTGCTCTGGGTCACACATCCAGGAACTGTTAAGCATCTGAAATCAGATTTGAACTCAGGTCCTCCTGATTTCAGGGCTGGTGCTCTATCCACTACACCAACTAGCTGCTCCAAACAGAAGAATTTAATTAAAAAATATATTATTCCTAGATTCAGGAAAACATTTAATAAATTCTTCCTTGATCTCTTGGTGGATACAAGGAAAGGGTATAGCTAAATGACAGAATTCCTTAATGGATTCTGGAATTAATTGAATGACATAGACTCAATGAATAATTATATATCATTCATTCAATCAATATCCAGTAAGCACCTACTAGGTACCAGGCTTGGGCTTAGAACAATACAAAAAGAGGCAACATTTAATCCCTGCCTTCAAGAAGCTAAAGATCAAATGAAGGGTACAACATACAAACAAATATCCACAAAAGTAGTTACCTATAGGATAAACAGGGAATAATTAAAAGTGGAATTTTAGCTGAGACTTAAAGGAAGCCAGGGAAGATGACAGACAACAAGAGAGAATGCCCAAGAGAGACTGAGAGTCTTGTTTGTGGAGCATCCAGAAGGTCAGTCTCACTGGATTTAAGAGCACATGTTGGAGAGGGAAAGACAGGAGGAGGTTATATTCTGAAGGACTTTGAATGCCAAAGAGAGCATTTTGTGTTTCTTCTGGAGACATTAGAGAGCCACTGGAGTTTACTGAATAAGGGGACGACTATTAGGAAATTCCCTTTAATGGATTAATGGAGGATGGATTAGAATGGGAAGAGACTTGAGGCAGACAGATCCACTAGCAGATTATTGTAATAATCAAGGCATGAAACAATGGGGGCTTGCACCAGAGAGGTGGAAATGTTGGAGGAGGGAAGGAGATGTACTCATGAAATGCTGCAAAGGTGAGATCACCAGACCTTGGCAACAGATTGAATATAGGGGTCGGGGAGGAAGAGGTAGTTGGGAGTCTAGGATGAATCTTGGGTTGTGAGTCTGGATAGTCCATCCCTCTGTTGTTGTTTGTCTTTCCTTCTCAAGGAGGATCATAACATCAGAGAGGTGATACTGCGGCATGCAAAAGAATTGGAGGTAAGTGACCCAGAGCTATAAAAGGTCACCTGCCTCACTTTCCCTTCCAGAGTCATGGGTCCAGTGTCCAGATATAAATCAAAATGAATGGAGATGGTCCCAGATGCAATGGGAAACCTTTTTAAGCTTTTTAAACTAAAATCTTCAATAGGTCTCAAATTGACCGAGACTACTCTCTACAATAATAGAAGTGGGCTGTGGGAGGGATTGGGGGAAAAAAATGAGTTCTATTTTGGATACGCTGAGTTTAAGGTATCTAGTAGACATTCAATTTGAGATATCTGAAAGGCAATTGGAGAGGTGCCATTGGAACCCATTAGAGAGACTGAGGCAGGATAGACACATTATCAGCACAGAGATGGTAATTAAATCCATGGGACTGATGAGATCACCAAGCGAAGTAACATAGAAAAAAAGATCAAACCCTAATGGACTCCTGTGGTTAGTAGGGCACAAAACGGACTCCTATGATTAGAAGGCACAGATGGGGATCCAGAAAAAAAAAGATCAATAAGTACAAGGAAAATCAGAAGAGGTGTTCTGAAAACCTAGAGAGGAGAGTATATCAAGGAGGAGAGAATGATCAACAGTGGCCAAGGCTCTAGAATGATGACTGAGAAAAAGCCATTGGATTGGGCAACTTAAAAATCAGTGGAGTTTATTGAATAAGGGAGAGAGAAGTTTCAGGGTAATAATAATGCTTGAAGTTAGATTGTAAGGGGTTAATAAGGAAAAGAGAGAATAGAAAATGGGGACACCTATCGTAAGTCTTTTTGAGGAGTTAAGGACAGAAGAATCACCTGAAGGTTTCTTTGGGGTTTTTTTTTGTGTTTTTTTTTTGTTTGTTTGTTTTTTACTTTTAGGATAAGTGAGACAAGGAATTTTTGTAGGCAGCAGAAAATGAGCCAAGAGAGAAGAAGAAATTGAAAAGGGAAAGAGCGGGAATGACAGGGGGGGATAATCTGTTGTAGGAGAGGGGTAGAAAGGGATCACTTGTACAAGTAGAATGGTTGGTCCTGGTAAGCAAAAAGGACATTTTATCATGTGAAATAGGGGTGAAAGAGGAGAGAGAGTCAGCAGAGACCTGAGTGATAGCAGATGGGTCAGTGTCCACTGACAGATAGTTTTCAAGTGAAATGTCCCAAGGATTTATTTTCGACATTTTTTCGTGCTGTTCAAAATTTTTATCAGTGACTTGGATGAAGGCATAGATGGAATCCTCATCCAATTTGTAGATGACAGTTATTGGGGACAGATAATGGACACATTAAATCACTGAATGACAGAATCAGAATCCATAAAGATTTGAGAAGACTTAGATTGATGGGCCAAATCAATAAAGACAAATTTTAATGAGAATAGATGTAAAGTGCTACACGTGTTCAAAATGCACATTTCACAAGTATTTCATGTATAAGATCAGACAATAAAAATTATGTACAAAAAAAAAAGATCTCAGGATTCCAGAAAGCTAAAACTGCAATAATAGTTAGCAGTGTAATGTAGAGACCAAATAAAAGGTAAAATAATCTGGTTTTTTTTACTATCTAAAGGATTACATGAAGGTCATAGCCTGGGGTTCTAGGAAAAAAACTGAGTACACATTTTAATCAGAGCATTAAGATGGCGCACATCCCAAGAAAAACAGCTATTGGGAGACCACTCAAGAGTAACATTTGAAGAAACTGAGGACATTTGGTCTAAAGGAGTTTGGGGAGAGAATGGATCTCCTGGTGGATAAGATTATAATAGCTATTTTAAATATTTAAAAATTCATCACATCAGAATTTTATGTCCTTGGGTCCAAATGGAAAACATAGGAGCAAAAGCAGTAGTTACTGAGAAGTTAATTTCTTTTTTTTAAATAACTTTTCATTGACAGAACATATGCAGGGTAATTTTTTACAACATTATCCCTTGCACTCACTTTTGTTCCGACTTTTCCCTTCCCTCCTTCTACCCTCTCCCCGAGATGATAGGCATGTTAAATATGTTATAGTATATCCTAGATACAATATATGTGTTTAAAACTGAACAGTTCTCTTGTTGAACAGGGAGAATTGGATTCGGAAGGTATAAATAACCTGGGAAGAAAAACAAAAATGCAAGTAGTCCACATTCATTTCCCAGTGTTCCTTCACTGAGAAGTTAATTTCAACTCAATGGAAGGACAAACCTCCTAAGAATCAGATCCATGCAAAATTTGAGTGTCTGTATAGAAGGGGATAACAAGGAAAAGAATCCAACTCATTGGAGGTCTTCAGACAGAAGCTGAATGAGTACCTCTTGAAGATGTCTTTGAGTAACAAAGGTAACGTCAGATGACATTTGACATTTCTTCCAGGTTCTGAAATTCTATAAATTACAGCCCATATAAATTCTTCCCATTATTCTACACAGATCATTGAGGGAGAAAGGCATATATACCATATCCCCCAACTGTCCTAGCTTTGAATTTCTACAGATATATTACCCACCCAGGAATTCCTTGTACTAGTGAAATCACAGGTGTATTGCTTACCCCTTTGTATATACAACCATGTAAATGCAACAAAGGGTTCAACTCTTTGTGGGCAGGGTCTCTAGTTATATTTCTTTGTGCTCCTGTACCTAAGATAGGGCTTTGCACATACTAAGTGCCCAATTGTTAGTTTCTCATTGATTGATTTCTTTGATGTTTTTCATAATAAAAACAAGAATAATGATAAGAACTAACATTTATATAGCACTTAAAGGTTGGCAAAGTCCTTTAAATGTTATTTTATTTGATCCTCAAAACAACCATGTGAGGATGTTGATATTATCCAAATTTTACATTTGAGGAAACTGAGGTAGACAAGGTAGACAAAGCTAATAAATGTCTGAAGCAGGATTCAAATTCAGGTCTTTCTGACTCTGAATCCAATGTTCTATCCATTAATCCACTCAGAGACTTTTCCTCTGCAGACCAAGCACGTTCAATAGATTTTTCTTCTCAGAAAGTAGAATATAAATGCTGCCTTCATTAAATAAAAGTCTTCTAATTAACATTCAGGATAGAAGGCCAATTCATTAGAAATGTTCATTAGTAGGAGGCAAATGGAATAAGACCAATTTCTTTGGAAAGAAGATAGGAAATCATAAAACAAGAAGATGAACTCTTGCTCCATTAGCATTTGGGGCTTGCCTTTTTGGTTTTGGGTAACAGGAGCACTGACAATTCCCTATTTTTTCATTTTAGTTTCTCCTTAATAATTTGGAGAATTTAGTTAGTGTCTTGAGACAGTGTGGTATAGTGCTTAGAGAAAACCAGCCTCAAAACTAGAAAAACCAGGTTTCAAATTTTACTTCTGCCATACTGGCTTTGTGACTGGGAAAAATCACTTCTCTGTTCTCTAAACAATTGATTAAAGTTAAAGAATTGTAGAAAAGTGCAGCTTGGCATTGGTAGAGGTAATTTCCTTTTCTCTGTGTTTCCTACACCACTGAAATTACACAGCAAATCTATACCTCTATCCTTCTCAGTACCTTAATTAGTATAGGGATTCCTTAATTATTTCATATATTTGGAAAGAATAGATTTCAAGGACTTCAAAGAGAGAATAGATAATATATGATCAACTCAAATTATTTTTTTAAACCTGCAATAACCTTACCAATGTCAAATCAGTGTAATAAGATCTCTTCTATCCAACAATTACACAGACACAACTAGTTGTGAGTCAAATTTCCTTAAAAAAAAAAGAATTTTTTAAACCTATTGTGGGGGTGATTAGGTGGTGCAGTGGATACAGCATTGGCTCTGAAGTCAGAAGGATTTTAATTCAAATCTGACTTTAGACACTTAGCTATATGATTATGCGACTTTACAGCAAGTCACATAATCACGTTTGACTTAGTCTCCTATCAGTAAAAAGGAACTGGAGAAGAAAATGGCAAATCATTCTAATATCTCTACCAAAAAAAACCACAAGTGGGGTCACAAAGAGTCAGACAAAATTCAAATGACTGAACAATAGAGAGCCAGGACATTACTATTATAGAAATATTGTCTACATTGTCAAATTGGGTCACTGGGATCCTCAGAGTATTTAAAGGTCCAAAGGATGACCCAGTATTTCTCTCCATTTAATAAATTATTGAATTGGTCTCTAATTTCTGTCTTGCTCAGTTTCTTTGGCATTACAAAGAGAGTAGATATGCTGCCTTGGTTTTGAGCTATAGCGATAGAGGAAAGTATGCGAGCTAATAACATCTAAAAATTCCATAATGAGTGTTCTTTGGGGTTCATTTTAAGTAAGCCACTTACTGGGTCCCGTTCACAAAACTAGTATTTTTCTAGAGAATGAATGAGTTCGATTATATGGTACAGCAGAAAGATAACTGGGAGTCAATGGATGTGATCTGAAGCCTATCTTGGTTACATACAATCTTGATCATTGGGTTAAGTCTCTTCACTTCCTTCTGGGCTTCAATTTCCTGGACTAAAGAAGGGAGTTTGGAGGTGGGCATAAACTGGATGGTCTCAGAGGTCCTTTTTAGAATCAAGCCTACAATTCTATGAGCTTATGACTACGAGGGATCTGAAAATCAGGGAATCTGAGGTATTTTGCCGGAAGAAGACACCAAGAGGAAACATGATTGCTCTTCTCCTCTATTTATAGGGAGTATCATATATGACCCTCTCAGGCAAAAAGGAAGAAAGGATTGCTTCTAAAATAGGGGTGGAGTGAATTCCTTCAAAAACATATTTGTTATTAAAAATCACTTGTTTGCCTCTAGTAAAAAGGTCTGACTTCACATTGTTCTGCTTATTGCATTTTGCAATTTATGCCTTATTGGAAAATTCCTGTAGTCCCTTAGAAAGAAAAAAAAAATGTGGTTGGAGGAGGGGGAAGGGAGACAAGCAAAATCATTTATGTCTCCCTGAATAGGGTATCCAAAGCTGGGACAGATCATTTGAATATTGACACCATCCATCCTTTAAAAATGCAAACAATTTTGCTCCACTTTTATGATTTTTTTCCTGAAAGCATTTTGCATAATTTAATTTCCTGCATTTATGAGAACACATTATCTTTAGTTATCACATATTTGAGTAAGCACTGCATTTTCCAATAAAGAGGCTCTGCTTATTTGAGATTCCAGGGAAAAGAGAATCATGTGAAACTTATAATGTCTTTATATTTCTGGTAAGCATGAATTCACTCCATGCTAATAAAAAAGAAAGCAACACAGCAGATCACTAAGAGGCCCGGAGCAACTGTATCCTGCATTAGAATGAGAAGAAACAAGCAATAAAAAAAATCTTGTGTTGTCGTTGCCGGAGTGACTTCCATTCTGAAGATCACAAAGGATTCTTCTAAATTAACCTCTGAGCTGAAAGCCAGTGCCAGTTAGAAGTCAGGATAATGGTATATTTAGGGTTAAAAGAGCTGAAGGCAGTTTGTCCTAAGACTGGGGTGGCTGGGCCTGTGCTTAGGGCTCCAGAAAAGCAGGCATGCTGCTGGTTGATGCTGTAAGGTCTATCAATCAGGGTCCAAGAACCTGAGAGATGCAGCTGGTCATGAGACCAGGAATCTAGAGCTGGAAGGGATCTTGAAGGACATCGTCCAATCCTCTCATTTTACAGGCCAGAGAACTAAGGCTTAGAAAAACAAATTAATTCAGAGTCAGGGAAATACAAATTAAGAACTGGAAGGGGAGGAACTGATTACAGAGAGAATATCTACAATGCGAGAAATCTCTGATGTGTCATACCTTAGACTTCTTGTAAGCCCAGGAGAAAAAGACAGTTATTAGATGGAGGTTGGATCCAACCCCAGCTTGGCTGGTTGGCTGGTTGGCTGGCTGGCTGGATCCATCTAGGTGGATGGTTGGATGAATAATACATAACCAGCTGCCCGCCACCAGGTTTTTCTGATCCTCATCACTTGTTTGCTTTCTGCCAGACTCCACTTGACATCTGGCCTTGCATGCTTTGCCAGGTGTTCCAAATGTTACCTCCCAGTAGATCTCTCTGATACTTACCCACCATCTGCTGTTCTGAATCTCTGATTACAATCACCATACTGCTCTGATACTCCAGATTTCCTACTACAAACTACAGTAGGACCTACTCTGAGGCCAAGGAGTTTCTGAGGATATACCCAGTCACATAGTCTTAGCCATTGGAATTCCACTTAGCCCTAGTGTTGACAGGCACAATTCCATCAACTAAGTGAATTAAGTGTTCAACAATTTGACTGACACTTATTTTAGCGCCAATATCGCCATTCATTCTTCTGTCTCTCGAACACCCAAAAAGTAAAGGCTTCCCTTTGTAACAAATAAATGTGATCAATAGTCAAGAAAACAAATTCACACACTGCTCGTATCTAACTAAGAACATGAGGTAGGAGTTATGTCTGATCATTCTTCTGGAACTTGACTTGGTAATTGCATTGATCAGTGTTCTTAAGTCTTCCAAGGTTGTTTCATTTCACAGTATTGCAGTAATTATCTAAATTGTTCTCCGGGCTCTATTGAATTTACTTCACATCAGTTCATACAAATATTCCCAGGTTTCCCTGAATCCATACCTTTTGTCATTTATTATGGCACAATAAAGATATAAAAAAAATTAAATCAAACACGATCCTTGATTCATGGAGTTTAGAGTTTAGAAGATGTGTAAATATGTTATGGACCTGTAATCTCATTGGCTGAAATATTCCCTCCCTTGGGGTAGAACACAATTCATTGAGTGCAGCACTCACACATTCCATTTGCTCATTTTCCATATCATCCTCACTATGTGATCAGATTCTTCTTCCATTTCTGGATATAAATGTTCTTAAGAAAGTCTACTTAATCACTGGAAATTGGGTAATACTCATATCCCCCATGCATATATATGTCTCTCTTTTATACTTTGACTAATTTGTAATTTTGACTATCCTCCAAAATCATACTGTTCCAAGATTCACAATGCTATAGCATCATGAGTTACTTTTTTCATAAATAAAGATTCATTTTATTTTTTAAATAGTTTTTTCTTCAACAGTATTTTATTTTTTTCAATGACATGTAAAGATAGTTTTCAATATTCATTTATGTAAAATTTTGAATTCCAATTTTTTCTCCTTCTCCTACCTCCTCCCCTTCTCAAGACTGAAAGCAATCTGATATAGGTTTTACGTGTACAATCATTTTAAACATATTTCCATATTAGTCATGTTATGAAAAAAAATCAGAACAAAAGGGAAAAATAATAAGAAATAAAAAGTCAACTAAAAATAAGGTTTAAAATAGCATGCTTTGATCTGTATTCAGTCTCCATGGTTGTCTCTCTCTAGATGTGGATGATACTTTCCATACAAAATCTATTGGAACTGCCTTAGGTCACTGTATTTCCAAGAAGAGCTTAGTCTACCATAGCTGATCGTCACATAATCTTGCTGGTTCACATTCTTTGACCATTTATCAATTGGGGAATGATTTGTATTCTCATAAATTTGACTCAGTTTTCTGAATATTTTTGAAATGATGCCTTTATCAAAAATACTAGCAGTATAAATTTCTTCCCAACTTTCTGCTTCTCTTATAATCTTGGTTAAACTGATTTTGTTTGTGCAAAAATTTTTTTTAATTTAATGCATTTTCCATTTCATAATATTCTCTATTTCTTGTATGGTCATAAATTGCATCATGAGTTTAACATGTAGCCTTTGGAAGGTTCTATCCAAGATGAGCACAAAACATGAGATAGGCTTCCCAGTCTACTCTGAAATTCCCATTATTCTGAATAATGATGAAGAAATCCAATGAGAAACAACTCTAGTTGGCATATTCAAAAAAGTCAGCTAGACTCCCACTGATGATGAAAAAAAAAAAGGGAAGGGAGGGAGGATCTCCAGAAAAAAATAAGTACCACTGTGACCAGAGATGCAAAACATGGATCTTTCAAGTCTATGTGCAGAAGTGGCAAGAGCAGAGCTTGTTCCTGAGAAGCACCTAGGAGGGTCAGGAAACCTCAGGCTGGTAATACTAGCTGCCTCAAGAAAGTACATCAAATAAAACTTTGTTTGAAGAGAAGGGAAGTCCCACGATGCTCAGTCCAGGACAACCCAGTTTTAAAAGCTGCAAAGTTCCTAATGCTCTGTCCCGAGTTGTCAGAAAGACTCCTGAAGCTCCAGAGAGGCCATAATCCAGAAAATAAGGGCAATATAGGAAACCCAGAGGATCAATCATATCACCAAAAATCATTGTAGGAGGCACATATGTATATATGTACATACATATATGTATGTATATATGTATATGTATATAAACACTGGTTAGCGTTATATATAAATATAGAAAGAAATGAAGAGAGAAAATAAGTCCATAAAAACTGCAAACAGGAACTCAAAGGAAATTGATGATTTTGCATTTGCAAATGAATATCTAGAAGAAATGAAATGTGTTATAGATGAAAGAATTAAAGAAGAAAAATAGTTGCAAAAAGAAAATTATAAAGCTTGCCCAGGTAATGGATCCCTAACTCTTAGAATAGGCCAAAAAGAAATCAATGACTCCATGAGGTAGAAAAAATTTTTAGAACAAAATCAAAATGTTGGAAAAAATAGAAAAAAAAAGTAAGATAGTTGGTAAAACAAACAACTGACCTAGAAAATAGATCAAGTAGAGATTATTGAAAGAATTACTGACCTCTCTGAAAAGCATGATCTCTTAACAAATAGCTTATATACTATAGTTCAAGAAATCACAAAGGAAAACTCCTCAATCTATTAGAACCAGGAAAAAAAGAATGAGTTATGTTCCATGGACTTGAAACAGGAAAAGAGAAGAGTAGATAAAATATATATATATACTAATTTAGAAAAAAAGGAGAAGCTTTTCTAGGTTTCTCAGTGGGGAAAAAAAAAGATGAGGGGGGGAAAGGTAGAATTTCATGAAAATAAAATAAACTTTAATATAAAACATGAGAACTTAATAATTCTTTTTAGTTTGGGGGTGAGAAAAAGAATACGCAAATATAGAGGAAAGATTGGGGGAAATGAGCATCAGATGAACTTCACTTTTAAATCTGAAAAGAAAAAAAAAGGTTAACTACATACATACATTCATTTGTAAAAAAAATAATTCAAACTCAGCAGGGAAAAAATTAAGGATAGCTCAGAGGCAATTAAGAGGGAGGATGATAGAGAATAGTCATAAGTGAATCAAACCCCAATCTTGAAGAAAGAGATGAAAAAGAAGCAAAAAAGAATAAAAGCAAAGAATCAGAATCTCAAGTTGCTTCTTAACCTGCCTTTTAGGCAACTGAGTAATGGCAAGAGATGGTGTTGTTTGAATGGGATAAAATATGAATGGGTCATAAGATATGAACAAATTTTGTTTTTCAGAAAAATCTGAATTGCAAACAAAAACAATTCTGAAAAATTTAAGAATTTGAATCAGATCCATCACATCCCTAGAGGACCTATAATGAAACACGTTACCTAACTTCTGATGAAGAAAAGTAATAAATACAAGGAGAGACATACATTTTTGTAAAGGTTTGGCCATTATGTGGATTTGTTTTGGTTGGATTTGCTTATTTATTAAAAAGGCTTCTTTTTCTTTTTTTCCTCAGTTTTTAAAGGAAGGGAGAAGGTTATGATGAATAATTGTTTATTTTAAAGCAGATCATTAAAACTCATTTTTAAATGCACAAAAGGGAAAGAAGTAGAGCTGAAAAGGAAA
Source organism: Sarcophilus harrisii (assembly GCF_902635505.1). Lineage (NCBI taxonomy): Eukaryota > Metazoa > Chordata > Mammalia > Dasyuromorphia > Dasyuridae > Sarcophilus > Sarcophilus harrisii. Next base: position 450,619,146 of record NC_045429.1, on the reverse strand, counting down.
CAGAGAGAAAGATAGTTTTGAAAATGGCATGTAATTTTCTTTAAAAAGTAAGTGATAAAGTGGCTCTCTTCAATAATGAGATGATTCAAACAAGTTCCACTTACTCAGTGTTGAAGAGAGCCATCTATACCCAGAGAGAGGAGTGAAGGCACTGAGTGTGGACCACAACATAGCATTCTCACCCTCTCTGTTGTTGTTTGCTTCCATTTTGGGGTTTTTTTGGCAGTTTTTTTCCTTCCTTCTTGAGCTGATTCTTCTTGTGCAGCAAGATAACTGTAAAAATATTTATATATATATATATACATATATATATATATATTGGATTTAACATATATTTTAACATATTTAATGTATTGGACTCTCTGCCATCTAGGGAGGGGGTGGGGGGAAGGAGGGGAAATTTTGGAATATAAAGTTTTGCAAGGGTCACTGTTGAAAAATTACCCATGCATGTATTTTGTAAATACAAAGCTTTAATTTTAAAAAAAATAAGTCATATACAAAAGAGGTTCTCTGTTTCTAACAATAATAAATAAATATTATTTGCATAGCACCTACTATAGGCAAGCATTGCAATACATGTTTTACAAATATCTTATTAGATCTTCACAACAACCCTGGGGAGTAGGTGCTATTATTACTCTTTTCATTTTACAGATGAGGAAACTGAGGCAGGTAGCAGTATAGTGACTTAACCAGAGTCTCACTGCTAGTAAGTTTCTAAAATTGGGTTTGAATTCTAGTCTTCCTGACTCCAGGCACAGTGATTTAATGATATACTTACTAGAAAACCCTCTTTTTTATATTCTGTTATGTATATAAAGATGTTTTCTCTTTTTAAAATTTAAATTCAGAATTTTTTCCCAAATAGTTAATAAATAAAACTGAAAAAGTAGACCTGTGTTACAGAAAATAACTCAGAAATATTAAAGGAATGTTTAAAAGTAAGGGGATAAACAGCAAATAAATCTAGCACTGTTCCTAGATTCAGGAAGATACTTAATAGCAGCATAACCCTGGGAAAATCCATTAACTTCATTTTTCTTATCTGTAAAATAGACCTAACAGCAGCACCTCCCTGTTGTGAGGATCAAGTGAGATGATATTTTTAAAGCTTAACTTATAGCTCCTAACTGTACACAATAGTTATTATCTTTCACACCCAAAGAGGGAAAAAAAAACATTGCAATTTTGGGGTCATAGAATAGTGTATCCAACTATAACTCAGACCAATAAGAGGTCAGAGAGTTCTGCCATTGGTCAGGCATAAATAAAAATTGTATGATAATTGTACCTAATTGTACAATGTTATAGCTTAATGCAGGGTCTGGAACATAGTAAAACTATGTGAATGTCAGCCAGTAATTATTATTATTACAGATAACTACAATTAGTACGGGTAGGTATCTCAGTGGATAGAATACCAAGCCTGAAATCTGAAAAATCTATCTTTTTGAATTTAAATCCAGTCTCAGACACTTACTAGCTGTGTAACTTGGTTCAAGTCACTTCACCCTGTTTGCCTCAGTTTTCTCATCTGTAAAAGAAGCTGGAGAAGGAAATGACAAATCATTCTAGTATCTTTGCCAAGAAAACCCCAAGTAGGATCTCGAGGAGTCAGACAAAATTAAAATAACTGAATAATAACAAATAATAATAATTCAAAACAATGCCTGAAAGATACACGACAGACTGCAAGCAAACATTATGTGTGATCTGAGAGATAGGACATTTTTGATTAGGAAGAATCAGGGAAAATTGGAGAATTAGAGGGGGAAATAGATAAATTAGATATCCCCCCCAAAAATAATACCATACTAATACTGATAAATAAGACTAAAAATTAATTCCTTAAAAATAGTAGTAACATTGATAAAACATTAACTAATCTGATTAAAAAGAGAAAAGTCAAATAATCAAAATTGTTTTAAATAAACTTGCTGAAATAATAGAGAAGAAATAAAAGCAATTGGACAACTACATGAAAACGTAACTACAAAATTAAAAGGAATGGAAAATTATCTGCAAAAATTGAGGGGTGGAAATTATGCCTCAGATTTGTTTGATACTGGGAACTCTGATATGAGGAAAGTCCGTCCACAAAGTAGGTCAATACCCTCTTTGAGTTGCCTGGAACAAGGGGGAGGTTAAATGATTTGTCTGACATCTCACAGCCAGTCTGTATTACAGAAATGATTTGAATCCAGCTCATCCTGGATTCAAGGTTAGCTCTCTATCCATCAAAGAATGCATAATGTAAGGCTTAAAGGTACCTGAGATGCCATCTATCCCAACCTCCTCATTTTAGATTTGAGGAAACTGGGTCAAGGATTTACCCCGGCTAATATAACAGAGGCTGGATTTGAACCCAAATCCACCTTAAACCACAATGCTGTCCATTACTTCTTGATAGCTACCAAGGGGATGGAAGTTTGCAGTAGAACAACTACTCGTTCCCCCTGATTTTCACAGCAACCATGAAGTAGAACATCAGAGCAAGTGGGAATGATTCACTGTGGCTAAGAGCTATGGCCCATTCAGCTGGATGTGCAAACTGGTTTCATTCCAAACTCCCCCAACTCCAAGTGCCAAGACTTGCTGGAAGCCATCTTGTTTGCCAGGTGCTACAAGGTAGGAAGATATTCCCTCGATGTGTGTCTTGTTTCAGCAGAATTGCTCAGACACAGCCCACAGCCCACACAGGGATTAGTGAGCATCAGATCTTGGCAGCTCAGACAGGACTGTGTTCTCAGGAGAGCCTGGGTGCAATCACTGAACAGAGTTAAATACTTTTGTGGCACTGATGATTTCACTATTCAGGTGGAGGACTGGTTTAGCAATTTTTTATTCAAAGCAATCTTACCAGCCATGTAACCATATTTTTAGAATAACATCCTAAACAGATTTAAGTCTTGTCTTGTTAACACTAGACTTTTAGCATACTGGCCAAAGAATCTGTAACTATTCCGTTTATTAACTGAATTATTTTATAAACATAATGAAATAAATTGTCAAAGAACCTCTTGAGATGGCAATGTTTTTGCCCTATGGTCTCTGCAACCAGAACATATAAAGAGAGGTCCGTGCAGACCTCTTTCTTGGACTTTGTGGCCTCCTGAATCCCTACAGATTGGTTTACAGCAGTGATTCAAAGGCCACTGAGAAATAACAATTAAAAATCAGAAATAAAATATGAATGAGAAATAGGAGCATTTTTAATGTACAAGAAGACTGAATAAAAATAAGACTTACAACCCTAACTCACTACATCATTTATATATTTTTATAAATGATTTATATGAACTTTCCCTCCACCAAACAAAAATAGAAGCAACCCTCTGCCTTGAAAAAAAAATTAGACCAATTTTCTGTACTTTTTCAACGCTAAACTGAATCAGTTTTAAAGTCAATCAAGCCCATGAATAATTCTCAAACATATTTAAGTAATTTTATTATTCATTTTTAAAGAAATTATTATGTGGCTCATGAAGCATTAAAAGTTAAAATGTGTTTGGTTCAATTAATTAGATTTTTTACATTGAATATTGTTTAAGACTTCTTCTTGATATCAATGCCAAGTGAAGACATTCACAAGAAAGTGAAGAGTTCAGTTCATTATTTATTTATTTATTTTTTTTATTTTTTTTTTTTTATTTAATAGCCTTTAATTTACAGGATATATACATGGGTAACTTTACAGCATTAACAATTGCCAAACCTCTTGTTCCAATTTTCCACCTCTTACCCCCCACCCCTCCTAAATGGCAGGATGACCAGTAGATGTTAAATATATTAAAATATAACTTAGATACACAATAAGTATACATGACCAAAACATTATTTTGCTTGTACAAAAAGTCAGACTCTGACAATTATTGTACAATTAGCTTGTGAAGGAAATCAAAGATGGTGTGCATAAATATAGGGACTGAATTCAATGTAATGGTTTTAGTCATCTCCCAGAGTTCTTTTCTGGGTATAGTTAGTTCAGTTCATTACTGCTCCATTAGAAATGATTTGGTTGATCTTGTTGCTGAGGATGGCCTGATCCATCAGGACTAGTCATCATCTAGTATTGTTGTGAAGTATATAATGATCTCCTGGTCCTGCTCATTTCATAGCATCAGTTCGTTAGAAGTCTCCAGGCCTTTCTGAAATCATCCTGTTGGTCATTTCTTACAGAACAGTAATATTCCATAATTTTCATATACCACAATTTATTCAGCCATTCTCCAACTGATGGACATCCATTCAGTTTCCAGTTTCTAGCCACTACAAAAGGGCTGCCACAAACATTCGTGCACATACAGGTCCCTTTCCCTTCTTTATAATCTCTTTGGGATATAATCCCAGTAGTAACACTGCTGGATCAAAGGGTATGCACAGTTTGATAACTTTTGAGCAATAGTTCCAAACTACTCTCCAAAATGGTTTGGATTCGTTCACAACTCCACCAACAATGAATCAATGTCCCAGTTTTCCCACATCCCTCCAACAATCATCATTATTTTTCCTGTCATCTTAGCCAATCTGACAGGTGTGTAGTGAGTATCTTAGAGTTGTCTTAATTTGCATTTCTCTGATTAATAATGACTTGGAGCATCTTTTCATATGACTAGAAATAGTTTCAATTTCTTCATCTGAGAATTGTCTGTTCATATCCTTTGACCATTTTTCAATTGGAGAATGGCTTGATTTTTTATAAATTAGGTTAATTCTCTATATATTTTGGAAATGAGGCCTTTATCAGAACCTTTGACTGTAAAAATATTTTCCCAGTTTATTCTTCCTTCTAATCTTGTCTCGCATTAGTTTTGTTTGTACAAAACTTTTCAGTTTGGTATAATCGAAATTTTCTATTTTGTGATCAGTAATGATCTCTAGTTCTGCTTTGGTCATAAAAACCTTCCCCTTCCACAGGTCTGAGAGGGTAAACTATCCTATGTTCCTCTAATTTATTAATAATTTCATTCTTTATGCCTAGGTCATGAACCCATTTTGACCTTATCTTGGTGTACTGGCGTTAAGTATAGATCAATGCCTAGTTTCTGCCATATTAGTTTCCAATTTTCCCAGCAATTTTTATCAAACAGTAAGTTCTTATCCCAAAAGCTGGGATCTTTGGGTTTGTCAAAGACTAGGTTGCTATATTTGTTGACTGTTTTATCCTGAACCTAATCTATTCCACTGATCAACTAATCTATTCTTGCCAATACCAAATAGTTTTGGTAACTGCTGCTCTATAGTATAGTTTTAGATCTGGTACAGCTAAGCCACCATCATTTGATTTTTTCATTAATTCCCTTGAAATTCTTGACCTTTGTTTTCCATATGAACTTTGTTGTTATTTTTCTAGGTCATTAAAATAGTTTTTGGGAGTCTGATTGGTATAGCGCTAAATAAATAAGATTAGTTTAGGTAATATTGTCATCTTTATTATATTTGCTCGCCTATCCAAGAGCATTTAATATTTTCCAATTGGTTAGATCAGACTTAATTTGTGTGAAAAGTGGTCTGTAATTTTGCTCATAAAGTTTCTGATTTTCCCTTGGCAGATAGATTCCTAAATATTTTATATTATCAGTAGTTACTTTAAATGGAATTTCTCTTTGTAACTCTGACTGTTGGATTTTGTTAGTGATATATAAGAATGCTGATGACTTATGTGGGTTTTATTTTATAACCAGCAACTTTGCTAAAGTTGTGGATTATTTCTAATAACTTTTAGCAGAATCTCTGGGGTTCTCTAAGTATACCATCATGTCATCGGCAAAGAGTGATAATTTGGCTTCTCATTTTGCCTATTCTTATTCCTTTAATCTCTTTCTCAGCTCTTATTGCTATAGCTAGCGTTTCTAATACAATATTAAATAGTAACGGTGATAGTGGGCAACCTTGTTTCCTCCAGATCTTATTGGAATGGTTGCAGTTTGTCTCCATTACATATGATGCTTACTGATGGTTTTAAATAGATGCTGCTGATTATTTTAAGGAAAAGTCCATTTATTCCTATACTCTCAAGTGTTTTTAATAGGAATGGATGTTGGATTTTATCAAATGCTTTTTCTGCATCTATTGAGATGATCATATGGTTTTTGTTAATTTGGTTATTGACATGGCCAATTATATTGATAGTTTTCCTAATATTGAACCAGCCCTGCATTCCTGGTATAAATCCTACTGATCATAGTGTATTATCTTGGAGATGATTTTCTGTAGTCTTTTGCTAATATCTTATTTAAGATTTTAGCATCAATATTCATTAGGGAGATTGGTCTATAATTTTCTTTCTCTGTTTTCAGCCTACCTGGTTTAGGTATCAGTACCATGTCTGTGTCATAGAAGGAATTTGGTAGGACTCCTTCTATTCCTATTTTATCAAATAATTTATATAGCATTGGGGCCAATTGTTCTTTAAATGTTTGGTAAAATTCACATGTAAATCATCTGGTCCTGGGGATTTTTCTTAGGGAGTTGTTTAATTGCCTGTTCTATTTCTATTTTCTGAAATGGGACTATTCAAGACAATTTACTTCTTCCTCTGTTAGTCTGGGAAGTCTGTATTTTTGGAGGTAGTCATCCATTTCACTTAGGTTATCAAATTTATTGGCATAAAGTTGAGCAAAATAACTCCTTATTATTTCTCTAATTTCCTCTTCATTGGTGGAAAGTTCTCCTTTTCATTTTTAAGACTACTAATTTCATTTTCCTCCTCCTTTTCTAATCAGATTTACCAAAGGCTTATCTATTTTATTGGCTTTTCATAGAACCAACTCTTAGTTTTATTAATTAGTTCAATGGTTTTTTACTTTCAATATTTTTAATTTCTCCTTTTAATTTTAGAATTTCCAATTTAGTATTTGATTGGGGTTTTAATTTGGTCTTTTTTTAGTTTTTTTAGTTGCAAGCCCAATTCATTAATCTTTTCTTTCTCTGTTTTATTCAAGTAAGCCTCTAAGGATATAAAATTCCCTCTTATTACCGCTTTGGCTGCATCCCACAAATTTTGGTATGATGTCTCATCATTGTCATTATCTTGAGTGAAATTATTAATTGTATCTATAATTTGCTGCTTCACCCAATCATTCTTTAAGATGAGATTGTTTAGTTTCCAATTACTTTTGGTCTATTTCCCTAACTTTTTGTTGAATGTAGTTTTATTGTCATCATGATCTGAAAAGAAAGCATTTACTATTTCTGCTTTCTTGCATTTAATTGAGGTCTTTATGTCCTAATATATGGTCAATTTTTGAATAGGTTCCATGAACTGCTGAGAAGAAAGTATATTCCCTTCTATCTCCATTCAATTTTCTCCAAAGATCCAACATACCTAATTTTTCTAATATTCTATTTACTTCTTTAATTTCTTTCTTATTTGTTTTGTGGTTTGTTTTTGTCTAATTCTGAGAGTGCAAGGTTGAGATCTCCTACTATTACAGTTTTGTTGTCTATTTCTTCTTGCAATCTCTTAACTTCTCCTTTAGGAAGTTGAGTGCCATACCACTTGGTGCATATATGTTTAATATTGATATTGCTTCGTTGTTTATGCTACCCTTTAGCAGGATGTAGTTACCTTCCTTATCTCTTTAATTAGATCAATTTTACTTTTGCTTGATCTGAGATAAGGATGGCTACCCACTTTTGACTTCACCTGAAGCATAATAGATTTTGCTCCAGCCTTTTACTTTTACTCTATATGCATCCCCTGCTTTAAATGTGTTTCTTGTAAACAACATATTGTAGGGTTCTGACTTTTGATCCAGTCTATCTGCCTCCTCTTTATGGGGAGTTCATCCCATTTACATTTACGGTTAGAATTACTAAATCTGTATTTCCTGCCATCCTAATAACCCCAGATTGTGCTTTACTTATTCTTGCCTCCCCAACCCTCTTTCCCCTTTTAAACTTATGTACCCCTCTTGTATCACGATACTTATCCTCTTTATAATCCCTCCCTCCCCCCTTTGAGTCTTTCCCCTTCCTTCCCTTATTACTCTTTTTCTTTTCCTTTTCCTCTCCCCCGTTTTTAATGAGGCGAGAGAATTTTCTCTAAAACAAATGTCAATTATTTTTCTTTGAGCAACTCTGATGAGAGTAAGATTCACACAATGTTCCTCCTCCTCTAAATTCCTCAGATAGATAGTTTCCTTAGCCTCTTTGTGGGATGTGGTTCCCCCTTTTTATCCCTCCTTCCCACCTTATTCTGCCATCATCCTTTTCCATATCTACTTCCCTTTTTATGTTATATCAGTACAATCAAATTATACATGTATTCTTTTGTATATCCACAACAGAAATACAATTCTCAAGAGTTATTTTTACCTTTCTGCATCTCTTGAGTTCTATTCTTGAGATCAAATTTTTGTTTAGTTCTGGTTTTTTCTTCAGAAACAAATGGAATTCATTTGTTTCATTAAATGTCCATCTTCTTCCCTGGAAGAAAATGCTCAGCTTAGCTGGGTAGTTTATTCTTGGCTGCATCTCAAGTTCTTGTGCCTTTCGGAATATCATATTTCAGGCCCTTCTTTCCTTTAATGTAGAGGCAGCCAGATCTTGGGTGATCCTTATTGTGGCACCTCGGTATTTAAATGGTTTTTTTTGGCTGCTTGTAAAATTTTTTCCTTAATCTTATAGTTCTGAAATTTTGCCACAATATTCTGGGGTTTTATTTTAGGGTTTCTTTCAGAAGGTGTTCGATGGAATTCTTTCAATGCCTATTTTACCTTCTGATTCTATTACATCTAGGGCAGTTCTCTTTGATGATTTCTTGTAAAATAGTATCTAGGCTCTTTTTTCATCATAGTTTTCAGAAAGTCCAATAATCCTCAGATTATCTCCTCCTAGATCTATTTTCCAAGTCTGTCGTTTTTGCAAGTAGATAATTCGTGGTTTTCCAGTTTGTCATTTTTTGTTTTGCTTGACTGATTCTTGCTGTCTCAATGAATCATTAGTTTCAATTTGTTCAGTTCTAATTTTTAAAATTATTTTCTTCAATAGCTTTTTTACTTCTTTCTGTATATGTCCAATTGAGTTTTGAATGTATTGTTTTGGTCTGTGAATTTTTTCCATTTCACTAATTTTTTTTTAGTGAATTATTTTCTTTTCCAATTCACAGATCCTACTTTCTTGCGTGTTCTTTGTCTTTTCAATTCATGGATCCTACTTTCTTGCGAGTTCTTTGTCTTTTCCAAATCACAAATCCTACTTTGTGTAATTCTTTATTTTTCCAATTCGTATTTCAGGAAGTTGTTGCTCTCTTGTAAGGCTTCTCTTTCCTTTCCCCATTTATCTTCTAACTCTCTTTTGGGACTTTTAATGGCCTCTTCTATGAGAGCATTATGTAAGGAGGACAGTCTGATGCATGTTTGCTGTTTGAGGGTCTCTTCAGGTTTGCTGACCTGCTCTTTTTCTGCATAGAAGCTGTCAGATTGTTCTTTTCATCTTTTTATTCATGTTTTAAAGCCTTTAGGGTAGGTCTCCTAGGCAAGGGGTTACCAGCTTCCTCTGCAGAATAGGGAGAGATGTAAACCGATTTCCGGCTCCGAGGTATGGGAGTGCTCTGGGTGAGAGTTTCCCTTCCCCCAACAGGAGGTGGATTCAGCACTGGCCTAGCTATCAAACTGCTTAGTAGGGCTGAGTGGATTACTCGATTGCCCTAGGGCTAGAGACTAAGTGGTGAAAGTGTCACCGCCCAGGCCGGAGCCTCTTGTGGGACTGTGAGTTAGCAGCTGAGCGCAGACCGCAGAACGCAGACAGCCACAAACTCTGCCCAGCGTCTCTGCCTGATGCACAAGTCGGCCCTGGAAAAAAGCTCTATGGCCCAAGCGAGCTCCCCCTGCGCCAGATTGGAGGCTAACCTGGCTGAGTCCTCCTGCCGTGCAGGATCACCACTCCCAAGGAAAAGCCCCTTACTGCGGGTTGGGGCTGCTGGCGTGTGCTGAGATCTGTGCCTTCACCCTCGGTTTGAGACTCTCCTCGGAACCCTAATTTCTCTCCCAGTCTGCGCGATCTCCCCCTGGCCCCGAACCAACCTTTTTGGCGAGACTGCAGATTTTTTTCGGCTGGTGAGTTGTTCTACTTCTTATCTTTACGAATTGTAGCAGTCAAGACTATTCTTGAGGCTCGATATAATATTGATAAAGAGGGTAAGAGAAGAGCTTAGAAAGTTGTGTGTGTCTTCTCCGCCATCTTGGCTCCGCCCTCTCCAGTTCATTATTTAGATGATGATTTCATCTACCTAATAGCTAATATCTAGGTACTTGGACACTCGAATAGTGAACTGATCTTTTCCCTTATCTTGACAGATGTGGAGGAAGGGAGTCAAATTCTTGTCTTGGAGACCATCATCAGTCTTCTTCCTCCTCCTCCTCCTCCTCCTCCTCCTCCTCCTCCTCCTCCTCCTCCTCCTCTTTTTTCTTCTTCTTCTCTCTCTCTCTTCATTAATTTAAAATTTTGTACATAAAGTAGACTAGGAAATGAGGCTTTATTCTGGAGCCTTCTCTTCTCCCTCCATAGTCTCCCCCGCCCCAATCATACAGCTTTCATGGATTTTATTATCTCTACACAAATGACTCCCATGTCTATATATCCAACCTCAATCTTCTTTCCATGATCCAATCTAACTAATACCACTTTCTACAGGACAGTTCAAACTATATTTCCCAAAACCACCTCAAAGATAACATGACCAAAACTGAGTTCATTTTCTGCCCTTCCTCCAAACCCATCCCTGTTAACAAACAAATTATTGTTTATTCAATATGTTTAAATGCTATAAAATATAAAACATTTTCTACAGAGAAATCAATTTAGGCATTTATTCTAAGAGCATTAGATTATAGAAAGTTCCCCAAATAATTAACTGATCAGGATCAATAAATTCCAAAAGGAAGAGGTTAGGAAACCAACCAATAAAAGTATCTCTTTTTCCATTGTCAACTATACAATTTTGTTTAAAGCAGATGTAAAGGAAGCCAAAGCATTTCTCCACAGTCCACATCTGAAATGTATGAATTCAACCTGCGTGAAAAGTGTTTCCATTCCATGGCCTTCTATATCCTTATGCACGAAATGCATTCCTTTTACACACAAAGAACCATTTCAAGGACAACCTATTTCACATGAAGTTGAAATCCTGTCCAATCAACCATTCATCCTAAACCACGAGTAAATTTGACTTTGTATCTATATCCCACCCATATTTTTAATACCCACCAATGGACAGCTAGCCTAAAATGGGCCACAACTATCTGTTTCTGGAATTACTTTTAGGAATCAGTATTAGGAAGGGGATGAGTAATGGGTTCATATAACTTGGTTCAGACACAATGTTCTACCAGATTGGAGATTCAACTCCTGGTCTGACACTGCCCCTAACAGACTGTAGCCATGGAAATTCAGCTGTATTGGAATGAAAGGAATCAGTCCATCAGCAGCTCTCTCGTTACTCCATCTGGGAAGGGCATTGAATGAAATTGGCAGCGTTTAATGTGAGCCACATTTCTCTTTTCTACCAGAGAATTAAAAAAAGAAAGAAATTAGAGAGGACATGATTAACTTTCAGGACTTTTCAGGTTAGAAAGCATACAGTAGTCAAATTCCCAAATAGATCATTTCAAAGGAACCTTATTAATAACATGAAACTTAAACTGTCACATTCAATGAATTGATAGGATGCAAAGCTTTAAGTACTAATAACTTACTTGCAATATTCATGATCCAATCTTAATTAAATCCAAACTACAAGAAGTTATTTAAATATTATTTTTCCCATCGAAAGGATTATATTGTGTATGATGTATGCCCTTTGCTTATTTTTAATCAGATTTTCATGATTTTTAGAAGTGCACACAGCAGGTGAAATGGCTGGTGGTTCATCCAGAGACAAGAAGAGGGAATACGATGGGATCATTTCTTGTGTGCTTTCAGAGATCCTGATAATAAATGAAATGACTGACTTTAATGAGAAACCTGGGCTGCTTCATCTCTTATATTAAAAACCAACAATGTGACAAATACAAACGTTATCCATTTATAAGGAGTAAGCAGGATACAGCTGAAAGAATCCTAGTTCTGGAGTCAAGAGAACAAGATTCAGGCCCTATTTCTGGTTCTTACTACCTATGTGACCTCGGAAAAGTCACTTAAACTGTAAAGTAATCAGACATGATCCAAGTACTTGTATTCTTGACTTTGAGTTCAATGTTCTATCCACCTCTCACCCAACTTCCATTATCAAGTTATCCCGAACTACGTGGTAATTTACAAAATGTCACCTGAACTTACCTCCACCATCTCTAGTGATTCTGAGGGCCTCAGCAGAAACTTGAAGGATGGGTAATGGCATTATTTCAGCTTTAAATTTCATTTTACTTTCATCTAAAGAAATTCGGGTGGCATCCTTATATCTCAGACCTGGAATCAGAACCTTATCCTTATCCTTCCCTGTTTACTCACTCTTTTAACCCTAAGCAAATCACATAATCTCATTCTGCCTCAATTCCCTCCTTTGTAAAATGGTGATAATAATAGCACCTCCCTTGCAAGGTTATTGTGGGTATGAAATGAAATAATATGCATAATGTACTTTGTAGAGCTTAAAGTGATATACAAATATTGGCTTATTATAATTTTCTTGTAAAAAATTAGGACTTTGGAAAGGAAAGACAGACATGTAAAGTAAACAGTCTAATGTGGTAGAAAAGATATTTTGATGTAGTTCAGAAATTTGTTATCTGAGATATGTGAGCTTATTCATAAAAATATTTTAATAGCTGTATTTTGGTATAATTAGTTTACTTTGCAATCTTCTATGTTGTATTTTCTGCCTTTCAAGAGATGATACTGAGAACGGGACAGGGTATCCAGATAACACTTCACTGGATTGACAAAAGAAAAACCAAAAGGGGTGAAGAATCCCCGATGGACAAAAGGGATTTTGATTAATATTTAAGAAAGAGAATTACCTCTTCATGTAAGAGACAATATACAGGATGGCCCCAGACTCAGTGCAGTGAGACTTTCAGGATGCCTCACAAAGACAAAGGAAAATATGTTGTCTGGATAGAGAGTCAAGGAGAATTAACATTAAAATTGAGGAGTAAGGAATGACAAATGTTAGCATTTTAATCTATAAAAGTGCAGTCTAACCTCCTTATTTCACAGATAAGAAAACTGGGCCCTAGAGAAATAGTTTGTCTGATATTATGCCAGGTATTAAGTAACGGAGTGGGCATTCGTATCGAGTTCTTTGATTCTCAGATTCAGTGTTTTTCCCCATCAACTACAGAAACTATGAAAAAAAAAGGACAAATAAAATGGACAGAAGAAGAATGGAGGATGTATTCTACTTAGTGGTTGCTGCTTGTCCTTCATTTTGATGATCACCAGGGACATCATGGGGTGATATATTGACTCATGCATCAATTGGATTTAAGTGCGGCAGAGTTGCACAAAATCATCCGCCCCACTTTCTCCTCCAGAATCATCAAAGTCCAGTGACAAGTAAAAAACCAAGATGACTGACAATAATGCAGGATGCAGCGGATGACCTTGGCGTCTCGGATGTCTGACCAAGCTCTAAATGCTCCACGGCACCCGTCTCAGCTTCCTTTATGTTTGTTGGGACAAATTGCTCTCATCTACACATTCCTCTGGGAGAATCCTTCACGGGTTTCTGGTAGACATTTTCCTACCTCACCGATGTGTTTGAAGTCTGTCAGGTGCCCTTTATCTCATTCTTGGCCAGATCACCTATCCTCACTGGGCCTCAGATTCCCCAGTTTTAAAATAAAAAGGTGGACTCCAGTGGTCTCTCTGGTTCCTTTCAGCATTATATTTACGAGCCTATCACTCTCATACATTGTCTCACTTTTCTATTAGTGATTTTCTGCCTGCTTTTCTATTCCAAAAACTTCCTTCTGCTATCCTTACCTAAGAAGGACTATAGGACTACATTAAGTACATACTACATGCTAGGCAATATGCTATGGTTTGGGAATACAAAGAAAGGCTAAAAAAACAGAACCTGCTCTCATGAAACTCATCCTCATGAGGGAGGCAACATGTGGGTTAGTAACTATGGACAAGCTACATCCAGGAGAAAGGGAAGATATCCTTAGAGGGAAGACGCTGGCAGTCTGACAACAAGGGGATGGGGAGAGATTTCTTGTGAAGAGTAAGATGCCTCGGCCCTGAAGGAATCCAAGAGGAGGAAATAAAGAAGGGAATCTAAGCATGATGAAAGGCAGCAAAAATGGGGCATGGAGACAGAATGTCTTTCAGCAAGGAGGTCAGTTGTTCCTGGATTGAGCAAGGGTCAGAAGACTAGAAATGCAAGAAGGGGTCAAGCTAGGAACAACTTTAAAACCAGATAGAGAGTTTTCTACTGGATGCTGGAGGTAAGAGGGAGGCACCAAAGGTAACCAAACAGAGGGAGAATAGAGTGAGACATAGCAGATGGTGCTTTAGAAAGATCAGATTGCAAGCTGACCAAAGGATCAATTGTCTTGGGGGAGGTTTTAGGCAGAGGGGACCAACCAGCAGGCTAGTCCTGTGGAGGATCCTGCACCAGGACACTAACATTGACAGAGAGAGAAAAAGACATTCAGGAGAATCAGTGAAAGCAAAAATGACAGGACTTGGGAAGAGGCTGGATGTGGAGAATGAAAGACAGGGCGATGTCAAGAAAACGCTGGCTAACTGGGAGAAAGGCGGAACCTTTGTCAGTAAGTGGGAAGTTAGGAATAGTGAAGGGTTTGGGTTGGGAAGCAGTGAGTCCAGTTTGGGGCAGGTGGAGGCTAAAAAGTTTAAAAAATATCCAGATTGAGATGTTTACAGGACAGCTGGAGATGTGAGGGTGGACTTAGGGAGGCTGGCAAATCATCTGGGGAGTCATCAGCCTGGAGATAATTAGGGAATCCATGGAAGCTGTGGAGATTGGCAAGCAATGCAGTATGCAGAAAGAGGAGAAGGATGCCTAGGATAGTGCCTTAGGGTTGTCCACAAGTAGAGAACATGGTCCAAAGATGAAAAAAACTGGACACATCAGGAGTGGATGGGTCAGGTTGGATGCCAATGGGCCAGGCTACGTTTAGGAAGACAAGTTACATGAACCTCCAGGGGGATGTTCCAGTTTTGTAAAAATCCAGAAGGAAATGTTGGCCCAAGAGAAGAGGACAATCTATACTTACATTTTATTAGGTGTTCTGAAGGGAGTTTTAAGTAACAAAAGCATAATGTATGATCAATCAGGAACAACACAATTTTCTCCCTCATTCTACCTTCCCAGCCCAGGGATAATTTCCCAGAAATTTTAATTTCTCTCAGTAAGCATTTGTAAGCCTTTTGCCCATGGTTGCTAGGGTTTGATTATTTGCAAATGAGCGATCGGATACACAGGATTAAAAAAAACCCTACTTTCTGGATGAAAGTTATTCAGGACAGATGGGCTGTGAATTATTTGTGTTATTTTTTTTG
Organism: Sarcophilus harrisii; assembly: GCF_902635505.1. Classification (NCBI taxonomy): domain Eukaryota; kingdom Metazoa; phylum Chordata; class Mammalia; order Dasyuromorphia; family Dasyuridae; genus Sarcophilus; species Sarcophilus harrisii. The sequence continues at coordinate 450,603,669 of NC_045429.1, read as the reverse complement.
TGGTTAAATGTTCAACTTGTCTTGGACATTATTGGTAAAAAAACAAAAACAAAAACAAAAAACCCACAACTAGTAACTCACTTATATAACCACCTATTTTAGTACTGTATATCTGTAACTTAAGGCTACATAAATTGATGTAGAATAACCAATTTTAGGGTACCCTTTGGAATTCCTTATTTGCCTGTGGTGAGAGCAGCCAACATGTCAGGCTCTGAGCTAGCTCTGAATTTTCATCAGAATCTAACTGTCCTTTGGATCAAAGATGTTTCTAAGAGTAGAAGAAATCTTAGCTTCGGGAAGGAATAAGTATGGTCTATTATTCTCCCTGAAACAATGATCAATGCCCTTACTATGGTGAGAGGAAATCATAGTACTAACAAAATTCTCAGACTATCAGGAAATTTATGCAAAACACTTCACCTGATTTCATTTCTTAAAAGATAAGGTGTTTCAGACCATCTCCAACTAGATCTCCATTTTTAAGTCTTCCCGTTCTTTTTATTTGCCACACCTACATTTCCTAATAACCCTCTAATCCTATTCCTTCTAACCTTCTCAGAGAACCATCTGTCATTAGAGAAAACTGAAAAACAATTAAATTAAAAAATAGTTCAGACAGTTAACAAATATCTACTAAGTGCTTAACATGTCCTAGGTACTATAATAAGAACTAGGAGCACAAAGAAAAGCAAAACTACGGTTTAGTAAAACTAATCAGCATTTCAGTCAAATTCAACATTATATATAGTATTCCACACCCATAATTCTCCTATTCTGCAAAGAAAGGAAGGAGGTATATTATCACAAGACTTTGAAGAGGGGCAAGTTTATTCATTTTAATTTCATAGGGTTCCATTTTGATTGTTTTGTTCTTGTTGTTTTCATTTATATTGTTGAAATCATTATTATATATTTTTTCTGGTTCTGTTTATTTCAACCTTGCAGACATTCACTGAAATCTGCCCACATGAAATCTTCATAGATTTCACTTTTTATAACTCACTAAAAATTCCATTACCTTCATGGACCACAATTTGTTTAGCAATCCACCAATCAATGGGTGGGAGAATCAATTAACTAAAAGTGTCTATATCTGACTCTTTGTTATATAAAAAAAATAATGTTGCTATAAATATTTTATTGTGTTATTTTATTTTTAATTATGTGTAAAAACAAGTTTTTGAACATTTATGTTTTAAAATTTTGAATCCCAAATCCTCTCACTTCTTCCTTCTCTTCCTTCCTCATTGAAAAGGTAAGCAATTTAAATAGATTATGCATGTTCAGTAATGCAAAACATGTCTCCATCTTAGTCATGTTGCAAAGGGAAACACAGACCAAAAAAAAAGGAAATTTTTAAAATGTATGCTTTAATCTGAATTCAGACTCCATCAGTTCTTTCACTAGAACTAGATAGCATTTTATCATAAGTGCTTTTGGGTTATTTTGGATCACTACATTACTGAGAATAACCAAGTTATTCACAGTTGATCATGATACAATGTTGCTATTACTGTATACAATATTCTGGTTCTGTTCACTTCACTTTGCATTGGTTTATGTAAATCTTTTTTTGAAAGCATCCTCCTCATCATTTTTTATAGCACAATAGTATTCTATCACAATCATTTAGAATTTGTTCAGCCATCTCCTAATTGATAGGTATTCCCTCCATTTCCAATTCTTTGTCACTAGAAAAAGAGATGTTGTAAATATTTTATAAATGTACTTTTCCCTTTAAAAATTTTTTTAGATTACAGACTTGAGTGTGATATTTTTAGGTCAAAGGGTATACACAGTTTCATAACCCTTCAAAATGGTTGGATCATTTCACACCATCAACAATGCATTATTGTCTTAATTTTCCTAGATCCCCACTAACATTTGTTATTTTCTTTTTCTGTTATATTAGACAATCTGATGTGTCTGAGGTAGAACTTCAGTTGTTTTGACTTTAATTTATCTAGTCAATATAGAACATGTTTTAAGCTTTTTATTTTCAAAACATATACATGGATAATTTTCAACATTCACCCTTGCAAAACCTTGTGTTCCAAATTTTTCTCTCTCTTCTTCCCACTCTCTCCCATAGATGGCAAATAATCCAATATATGTTAAATATGTGCAATTCTTTAGAGAATTTTTTGACTATAGAGAGTTTTGAGTTTTACAAACTGCCTGTTCATATCTTTTGACCATTTATCAATTGGGGAATGGTTTGTATTCTTATAAATGAATCAGTTCTCTATATATTTAAGAAATGAGACTTTTATCAGAGAAACTTGCTATGAATACCACCCCACCCCCACGTTTTACATTTTTCTTCTAATCTTGGCTGCATTGATTTTGTTTGTTTTTCTTGATAATTTCTTAAAACATGATGTCTATGATCCTATTTTGATCATGGTTTTCAGGTCATCCAATAATTCTTAAATTTCTCTCCTTGATCTATTTGCCAAATGAGTTGGTTTTACAATGAGATATTTCACATTTTCTTCTATTTTTTCATTACTTTGACATTGTTTTATTGTTGCTTATTGTCTTATGGAGCTTTCACTTTTTAAATTCTACTTTATAAGGAATTATTTTCTTGAATGACATTTTTTTCAACTCCTTTTCCTTTTGGCCAATTTTATTTTTTGAGGAATTCTCTCCAGTAAATTTTTGAACAACTTTTTTACCTTTGGTCAATTATGCTGTTTAAGTTCTTCTTTTCAGTGAACTTTTGGACTCTTCTATTTTTAGGGTGTCGTTTTCTTCAGTATTTTTTGTCAAGTTGTTGACTATTTTCATGATTTCCTTGTATCATTTTTTTTTAACCAATTTTTCCTCTATCTCTCTTATTGAAATCTTTTTTTGAGTTCTCCCAGGAATTTTGGAGGAATCTAAGACCAATTTATCTTTTTTCTCAAGTCTTTGCATGTAGCTCTTATGACATTATCTTTTTTTGAATTTGCATTTTGATTTTCCCTGTCACCATAGTAACTTTCTATAGTGAAGTTCTTGTTCTTGTTGTTATTTTCTCATTTGTCCAGCCTAATTTTTTTTTTTTACTTTTATCTTTATGTTAAAGTTGGACTGAGTTCACCAGGTAGAAGGAAGCACTGTCTCTAACTTCAGGTTTTTCATGTTGATGTTTTCAGAGCTAGTTTTTGGACATCAAAAGTTTTCTTTTCTTGCAAGGTGATATGATTTAAGGAAAGTCATTTACTTTAGCCTGCACTTTGGTCTGTGAGTGACCACAAACACTCTCTTTCATCACAGAACTGTGACCATGATCCCTATTCCTCCTTATACTACTATTTACCCTGGTATTTAATCCAAAACCATGGATGGGCAATATAACAGAACCCTGCTTCCAGTGCCAGTGAAGGGTTCCTGGTAATCTTCTAACCAATTCTCTGCCAGGATGTCACAAATGATTCAATGACCCCCAAAGGGTTGCTCCTGGCTTGCCAGGGCATGGCCTGTGTTGGACTGCACTCCACTCTCACCCCAGCGAGACAATTATCTTGGGCTGGAAAATTATTTCACCTCATTCTTTTGTTGGTTCTTCCACTCCAGAATTCATTTTGAGGTATTATTTTAAAGTTGTTTGGAGGGAAATTTGGGAGAGTTCACTAGCTTTATTTTGTTATCTTGGCTTCATACCCTATTATGTTATCTTCAGCCTCCTTGGAGTGAGATCTCTAGGTCAAAGAGTATGGGCAACTTCAGATACGTTCTTAGCATAATTTTAAATTTCTATTTTACTTGGATCTACATTGACTCAGGTGGGTGACTTTGTTTTTCTGTAGTTCTCTCTCTCTCCTTCTATATATATGTATGTGTGTGTATATATATAATATGCAAGCATGTATATTTCTATCTCTTGTTTTCATCTCTGTCTCTTTTACTGTTGCTAACTAAAGCTCTGTAGAATACCTACAAACATTTATAGTCTGAATATTGAACTGAAATAACTTTACACTTCAGAAGAAATAAACTAAAAATTCAGATCTATAAAGAGACAAGTTGGAAGAAGATTTTGAATTAATTTTAGATCATATAATCAGTGAATGCTCTCTTTGACATGGTCAGAGGCAACTTTAAAAAGAGCAACTATTATTGCAACATAACTGAATATTAGCCTACATAGGCGGTCAGCAATTCTATCCTCATTATCCTTGCAAATCAATTATTTCCAATAGGTGGCAGCAATATAAAAGAGACTCCATTCTGTTTGGATGTGCAAACAGTCCATTCATGAAGCAGTAGCCCTTCAGTGATATCAAAGGAAATAATCAATTCCCCATAGAAATATATAGAAATATTTTGATTACCCCTCAGAAATAGCATATTAACATGGAATTTCCTGGACTGCAAAGTATTCTAAATATAGAGAAACTATCTAAACAAACCATAACCAAAGCCAGAACCAAAATCATTTGAAGTTGAGGATCTGTGTATTCTCCCTAGCACTCTACCACCATCACCACATTGGTAAAATCTTTCTTTGTCGTGGTATATATGTAATCCCTATCCCTTTCTCGGGTAGTTCAAACTGTTGCAAACTCTACCACATTGGAAAACCTTCAACTATCGTCCCAGTAACAGATTGAATGGTCCTTGCTAAATTCGGAGGGGATTATCTGTATCAACCTGGCCAGGATTCTTCAGTCACAGATACATATGAATCAGAGTTTTAAACAAATGGCTTTAGTCCTTTGTAGCCCACTTTCAATTCTATACTGATTGTGGCCAAATACGTGCAGTGGGCACAGAGGGTGCTCAGATTCACACACAACTGTTGATACTTTTAGGGAAACATCATTGCCCGATGACTAAGTACATGTGTTACTAGAGAAAATAAAAATAGTAATCTTGAAATTCTTCCTAGAATAGAAATCATAAGACAAAAGGAATTTTCAGTTAAGTGGAAGGATTGGAAAAGAAGGGAAATTTAGGAATTTTTTTCAGCTTGTATATAAACACCGACAAGCATAACTTCAAAGGATTCTTGGTCCTCTTAGATTGGAGTGCTCCTGATGAATTTTTAAAAAATGATTACCATAAAGATGACTGCTTATGCACCAAAATTAATTGCAGAAGATGAAGAGTTATAGGAATTCAATGAAAGATTTGATAAATCTCTTCAAATTACATTAATATATGCTATAATAATTTGTGGTCTCAATATAAAAGTATCCATAGGGAAAGAGAGTTTTTTTAAAAGAGTTTGAAAATGGTTCATGATGGAGAAAGGAGAAGACTCTAGAATGTGGATAGAAATCTTACATATTATAAATGCTTCATTTTAAGAGTTGGGAGGACTTGGTGATGGTAAGCACTGAAAAATCTTACTGATTTTATTCTTACAAACAGAACTCAACTCATCACCAGTATAGAAATTATTTTCAAATGTGTTGTCAGTGTATGGTAAGATAATTTAATTTGCTAGAACAAATATCAGATCCATGAACAAATTAGAAAAAAATCTTAAAATAGAATGTCATATAATCAAAATAAATCTAACTCAACCTATTTGAAGAAGAAAAAAATGTAGAGGGACAATTGACAAAAGAACAGGTATTGACACAGACTATTGACATTTGATAAGGAAATTTAATCATTATAAATCAATAAATTGCAATGAGGAGACTAAAAGGACCTATAGATCATCATTAATAACAAATATTTGTTCTCCTTGCCAAATGGAAAGATATGGAAGTCAAAGATAAGACATTGGTTGGCATTCAAAGCCCTTTATAATCTACCTTTTCCCAACCTTTCTTGTGTTTTTACATTTTACATCCCCTTCTTGTAAATACTCTTCAATCCAGTGATACTGCTTTCTCTGCTCTTCCTCAAACAAGACACTCAATCTCCTGACTACAGGAGTTTTCTCTGGCTGTCCTTCTTGCAGTAAATACGCTCTCTTATCTCTACATCCCAGCTTCCTTCAAGTCCTAACTAAACTCTCCTCTTATGATTTCCCCCAATTTATTGTGCATATGTCTTGTTTGTACATACTTATTTTCATGTTACCTTTTTCCATTAAAATGTGTTCTTTTTGAAAGCATGGACTATCCTTTATATGTATATATATATATATATATATATATATATATATATATATATATTGCAACCTCAAGGCTTACCCTACTTCCTGAAACATAGATATGAGAATAAACACTTATTGAATGACATAGTAATAGCTAGCATTTATATAATACTTTAAAGTTTGCAAAGTGCTTACAAATATCTAATTTGATTCTCCCAATAATCCTTGGAGATAGATGCTACTCTTATCTCCATTTTGCACAAGAAACTAAAACAGAGATTTTGATACATCCAATGCCACATGGGCAATAGAGTAATTGTCAAGGCTGGTTCTTCCTGACTCCAATTCCAATCTGTCCCCATTTTACAGATGAGGAAACTATAATTGAGAGACAAGATTACTTTCCCACAGCCACATAGCTAAATGTCTGAGGCAGGATCAAATTCAAATCTTACAGATTCAAAGGTCTAGCACTAAACACTTAGTTTCCAATCTCCCAATTCCAGATGAAGACATTAGGTAGTCCAACAACAACCATATCTGAAAGGAAAAGAGAGAACCACAAGAAAAGATGGTAGGATTTTTACAAACTAAAGTACATCTCTAAAAGTTTTTCTCCTATCTTTCATTTACTTAAATGGAGATAGAACCCTCAGCAAATTAGGAAGATGTGGCAAAAAATAATAAAAAGAGGGAACAATGTCAACAATTTCAAAATTGTAGTTGAGGGCAAGCATTATATAACTGTTCTTGATTGGGAGAGCAATGAAGGGCCCATAGCCAGCTGGCTTGGAATGAGGGTCAACTGTCAACTCATGCCAAGAATTTAGCTCTCCATGAAGAGAAAGTTGTGATCTAAATAATATTTTAATGTCATGGTAAATGGCAGTTTCTGAAAAACTTATGTTTTTCTTTATTTTCTCTAAAAAAAAAAAAGCAGGACTAACAAACTTCTCCTTACCCCCCTCAAATCTGTGGATAACTTGAATCTGGAAAAGGCAGTGAAAACCATATATGACTACATCAAAATGTAAGAATTCAACAAGGTGGAATTTTGGACCCAACCCTGTAAGAGTGACATTTAACAGGCCTTTAGGTAAACTCTATCTTCAGCATCAAAAGTTTAAAAAAAACAAAAAACAAAAGTAGAGACTAGAAAAAATTTGACAGCACTTCACATGAAGAACACCTGGGTATTCTGGTCGATCACAAGCTCAGTATGGAATAAAAGTATGATGTGGAAACTGCTAATGTGATCTCAGCCTGAATTAATAAAATGTTCAGAATGAGAAAGGTGAGAGTCACAAGGGGCTCAGCCCTGGCCACATGACATCTGGCTTGCTGTGTTCAATCAGGGATGCCTCACTTCAGGTGTGAGAAGCATGAGCTGGAGGTTGTCCAGAAGAAAAGAACCAGGCTGCTGAGAAACTAATGTAGAAACAATGTAGAGCAAGCAAAGTTGAAGGACAGAGAAGGTTTTAGCTAAAAGAAAAGGAGATGGTGTGTACAGCAAAATTGCCTTCAAATATTTGGTATCATAAAAAATGAGAATGGATGTCTCCAGACAGTAGAAATGGGACCAAGCAATTATCAAACATTTATAGAAAGTAACATAATTTTGTGGAAAGAATACTGGTTCTGGAGTTAGAGGGCCTGAATTCAAATTCTTCCTCTGGAAAGTTGGATCTCAGTTTTCCTTTCTGGTTATGTGGACTCCAAGGTCTTATCCAGATCTTAATCTATGATCTTGTTAACCTATCTGTCTGTGTGTTTATCTATCTAATGATATATCTGTCTATCTATCTATCTATCTGTCTGTCTGTCTATCTACTATCTATCTATTTACCTACATACCCACCTACCCACCCATCTATCTACCGAGGTGTCTCTCTCTCTCTATTATTTCCTCTATCAATCTATCCATCCTATATCCTACATATTATCTGGCTATAAATAAGAGTTTCTGGACAGCAAGAGCTAGTCAATATAATGATAAAATAATAGAGCTAACTTGATACAGCATTTTAAGGTTTACTGGGTGCTTCATGTATATGATCACATTTGATCTTCACAATAACTACTATTATTACAGCTAGGTAGTCAAGTGGATAGAATGCTGGGGCTTGATTTTTAAAGTTTGAGTTCAAATCAAGTCTCAAACACTGTATATCCCTGAGCAAGTCACTTAATCTCAGTCTACTTCAGTTTCCTCAACTATAAATGGGAATAATGATAGCATCTACTCCCCATGGTTGTTATGAAGATCAAGTAGAATATAAAACATTAACACCTTAACCTGGCACATAATAGGCACTTATTTTCTTAATTTCTTCCTTTCTTTCCTACTAATATTTTGAGCAGTGTACAAATTAGGAAACTGAGACTGAGAAAAAAGTCTCTGCCCAGAGTCACATACATGGAATGAACAAGGTTAACTGAGGAGAAAATTTCTTCTCAAGGAGAAATAACCAGCCACCTCAATAGCTCTACAATAGAGGTTCTTAACTTTTGGGAGGTCACAAACCCCTCAGAGCCTCCTGTTGAAACATATGAACCACTTTCTAGAATAATGTTTTTAAATGCATAAAATACAAATGATTACAAGGAAACCAGTTACACTGAAATTTAGTCAAAAATAAATTTTATAAGCTCATGAACCCCAGGTTAAGAACCCCTGATGCAGAGGGATTCCTTTAATGAGTAAGAGGTTAGGCTAACATATTTTAAAATACCTTCCAACTCAGAAATTCTATGATTCTATAATTTTCATAAACTCTACAAACTTATGCAGTTTCTCCTCCAGTTAAAATATCACTGCCTTAGTTAGTTCTTGACCTCCACTCATGAAAAATGAGCTTTTAGAAAAGCTTGGGTGTAGAATTCCCAGCTTGATTATGAATTCATACAAGAAGCTGGAAGTACCGGTCTTTTCCATTTATATTGTAATCTGGTCCAGAGCATTCAGGGAAAGTTGGCTGAACAGACTTCTTGAAGAGATTTGATTTGTCTGTGATCCTGGGGAGATATAATTAAATCCTGAGAAGTTTAACAAGAAAACAAAAACTTGAGAAAAGACAACGATTATGTTGCTTCTCTATCAAGGTAAGGATAGTAACTGCTCACTATCCAGGAATAATCTGAGCTTTACAAAATCCTTCCTTTATAAGAATCATGGGAAATGGGCAGTGGGCAAGTCCTACCTAAACAACTCTCTTAAGATCACAATTTTCCAAGAAAGTGTCAATTTGCTCTGGCTGAGGAAGCTTTTTATACCTGAAAAATCACAGGTCCATTCTCTACCCCCAACCTGTGTGCAAGGCATTGAGTTAGGCAACAGGGATACAATCAGAGTAAAAAAAAATTCGCTAATCAGAAGGACTTTACCTTACATCCTATATTCTATCTATTGTCATTATTGGGCCATCCAATTAGGCTCAATTCTACATGACCCTTAGGGTTTTCTTGGCAAAGATGCTGAGGTGTTTTGCCATTCCCTTCTCTGGTGTGTGCAAAAGAGAGACCTCTAAGAGAACACAGAGTACAGTTCTGGAGTAAGAGACCATGGGCCTTAATTCCCCCTTTGCTAACAACTTTGTGACTTTTAATCTTCCTGTTGACATGGTTAGTTTAGATAGCCACCAAGATGCCTTCTGGATTTAGAACCATGCTCCTTTGCCAGTTTCCTGTTCATGTATTTTCTTCCTTTTTTTTCAAATACTGCCTACAATGAGCATATATTTGCCAATTCTGTGATGTGGCTTGAGTCTGGCAAATGGTTTTTCACTGAGGGCAGTTAAAGGCTCTCTCCTCTCTTATTTTGGGTTTCAACTCCCTGTTAAATCTCTTTGTTCTATCCTTTCCAAAGTAAAGCATACAAGGATCTTTTCTCACTCCTGAGAAAGGATAGGGCCAAAGAATGGACCTATGATGTCAAGGTTATAGGGTACTCCAGGTGAGGAACTCCTCCTTCAGTGCAGATTGGCACCTTCTCTGCAACAAGTCAGAGAAATGACTAAATCAGAGCAGGTGATTCATCTGAGATCATCCAATAGAAAGTGCCACAAAAATGAATTTAAAGTTCTTGAGCTGAATTGTGGTCCCATCCTCCCCATGCCAAGGGCCCATCTCTTTGTTCCCCCACATGGCTCCAAGGCCAGTGTTACAGATCTTGGCCATCCTCATTGAGCAGTTGCCAGACTGGACTGCCCTGGTATGCATCCTCCATTTCCTGCTTTTGCTTCTATCCTCTGTTTCTCTTATTAAATCCAGGCTGGTCTGCATTTTCCTTGGGTCTCTTTAGACACAAACTGTTTTCTTCCTCACTGAATAAGTGATGCATTTGTTCTAAGAACTGTATTGTTGAGAGCTTCCAAATCCATGGGATCTTCCAATCTGCCTCAGAGACACTGAGGGATTCTTACCTAACACATAAAATGAGCAATGGAAAACATACATTCTCCATCATGGAGAAGGGGAAATGCCACCAAAAACATTCAGGCAAGATTGACTACCCTCCACCAAGATCACTTCAGAAATGATCTTATTCTCATTTTTGAAGAGCACTTTGCAGTTGACAAATGAGAACTACAAACACACACCAGGAACAACAGCCTCTTGAAGCAGTGGAAAGAGCTCTCCATCTGGAGGGAAGATCTTGACTCTGAACTTTGGCTCCATCACTCACAGGATTCGGAAAATCATCTCTCTTCTCTCGACCTCAGTTGCCCATCTGTAAGAGTAGACTGGATGAGATGACCCAAAGTTCCCTTCTATCTCTAGGTGTGTGATAGCATGACACCAAGAGGCTGCAACCTTATGACTCCCCCAGCTAATTTTGCCACGATGGGCAATGGTTAGGCTGGCCAAGTAGCTGGGGTCCTCGAAATCGAGAGCTACAAGAACATTGTGAGTCATATGGCTTAGTGAAGAGAGGGACGGACTGGGAGTCAGCAAGATGACTCTGAATCTTGATGCAGACATTTATTAGCTTTAGTTAAGCTGCTTAACCTCTCCTTATCTATAGAGGGAAGAGGTTAGGGCCAGTGATCTACAAATCCAAAGAGAAGCAGATTGAATGTTGGATTTGAAGCCAAGAAGACCTAAGTTGGAATGTTCCCTTGGACACGTATTAGATGTGTGACCCTGGGTAATTATAAACCTATCTCACGGGGTTGTTGCAAAGAACAATTCTGCTAAGATAGGGAAAGTGCTTTGCAACCTGAAGACCATATTTCTCATATACATGCACACACATATATGTACATATATGTGTGAATATATATACATATATATGTGTATACATATAAATATGTGTGTGTGTGCATGTTTGTGTGTCTTTATGTATATTGTGCATATATGCACATGTGTGTGTATATCTGTATCTACATGAGATGATCATCATCATCATCATCAATTTCCTTCTAAATTTAAAGCTGAAGTCCTAGGATTTTCTTTACTCCTCCTCAACAGTCTCTAAGACTGGTTGAATAGCTTTAATGAGATGATATTCTAAGAACTGGCAACTCCCCTCACATTGAGCAGGGAGGGAACTATTCTTTGAGCAGTGGTGACAAGAGCCCAGTGGCTCAGGAATCTTGGAGACAATTCAAATTAAGCCACTCCTGTAAATCACTGGAGAGTTTGGAACTCCTTTACCGAAGTTATCTAATTAAAGATAAAAAGCCTCCTTAAAGAGCTCTAACTCTCTTCCCGAGGCTGATTCATGCTCCCCAGGTTGCAGCCGGCTTCCAGGAAGCTCTGATTTACAGATATTGTTGGCATTCAGACGCCTTCTAGGCACCTCGTGCAGTTGAGAATTTGCCATATGTTTCTATCTTTGGGAAGTTTCAGACTTTGGGAGAGGATCAGCACCAAAGGGGCAGCAAGTTATCCGACTATAGTTTATTAACATCAAGACCTGAGATGATGCTAAAATCCCTTGCTGGCCTGCATCTATGGCCTGAGGAAGTCATATAATCTCTCTGGGTCTCAGTCTCATTTGTGAAATAAGCACCAGTTGCTCTGCTTGGTTTCCACTCTATCATCATCATCATCTTCTTCTTCTTCATCCTGCCTGCCCAGAATAAACTCATCATCAGAAAATTCATCATTATGAAGATTTCTTCAGCTTTGATGCCCATACCTCATCTGTATCCTCAGTGGTTTGTGTCCCTCTAATTGGAAGGCTGGTGTTCATTGTTGTGTAGTCACTTTGATTTTGCCTGACTTTTTATGACTCCATTTGTGGCTTTCTGGGCAAAGATACTGGAGTAGTTTGCCATTTCCTCCTCCGTTTATTTTATAAACAAGGAAGCTAAGGTAAATGGTGGAAGTGACTCGCCTAGGGTCATACAACTAGTGAGTGTCTGAGGCTGAATTTAAATTCCAGTATTCCTGGCCCTAGACGCAGTGTTTTATCCCCTGTGCCATCTAGCTGCCCTAGTTGAAGGGCCAAAGGTTAATTAAAAAAAAAAAAAAAGCTCTGAAGCCTCCCTTCATAGAGTGTTCAAAATCCCAACCATCTCTTCATTTTTTACCAGCTGATCTGGATATCTTAATTCCAACACCATCATCATATTCCCACTCTAGGTACCCTTTGCACTCTCCCACCTTCTCAGCTTCTATGTGCTGTCTTCCCCTTTTAGATTGTAAGCGAAAACAGAGACTATCTTTAAAATTTGTCTCCTCTTCTTAATGCCTAATGGATATTTAATAAGTGTGTATTACATTGGTCTCTGTGCTTTGGATGCAAAGCAAATAAAATTATCTTGTAAAAGCATTTTATTGAAATGTCTTTTTAAATTTTATTTTATAACAAATCTTGACTGCCCTTTACAGCCAACCATCTCTTATCATAAAAAAGAAAGAAAACTAAAAGCAGTTTAGCAAAAGTAACTAATATAGCAAATAAGCCTGACCATACATGCAATACGCTTCTCTTCTTCAAAGGGAGGAGGGCATAATGGTGCCATCTTGCTTGACTGATTCTTGATGTCTCATAGAGTCATTATCTTCCATTTGCCCCATTATAGTTTTTAATGTGTGACTTTATTAGCTTTTGTATCTCTTTTTCCATTTGGTTAATTGTACTTTTGAAGATGACATTTTCTTCAGTGGATTTTTTTTTTGCATTAATATGTTGGATTACTTGCTGTCTAGGGGAAGAGCTGAAGGGCAGAGAAAGAAAAAAAATTTGGAACACAAGGTTTTGCAACCGTGAAGATAAACAGCTTTAATCAAAAAAGAAAAGAAAATACAATACTCATTGCTTCATCTCAACCTGAGGACAACACTCCCAGACAATAAATATGGAATAAAGGCCCCTTTGCCTGGGGTCACAGAAGAAGTTAATAGAGTGAGATCTTAGGGATCCCAGATTCTCAGCTTCCTCTTTTTTCCCACTATTCCAGATTATAGCCACAAAATGTAAAAAGGTTCCCCACCATTATTTTTTTATGTTTCACTTCCTGCTCAGCTATTCACTATCATCCAACCAAACAAGTCACATTCATTAAGCACCTACTTTGTGTTGAGTTTCTAAGAGGCAACATGGCGCAATGAATAGAAAACTGGCCTCTCAATGAGGAAGGTTTTTTTTTACAGATAAGTAAACTGAGGTCCAGGAAGAACACCTCTGAAACGTATGACTTGATATGACCTTGAACAAGGTACTAATCTTCACACTCCCCCTCCCAGGCAACTCTCTAGGACTATTAATTGCAAAATAGTTGTTAGTCTACACTGGCAAGGGGTGTTTTCTCACTAAAAATTTCCAAGGAAATTTTGAATCTAGTCCATAAAAGAAAAAAATATCATGTCTACCAGTCTAGCCTTAGACTGGTAACTGTGATGGTCAAAGAAGGAGAACATCATCCCACTCTTTAAAAGAATACCACAGTGGCAGCCCCTGAAGTGTAATGGAAAGTGCTGGACTTCAGTCAAACAAGGGCTGGGTTTGAATCTCACCTCACGTTACTTATAAGATTGGTGATCATTGATGAATTATTTGACTACTCTAGATCTCATTCTCCTTTCTACAAAATATGGACCATAAGAACCATGTACTTAGTTTATAGAATTCTCAAAAAGATCAAATGATGCTTCATAACTGCAAATCTTGGGACCACACAATACCAACTCTTAAGTACTGAAAGACACACCTCATACACATGAAATAATACAAAGATCATAGGTACAAGAGATCATAGGACCAGTAATTCCAGGACTAGACTTGAAGGCCCTCTAGTCCAACTCATTCGTTTTACATATAAGTAAACTGAAGTCCAGGAAGAACAAGGGATTTGTCCTCAGCTACATAATTAGTGACAGAGGTAAGATGTGACAAGAAACTTATTTTATAAGATCTGGTTTTGTGCTGTGCTTAAGCATAGTACCCAACACACAGTAGATGCTTAATAAATTAACAATGATTGTTGATTGATTCATTGAACCCAGATCCTTTGATTCCATTAGCCAATCATCTTTCCACATTGCCTCCCTAAAAAGGCTAAATTATCTCAAATTGTAAACACTTTTGGAGTTCCAGAGTAGACAGAAATCCACAGGTATTGAGATAGAGTTGTGTGGAGGAGGTGGTCTTTAAAGGATGAATAAAATTGAGACAGGAAGAGCAGAACAAAAGAGCAATAAGAAAAATAACAAAATAAAAAATAAGGCAATGTTGAACATGCTGCATAATGATCCTCAGTTTCTTCATTCATAAAAAAGAAATTGAACTAGATGGCCTCTGTATTTTCTTCTAATCTTAGCTCTATGATCAGATAGACCAAACTTGAAAAGCCAAGACATAAGCTGGTCAAGGAGGACAATGACCAGGTCATTGGAGGCTTCCAATGTCAAGCAGAGGAGGTAAAACTGAACATGACAGGAAATAAGCAAATATAGAAGGCTTTAGAGTAGGAGAATACCATGGGAAAGAACATCTATCTTAGGGTAGTGTAGAAGACAAAGAAGAAGGAGAGAGAGGAAAGGCATAAAATTATAGGAACCTAGGTCTAAAGCTGGGAGATACCTTAGAGCCCATAGAGTCCAATCCTCTCATTTAAACGATGAGGAAACAGGCCAAGAGAAGACAAAAGATCATAAAGGTAAAGCTAGAAGAAACCTTGTGAGCCTTTAAGTTCACCATCTACATTTTATAGATGGAAAAACTGCGGTCTATGTAGGTGAAATGGCTTAGGATTATAGAATTGAATATATATAATATTATAGATATCACATATAATATAATATAATATATATATATATATATATATATATATAGTAGAACTGAAACTTGAAAAGACTTTCAAAATCATCTTGTCCAATTTCTTGCTTTTTATGGATGATGAAACTGAAACTTACAGATGAATTATAAACAAAGATCATAGACCTAGAGCTAAGTCAAGGTCCATTGTGTGATAGGGAAACTGAGGTTCTTAAATAGAGTTAGGATTTCAACTATAGAGTCAATGTCCTTCCTATTCAGAAGACCAATGCAGGAAATAAAGAGAGCATGAAGGGAGAGTGTGGAGGAAAGGACCAGGCCATGGAGATGTCGGGAAATGGCCAGCAAGGAAGCAAAGAGAGGGAGGGGCTGATGAGGACCCCAGTGAGGCCATTGACAGAAGGGAAAAAATCAGGAGGAGGAACTCAAATACAGCACCAAGGCTGCTGGATGGGGTGAGAGAGGAGAACCCAGATGTGTGAAGAGCAAACCCCCAGAAGCTCATATTCTTAGGATGTAGGAAAAGGAGGACAGAGAATCAGTTGGAGAGGAGAAAGAAGCATGAAGGCAGCTGCTGTGGAAGCAGATCCTCGACTTGGGTAATACGGAAAATCTTTGGGTTTCTCCTGCTCCACTTGATGGGATGGCCAAGAACCCGCGATTGCTAGGCTGCAAGCACAGCTGCTACAAAGAAGGCCAAGGGTTCTGGATATTCCTAATCCAGGAAAGGGTTCTCTCGGATCCCAGGCTCCTCTAATTTCTACATTTTAGGACTACAAACTCCTAGAATACTAGGCTTGTGAGCCTGTAATCTCTGGGTTCAGATCCCACCACTGATAGTTAATAATTATGTGACCATGAGTCACTAAACCTGTTTAAACCTCAATTTTTTGACCTATAAAATGGTGTGTGTATACTGGGAGGATGGGAAGGGCAGGATTAGAGGTTTAATACCTATCTCATGTGACCAAATAATGAAATGTAAGTAAAGGGCTTTTTAAATTTTGTGGCACGATATAAAAATCACTCATCAGTATTGCCATTTATATTTTCCTTTACAGTTTCCAAGGCATTTTGCTCACAAATAACCTTTGAGGTACACAACACACATATTAACTCCATTTTATATATGATAAAATGAGGGCACTAAAGTCATCAGTGAAGGGAACATGTGTCTAGCCTCTGATTTCTGGGCCCCCTATTCTTCATAAGCCCTATGTCCAATGACTTCTTGCTGCTCCAGGCTTCCCTCTCCCCAAATTTTCAGACAGTCATACCTTTCTCCCATAGATCCCATCCATGAAAACCTTGTTGGCTCCCTCTATGTCATCACAGCCTTGGAAAAATAGATAACACAAATAAGTGACTGAGAAGTAAAACACTGGGGCCTTGTATCAAGGAGAGGGAAAATAAGATAATGGGCTCTGAAACAGTCTCTTGTTCTTGAAGATTATGGCAGGAAAAAACAAGGCAAGTGTTTGATGAAAAGTTCCCAAGCACTTAGACAAATACTTCATCAACAGAAGCAAGCATCGTCTAAGGTGTCTGTAAAGAAAATCCCTTTTATCAATATTTTGATTTATTGAAAAAAATATCTACTATCTACATATTTGGCAACATAGCTGAAGAGCAGGCTTTTTATAGAATTATTTAGCTAATGGAAAGGTACCAACAAGAAGCACCATATGAAAAAGCATATTTAACAGATACATACGCGATTATTTTGTGATGTATGTAGTGTGTATATGTGTGTGTCACATATGGTCATTCATAAAGTAGTTGTCTATGATATGTCCTTCAGCAGAATATTTAACTAATACTAGTAAGAATTCACATAGGTTTGCCAAGGGCTGTCTCATTTGATTCCCCACAGCAACCTTGCAAGGAGAAAGGGAATAATTGACTTTGGGAGGAACCACAGGATTTGCTGAGGGACAACAGTGTGAGACACAGAATTTGTTTTTTATTTTATTTTGTTGGCTTATAAATTTCTGGCTAATCAAGTTGTTGGTTGATCCCAACAGAAGGAATCATTTCTTCTACATGTGATTCTAAAACAACACAATTTAATCTTTATTTTATATATTTTTATAGACCAAAGCTTAAATCATTTAGTCAGAGACAGAATTTGAACTCAGGTCTTCCAGAGAAGAAGTCCAGCGCACTATCTCCTGTTGGAGAAGCAAAAAATATTTTCTATTTATCTGGTCTATATCTTCTTTATACAGAGTTGTTTCCAAGTTGTCTTTCCCATTAGACTGTGGGCTCCTTGAGGGTTTTTCTGTTCAGTTCTTTCAGTCATGTCCAACTCTTCATGACCCCATTTGGGGTTTTCTTGGCAAAGATACTGGATACCCAAAGATACCATTTACTTCTCTAACATATTTTATAGATGAGGAAAGTTAGGAAAACAGTATTAAGTGTCTTGCCCAGAGTCACACAGCTATTAAGTATTACTGGGTTGGATTTGAACTCACTTATTCTTGACTCTAGGCCCACTCTCTATCCACTGTGCTACCTAGCTGCCCAAGCTATTCCTTGAGAATAAGAAATGTCTTTTACCTTTCTTTTCCTGGCAAGTCAAGTCAGCAAGCATTTATTAATAGTCTGGTATCTAACACATAACAAGCATTTAATAAACATTTGTGTTGACATGATTCAACCATTAGCTATGCATGGTCCCAAAAGGAACAATGAGTGGAAATTGAAAAGAGGCAAATTTGAATACCATGTCAAGAAAGAAGTCTTAAAATCTAGAGCTTTCTTTCATAAAAAAGATAATTGTATAAATATGTTAACATATATTGGATTTAATATATTTTAACATGTATAACATATATTGGATTATTTGCCATCTAGGGGAGGGGATGGGGGGAAGGAGGAAAAAATTAGAACACAAGGTTTTGCAAGGGTCAATACTGAAAAATTATCCATGCATATGTTTTGAAAATAAAAAACTTTAACTTAAAAAAAAGAACTAGAGCTGTTCCCAAATGGATTGCATCAGGAGGTAGTGGTTTGCCCCTCTATTAGAGGTCTTTAAACAGAGGCTAAATCAATTCTTCTTGGGGATATTGTAGAGTGGATTCATTTCATGTATGGATTGGACTTTGATCAATGCTGAGATCCCTTCTGCAATTCAAATTCTAGTATCAATAGATCATTATCAACATAGATAGGTGCAAGGTTGGGAAAGGGGAAGAAGATGGAATTAACACTATGGAGGACACAGGAGAGAAAAATAGTGGCCCTTTCACTTTCAGGGACTCACAATCTACGTTAGAGAGATAATTCTAATGAACTTGAAATAAGTGAAGAAAAATAGAAGATGGAAAACTATTAAATGTTATGTTAAATAACGTGTGCTTTAAAAAAGGTTTGGGCAGTGAGGAAGCAGTATAATCAATGTTTATAAGTAGATTTCATCTGGGTTCATTAACTGGGTTCATGAACAAACAGGACTTTAATGAAAACTAAAACGATAAATAGGCAACTAAATAGAAACTAAAATAGAAACAATACGTTATCTGGAAGATATGCCCATGTGCAGCCAAACAGACAGTGAAATCTTATAGTCATACAATACCAGAGAAGAGAACATTTTTACAAAGGTAATGATGACTCCTCTCATTATCCTCTGCCCATCCCTTCAACTGCACCCTGAAACATCTGTTTTATTACAAACAAACTCCCTTTCATCTTTGATGTTTTCCTCTTATACTCCTACCTTCTGTCATTAAAAAACAGCATTTTCCCAGAGGAGGCCATATCTTCTTAACCTCTCCAAAACTAACTCCACTTTCTTTCGTGACCAACTCATCTTGTGCCCACAGAACAAGAAGGAGGAGTCCATATACTTTCAACTCCACCTGATTACTTTGGACCTTTATTTTCTCAGGATGGCTCAACAAATGTTGCTTTTTTGAAGTTTTCTCTGTCTGATTATTCTCTGTCTCTTGTTGGTAGCATTTTTCCCCCTCCAGCATACTCTTTGACCTTCTTCAATTTTTTTCTGTATTATAGACATATGACACAATAACCAATGAATCTAGAAATCTAATATTTAATATATCCCCAAACTCCACCTTCTGGGATAAGAATTCACTATTTTGCAAAAAAATTACTAGGAAAAGTGGAAAATAATATGTCAGAAACTCAGCATACTACATCTCACACTCCCTTCCAATTTAAGGTCAAAATGGGTACATGATTTGGATATAAAGGGTGATACCATTAGCAATTTAAGAGAACAAAGGATAATTTACCCATTAGATCTTTGGAGAGGGGAGAAATTTATGGCCAAAGAAGAACTAGAGAAAATTATAAAATGCAAAATGGACAACTTTGATTACATTAAATTAAAAAAATTTTTGCACAAATAATATTAAAAAGGAAATACTGAGCTGGAAAAAAATTTTACAGCCAGTGTTTCTGATAAAGGTCTCATTTCTAAAATATATAAAGAACTGTGTCAAATTTATAGAAATGAAAATTGTTCTTCAGTTGATAAATGATCAAAGGATATGAATAAACAATTTTCAGATGACGAAATGACCTGACACTTCTCAGTTTGGCTAAGATGACAGGAAAAGCTAATGATAAATGTTGGAGGGGATGTAGGAAAACTGGGACACTGATGCATTGTTAGTGGAGTTGTAAAAAGATCAAACCATTCTAGAAAGCAATTTGGAACTATTTCCAAAGGTCTATAAAACTATGCATACCCTTGGACCCAGCAGTGTTATTACTGGGTCTGTATCCTAAGAAAATCATAAAAGAGGGAACAAGTACCATATGTGCAAAAATATTTATAGAATATCTTTTTGTGGTAGCAAAGAATTGGAAAATGAGTAGATGACCATTCTTTGGGGAATGGCTGAACCAGTTGTGGTATATGAAGATAATGGAATATTATCATTCTATAAAAAATACTAAACTGATTTTAGAAAGGCCTGGAAAAAACTGATGCTGAGCAAAACAAGCAAAATCAAGAATACATGTACATAGTAACAGCAAGATTATGTGATGATCAATTAGGAAAGAATTGGTTCTTCTCAGTGGTTCAGTGATTCAAAGCTATCCCAATAGACTTTGGATAGAAAATGCCATCTGCAGTCAGAAAAAGAACTATGGTGATGGAATGTAAATCAACACATGCTATGTTCACTTCTTTTTTCTGTTTTTTTTTCCTCTTTCATGGTTTTTCCCTTTTGTTTTTATTTTTCTATCCCAACATAATTCACAAAGAAATGTGTATTTTTAAAAGTCAATATACATGTAAAGCCAGGAAAAAAATAAAACAATTTAAAACAAAAAGAAAAAAGAATTGGACAAAGTCAAACGACTGTACAAACAAGTATGAATTTTAGATTTCTATATCTCTAGAAATAAAATTATGAGCTAATAAAAATTTTTTTTAAAATTTTTCTTAAACCTTATAATTCTCTCCTCCTAGTCCTTTGCCATAATCATTTTTCTGTATTCACTTTGATGACTCTCAGAATTCAATTCTCTCAACTCTTAGGACTGCCATCTCTGATCTATTTCGCTCAACCAAAAAGGTGGCCACTGTGGTACTGTGGTGGTACTGTGACTTACAACTTCTCTTTCAAAATTTTGCCCTCTGACCCATGTTCAGTGTCCTTGAGCATGTCTTTCTAATATGCACCACAATTTTTACTTTGTCTCTCCCAAGAGGACAGAGAATGTTTATTTGTGTGTGCGTGTGTCTTTGTAGCCCCCAGTCTCTGGCACAGAGGCCCTTAATAAGTGTTTGTTCACTGATCCATTGATTAATTAGCTTTTGCCTGCCTTACCATTGGCTTCAGTATTGAAAGGGACCTCACAGGTCATTCGGCACAGGATCAGAAGAATCAAGTGTGGATTTTTCAGTCTTTTTTTCCTTAACAAAATTCAGGTCTCTGTATGCTTTCATACCACTTGTTGACCAGATTGGTCAGCATTCATAATCCTGCCTCCCCTCCCTGTAGCTCTGAGCATGTGGCTCTGTACTATTCCAATAATCTAATCATCCAAATTTCACAGTAAATTTATAATTTAATATATTCATGTAATTATTTTTAGTTTATGCTAGCATGCATGTGTGTCATATATGTAAACATATATTATGTACACATATAGGTTGTATATATGTAGAATATGCAGTATATTATAGTGTATGCTTATATATTATATACATGTGCATGCATTATGTTATGTGCCCTTTATAGTTGTATATTATACATGTATACCATGTTATACTGTATGCTTGTAATATGCACTGACATTTACTTTGTGTATGGCGTATACAAATATGTATAACTATATATAACTATATATATATATATATATATATATATATATATACATTTAGTGCCATCAATACATACATCCAAATGCTTTCTACAAGCATATATATTGTAAGCACATTTACATGTGTGTATATTCATACACACACCAATTTCTCTTTCAAAGAGATGTCACTTAGGTGGTCTATATTGAGACCAGGATTTGGATGTTTGAATTGGCCCATTTATTCTCCTAACTCATAACATACCATATAATTTTAAATCCAAAATATTTTTCCCAACTGCTAGTTTTCTCTGTCATATACTGTATTTCTCTCCCCTTGTATAGCCAAACTCTTGGGAAAAGCTGTCTACACTCATTGCCTCTACTTTTTCACCTCCCACTCACTTTATAACCCCTTACAATCTGTCTTCTAAACCTAATCACTCAACTGAAAATGTTCTCTCTCCAAAGTTACCAGTGATCTCTTAATTGTCAAAAAAGAATAACATTTTTTTTTTAGTCCTTATCCTTCTTGGCTTGTCTGTAGCACTTGGGAGTGTGTGTGTGTGTGTGTGTGTGTGTTTGTGTGTCTAAGTTTTACAGACTCATTTTCAAAATAATGTTTTATAAATACATAAAATAAAATACCCAAGATTACAAAAGAGGCCAGTTATAGTAAAATGTGATTTTACTATCACAGATTTTTACATCACAGATGTAATTTTTCCCATCCAAATGCATAGACTCCCTGAAATTTATCTATAATCTCTCTGAGGAATCTGTGGATACCAAATTAACACCACCCCCCCCCCATCCTAGATGTCTTCTCCTATGTGGGTTTTCACACCACTGCTTTCTCCTGGATCTCTTTCTATCTGCCTGACTTCTCTTTAGTCTCCTTTACTTTTCTTTAGTCTTATCCCACCTCTCTGAGCATGGGCACCCCACAACTGTGTCTTGAGTTCTCTTTTCTTTTCCCTCTTGCTAATTCATCAGCTCCCATGAGTTAAATTCTCACCTTTAAGCAGCTGACTTTTACATTGATACCTCCATTTGTGATCTCTACTAAACTCAAGTCCCAAGACAACTGCCAGTTATTGCTGTCAACAGAGAGGGCCTCTTATAGGATGGCATTTGGGTGCTACACTCATTAGAAATTATATGAAATATGTTTAGGGGACCCTGCATGTTCAAAGTTTGCTTAAGCGTCAAAGAGGGAAAGCTAGTGCTTTGAATTGTATTTCCTCAACTTCTCGGGCTTTATCATTTGCTCCTTATCATCTTTCAGATACTCAGAATTCTTAGAGGTTCTGGATCTTTATTACTCCCCTTAAAGAGAAACCTTTCTCAGACCCAGAATAAAAAGCCTCTGCAATAGCTGCCTATTGCAGACTTTGTTGGCTATCTCCAATTACCATCCTGTCCTATACAGAATATAGATTGAAATTTTATCCAACAGGACAATTTCAAACCGCTCTGATTAATACCATATTAATAAAAGCTTCTTCAACTAATCAAAATAAAACAACTAGTGATTAGATCCAATACAATGTGTGTGATAAAAAGTGCTATTGTCAAAAAGCAATTCAGCCCCTGAACAGTAATGAGACTATTATGAGCTCTTTAATCTTTTAACCAAAATAAAGCTAATGAAAACTTGTGAAACTTAACAACCTCTTGAGTTTCCTTCGGGTCCATTTATCACCATAAACAATCTTCTACACTAAACCAGAAAACTCAATTCTCAACTGGCTCAGTAATGTTTACTTAATAAAAGCATACAATAAATCTGAACTTAATAAAATAAAAAATCATCTTGCAATAAAGATTTTAAACACTTGTTACATGAGATTAAAACCAATCAAACACTTGGTCCCCAAAGGAAGGCTTCTGTAAGATTCCAACTTTCCTTTTCACAGAAGAAAAAAAATTACTAACATGAGAAAGTCTCTGAGTCATGAGCTCTAATCAATTCGGTGACCAATCGTGCCTTCAGAAGGCCAATGAAAAATCATGCTTCTCATCCGCCTCTTGGCAGAGGAGAGATGGATTAGAGATGAAGAATGAGAAATACATTTTCAGACACAGATGATCAGTGTGTCGAAATGTTTTCATGACTATACTTGTTGGTTACAAGAATGGCTTTCTGTTTGGGAGGTACAAGGAGAGGCTGAGTTAGTGAATAGTGATGGAAAGGCAAGAAAGAATTAACAAACGTTTTCTAAGTACACAGAAAAAACAAACAAACAAACAAACAAACAAAAAATATCCTCAGAAGAGGATGCAGCTAGGGCAGCCCTGTCACTTCTGTGAGCCCACTTCAAGTTACCTTATCCCTGGTCAATAATCTCTGGGAGAAAAGCTTTTCCCCAAGAGGTAGCCATCCCTCCAGAACGAAACTTCTTCATAACCAGTATCTGCAGAGTTGAGAGAGTTTTCCATTAGCCATTAATAAAGGGGTAAGCATCAAGACGTGTTACAAAAAAAACCTTTTAGATGCTGAATAAGTCTCTCTGGTCCAGGGTCAGAATGTTCCATCCCATGGCTCTAAAAGACTTAGGTTGGGGGGGAGGGGAAGTTAACTCTTCTTGCTGTTATCAGGATCTGGATTCAAATCCTTGCTTTGCCACATATTACTTGTATATCATTGAAGAAAGCATTTACCTAACTGGAAGGCTCAGTTTCCTCATCCAAACTCAACACGCCCCTTTTCCAAACATCCCTATCACTCTTCGGTATACCATTATTCTTCCAGTCACTCCCAAGTCTGACTTGCAATGACCCCGTGTTTCCAATATGCTGCCAAGTTTTGTCATTTCTAATTTTACAGAATATCTCCTCTATATCCTTTTTTTTCCCCACACAGTTACCTCCCTGGTGGAGATCCTCATCACCCCACTCCTGGTTGGATTTCCTGCCTCAGGTGTCTCCCCACTAAATTTCAGCCTTCACTCAGCTCCGGAAAATCAAAGTGATTTTCCTAAAAATATGGGGCTGATCACATAGCAGCCACATTCAATCAGCACCTGGGATCCCCTATTATTTCTAAGATCAAATATAAACTCCTCTGTCTTTTAAAGCCTTTTAGAAGATATCCCCTTCCTACTTTCCAATTTTCTTATAAATTATTTCCTTCCATGTAGTCTATGGGCCAGTGACACAGCCTTCCTCAGTCCTCAAAAAATATTCTCCATGAATTCTGTCTTTTCACTTGCTCTCCTTGATACCTGGAAAGCTCTTTCTTCGCCTCTGCCTTGTGGCTTCTTTCAAAATTCAGCTTAAATCCTACTTCCTTTAAGAGTCCTTTCCTAGTCCCCCCCACCATAACCACTAACAGCTTCCCACTGACATTCTCTCTGATCCTAAAAGGATCTTATTTGTCTCTGCATTTGTTTTGCAGCATCCACCATCAGACTGTAAGCATTTGCTTGCCTTCCTTTTTATCCCCAGCACGCAGCCCGGTTCTTGGCACAAAGTAAGTGCTTAATAAAATGTTATTAACTGACTGACTGAGGGATTAGACTGAATGGCTTCTAAGCTCAGATCTATAAGCCTATGATTTTATGTTAAATTTAATATACTTTATTTTTAAAAAGCCTACCGTATATAATAGAAGTTCATATCTTTATATATAACTCTCTCTTTTTATAATCAAAATGTTCCTGATAAAGAAAGACAGTCACTAAGAAGGTCCATTATTAGTTGCAGAGTCTTTACCCTAAAGACTGCAAGGAAGTATTTTATAGTGTTAAGATCAGCTAGCTTCTTCCAAAGCAGTTCTCAATTTCAAATCTTATGCTTCATTTTGACTACACCAGGCCACGCAATCTCACATGCATCAACAATCCCTATTTTTGTATGCCTAGTAAGTGTTCTGCACCTAGCAAGTCACTATGGGAATAAAAAGATTAATAAGACTGCATCAAGAAAAAGGCTTTACAGAATGACTGACAGCCCAGTTTTAACTCAAAAAAAAATATATGGGGATGTAGCCAATAAGGGTCCAGCCTTGGAGCATGGGATTTAGAAATTAAAGGACCTCAAAAGCCGGCTCCTCCAATCCTGTCATTTGACAGATGAGGAAAATGACATCCAGAGAGAGAGACTGACTTCCTCCTGGCCGAGGTCATAGGAGACAGAAGTTGTTTGAAAACCATGGCTCCCAGACTCTGCCTCCTAGCTCCCCAGCCCCATCCATCTCCTTTCTTCCCTCCTATCTGATAGCCGGCCTACATTCATGGGATTTCCCACTGGATTGTTTTTTTCCCCTGATTCTTTGCCTTGATTAGTTGTCTCCAGTTTATTAAAAAAATTATTAATAGAACTTGTTGGGTGGTGGTTAATAAAAATTCTGTGGCAAAGAAGGCTCTGAATCAGAAAGTGAAAAACTGGTGACAGAGTGGGCATGAAGTCAGAAGCCCACTCCCCATGAGAAGTAGCTGTGTGACTCTCAGTAAGTCACTCCATCTCTCTCTGAGCAAGGGGGAGGGTTGGACCTTTGATCCTGGGACTCAAAAGATCTGCTCTCACATCCACATACTACCTCCCTCATGCTCAGCACGGCATTTCATGTCTGTCCATCTTCTTTCTTCATCTGCAAAGAATGGTTTAGAAGATGGCTGAGGTCCTCTCCAGCTAGAGCACCATCCTAGGGTGAAAGCACACTGAAATTTTCAGCTTAAATAGAAGAAACAGGAAAGGAAAGTCAGGATGAAGAACAGGTTGGAGGTAACCCAAAAATATGAATAATGAGTTTGGGTATGGCAAGCTTAAAGTGGGAAGATGTCTCAAAGACAGGCAGAATGGTGAACATGGCATTCAGAAGTGGATTGGCCCCTAGACTGGGATCTATCAGAGGTGGTGCCTTTAAGATAAGGGGTCAGGCCCCTAACAATCTGTACAAAGCAGCTGGTGGTCCTCACTTCATTTGTCCTCATACCTGAGGATCCTAGAAAAAAGCTGGTAAAGTTCAAGTCCAGATCATTTCTGGCTCTTCATCTGACTTTGCTGGGTTTGGCCCAGGGTTTCTCAGCTAGCTTCCTCTTTCCAGCTGTCCCAAAGGGCTTTGGCCGCCATTTTGACTTTCTTGAGTAGATTCATTCAAGCTGGGGCTTGGTTGTGCTGCTGCTCACTCCTGTGAACTTAACATTTCCATTCCCCATTTTCTTCCCCACTTAATCGCCCTGATAGTCTTTATTTGACAAACAATTCATCTCAGTCGATATTTTGCATATTAAGCATCTATGTTTGCATAATGCAATGGGGAGTTCAGCTTAGATGATGGCTAACCATCTCTGTCACCCATTAGAAAAGGATCAATGAACTCCAAAGTGCCAGATCTAGAGGTAGAAGGGCCCTAAGAGGTGATCAAATCCAACCCCTCCATTTTACAGATGAGGAAACTGAAGCCCAAGGAAGCCACTTGTCCAAAGTCATTCTTTCCATTGTACTATTTTACATATGAAGCAACAAAAGCCCTGCATTTGGAGTCAGGAGGCAAGGGTTCAAATACTATCTTTGTTCACTTACAAGGAAGAGAAATGAGGCCTACAGAGTTAAAGCCTAACTTTAGTTCAGTCAACCTTGGGTAATCACTTTATCTCCTTGGGCCTCAGTTTCTCCATTTGTAAAATAGGGGGACGGACAAAGTGACATTCATGGTTCCTTAACAGCTCTAAATCTATAATTCTAGCATTTTAACATAGTGTCTGCATGTTTTTTCTTTCTAGATCTGATTTTTCTTCTGTAGCAAGATAACTGTATAAATATGAATACATATATTGGATTTAACACAGACTTTAACATGTTTAACATGTATGGGACTACCAGCCATCTAGGAGAGGGGGTGGAAGGAAGGAGGAGACAAGTTGGAACAGAAGGTTTTGCAATGTTGAAAAATTACCCATGCATATGTTTTATAAATAATATAAAAGCTTATATATATAATTGTATATATTATATAATAGTTTATATATATAGTGTCTGCATTTCCATCTAAAAGTCTAAAAGTATTTTTTCCTAAATTGACAATACTAATAAAAAATTTAAAATTAACAGATTATTGATTGAATAATATTGATAACATCTCCTTTAAAGACCCAAGGACATCCAGAGGAAAGCAGCCAGGGGACAAAGAATTGTTTGAATCTTTTGAAGAACAATAGAAGTAAGATGATTATCCTGGAGAAAAGTGAACATAAATGGAACATGGCAGATGTTTTCAAATAATTGAAAGAAGGATTATTCTTATTGTGGTTCTGGAACAAAGAACTAGGACCTTCCATCACCATTCTCTCTTATGGCTCACCTCAAATAATGCCTTTTTAGCTCCCTCTTCCTCAATCCATCCATCCACTCCCTGAATTCTCAGAGGAACATTTTGAAACTCGCTGGCACTTATTTCAGTGTTCTTCTTATGTGGATTCATGATTTACCTCTCTCACTAAACTCCCCAAAGGCATCTAATAGTGCTTTATACATAATGGGTATATAATGAATGCTGGTAGAACTGAACTAAAATTCTAAAGAGGCAGAGTCACTGATTGCAGCTTAATTTAAAGTTTAACTTTCTTGACTGTTTTGTGTTGTTGTTTAGACGTTTTTTCAATCATGTCTAACTCTGTGACCCCGTTTGGAGTTTCTTTGGCACAGATACTAGAATGGTTCCCCATTTCCTTCTCCAGCGCATTTTACAGATGAGGAAACCGAGGCAAAGTGAAGTGACTTGTCCTGAGACCCACAGCTGGTAAATTTTTAAAGTCAGATTTGAACTCAAGTTTTCCTGGCACCAGGGCTGGCACTCAATCCAACTAGCTGCCCTCTTGACTGATGGGACAGTCTAAAGTAGAATGGATTTCCTTATGAAGTAGTGAGTTCATCATCACTAAAAGTGTTCATGACCCTGCAGGAAGAATATAGTCTCTTTTGAGTTAGATTATGTAGGTGCATATCCTGACTTTGAAGTTTACTGGGTGATTTTGGGTTAGCTAATTCATATCCCTGGGTCTCAGCTTTCTCATTTATAAATCAGGACAGCTTGAGAGCTTCCTCCCAGGTCTAGACTTATGATTCTATGCAGCAAGGATTTTGTGGGACCATCTTTACATGAAGAAAATCTTCTGGATTTCAAAGTGTGAGCAATACCTCTCAGATGGTCCCTTGTCCTAGTCCCCTGCCCTGCTACGGACTCTTTTATCTTACTAAGTGTTTCTTTCACTGAATTCAAAGACAATCAAGAGATAGAGTATGAAATTGCCTTTAAAATTGTTTTAAAAATCAAAGTCTTTCATCAATTAATTACCTTCAATTTCAGACCCAGTTATGCATGTAAATACAGAGAGAGAGAGAGAGAGAGAGAGAGAGAGAGAGAGAGAGAGAAAGAAAGAAAGAAAGAAAGAAACTAAGTGTTTCTTTCACTGAATTGGAAGACAATCAAGGGATAGAGTGTGAAATTGCCTTTAAAATTGTTTTAAAAATCAAAGTCTTTCATCAATTAATTGCCTTCAATTTCAGACCCGGGTATGTGTGTTAACACACACACACACACACACACACACACACACACACACAAAGAGACAGAGACAGAGAGACAGAAAGAGAGAGAGAGAGAGTATTTAAACTATTTTCCCATAAGTTATCTTTTTCTCTCTCCATTTCAAATACCAAACTCATAGACTAAGACAAACAGCAATATTACTGGCCATATAAATACTCACAATACAAAAATATAGATAAATATTTAAACAATGTAATGGCCTTGAAGAAATCCACATCCAGAATGACCTCAGTACTGTGAAAAAGTAGAAAAGTTGAGGAAATAATTTAACTAGATTTTTCTCACTAATGGTTCCAATTGCTGCCTAAAATCACACTCCAATAAAAGAGATTTATTCATAATGAAGTCAAGTCAGTTCCTCTCAGACAATGTAATTCTTTTATAGCATTTTTTCCAATTTCTGAATGAAAATGTTTAGCATTCATGTTTTTAAAGTTTCAAATTCAAATTTTTTTCTCTCTTCTATCATCCCCTCCCTAAGAAGGTAAACAATTTGATACATTATATAGTTGCAATCATATAAAACGTATTTCCATGTTAATCATATTATGAAAGAAGAAACCTAAAATAAATAAAAAGAATAATAAATAAAATTTTAAAAAGAAAAAAGAAAATAATAAATTTCAATATGCATTCAGAGTCCATCAGTTCTTTTCCTAAATATGGATAGAATTTTCTATGCTGAGTCTTTTGGAATTGTCTTGGATCATTGTTGAGGAACTAAGTCAATTATAACTGATCATTGCAAAATATTGCTGATACCATGGACAATTTTCTCCTGGTTTAGAAAAATGTTTTATTAAATTTTCCTTGAAAATTTCAGCTAATTTTTTCCCCACAGAATGAAATTTAACTCAGTTTTCATAAGGACTGGAAGACAGTTAAATTCATTCAGATCCATGCAAAGATTTTCGTATCTTCATCACAAAATGTCTTCTCTACAGAAAAATGGTTCCACGGGAAGCTAACTGGCAATCTCTCATAAACTCTTGTCTCCATAAGAATTAACTGTCCAAGTCTCTTTAGGATGACATTTCTGTCCATCTTCTACCACTTCCTCACATAATCTCCTTCTGCCCATGATAACTAACTCTCTAAATCCTTCCCAGTCCCATTCTTCGTAAATGGTTAATTTAGTGTTGTCAAAATAACTCTTATGATTTTCTCCAATATGTCAGGTAGCCATCACCCTCACAGATTCTCTTCTTTCATTCTTTATTAAAGCTTGGATTATCAAAAGGTGGAATGGCCACTTCTAAAGTGTTTTGTAGGAAAGATGCAATACGTGGGCTGGTGGAACCAATCACCTCTGATGTCTTTTCCAGCCCAGAAATATTATGATTCTATGGACTTTTAGTTAGACTTCCTTCCTCTCCAATCCATCCGTTCACATGGCTGTCAAAATAGTATCCCATAAGTGCAGGCCTGATTATGTCATTTACCTGTTAAAAATGTTCCAGTGGCTTCTTATTTCCTATATAAATTCTCCTAATTTGTATTTACCATCCTCCAGCCTACCTTTCCAGAATTATTACATATAAATACATTTTATAGATTTCATTTATAATTATCCCAAAATGATCCATTCCTATTCCACATGATATACCATCACCTATCTCTATCATTTTGCCCAGGCTGTTCCCTATGCTTGGAATGCCTTCTTCTCCTCACCTTTACCTCTTAGAAACCTTAGTTTTTTTTTTTTTCAAAGCTTAGCTCAAGTACCAACCACTTCCTACATAAAGTCTTTCCTGATTCCCCAATATTTTGTGTATTTATTTACTTAGTGCATTTCCATATTCCTTTGTATTAACTTCATATACATTGTGTATAAATATATATACATATATTTATTTATATGTATATATACATCACCTACTATGGAAAATGAGCTCCAGAGGAAAATGTCATTTTTGTCTTTGCATCACAGGTGCTTAATGAAATATTGGGGACATAATAGGTGCTTCATCAAAGTTTACTGATTCATTGATTGATTCTATTATTTTCATTAATGAATAATGACTATAATTGGTTTCAATTAAAAAGAACATTAATGATATTTATTTAAGATAAAAACTATCACGTAAATTCACAATAGGTAGTGATGGTTTCTGCTTTGAGGGGTACAGAATATGGTTCTCTCTTTTAATGAATACAATAAATAGGGAGGAGTGAAGAAGAAATTATTAACAGTATCACTGGCTGCAAACACTTTGAATGTCATTTGTATAACACAGAGGAGGAAATCTTGAGATTGATGTAGCTATAAAATTAACTGACCAAAGCCAAATCTCTGTTTCAGCTCAAGCACTTGGCATTTTATATTTGTCTGTCTGCTTCAAATCGTTAACTTTCAAAGGCACTGACTGATTTTGACTGAAGCCAGCACACCACCCCAGAGGGTCAAGGTATTTCCAATTGCCATCTTGAAACAAAATGG
This sequence comes from Sarcophilus harrisii, assembly GCF_902635505.1. Classification (NCBI taxonomy): domain Eukaryota; kingdom Metazoa; phylum Chordata; class Mammalia; order Dasyuromorphia; family Dasyuridae; genus Sarcophilus; species Sarcophilus harrisii. The sequence goes on along the minus strand of NC_045429.1, from coordinate 450,572,111 downwards.
TAAGCAAAATGTTCAGAGAAAGGAAAGAGAGGGAGAGGAAAACAAAGAAAAAAAAAGGGAGGAAAGAGGTTAGAGAGATGGGAGCAAAGGAGGGAGAGAAGGAAATAAAGAAGCAAGAGAGAGAAGAGAGAAGGGGGAGGGGAAGGAAACATTTGGGGAAGAAGAGAGATAAGAAGTGTAGATGAAGAAAGGAAATGGGGAAAAGAGAAAAAGGGGAAAGGGTCATGTGATATTATGGAAAGAATACCAGATGCAGAGATCCAATACCTGGGATCAAACCGACTACTTAATTATATGACCTGAGAAAGTCCTTTCTGTTCTCTGGATTTCCCTTTCTTTGCATGTAAAATGAAGAATAAAACCATAGATGATATAGATACAAAACTTAGAGTTATTAAGCCCATTGGGAACCAATTTGGTCCATGCACAGAGGTTATATTGGAAGATAAGCAACTATATTAACTGAGGTCTACAGTTCACAGAACCATTTCTTTCAACAAAATTATAAGACTGAGTTTCTTTGTATATATGTCAGAAATAAATCAGTGGTGAAAAAAATTAATAGAACAGCAATCCAATCCCTACAAGAAGAATCTGTATCATTGAATAAATGATCAATCAACCAAAGATTTATTAAGCACATACTATGTGCCAGAACTGTGTTAGGTGCTGCAAATATGAAGACAAAAATGAAATCATCCCGGATCTTAAGCAACCCACATTCTATCCAGGGAGCTAACAAGTATACATATCCAGTATAGATATCCATGTCTGGTGGCTGATTGTTCCCATTTTGATCCCTCAATTTTCAGCATTTTTTTTTATTTTGACAGTTTCCTCTTTTACCTCAACTATTTCCAAGTCTTTTCCCCCTTCCTCTTAAAAAAGAGACTCTAGACCCTACTGCCTTCTCAAGCTATCATCCTATATCTTTCATCCCTTTCTTAGCCAATAGCTGTATAGGACAGTGGGGAGGTAGGGAAGGAAGGAGAAAAATTTGGAACACAAGGTTTTGCAAGGATGAGTATTTCAAACTATCTCTGCATATATTTTGAGAAGTAAAAGACTATTATTTTTAAAAGAATGAAGGAACAACAACAAAAAATCACTCTAAAAAAAGATGAATCTCTTTTCTCAACTTATACTGTCACCACATGGTTCAACAACTTCCTACCTAATATCCCTGCTCCAAGTCTTTTTCCACTTCAGTCCCTCTCCACACTACTTCCAAAGTGATTGCCTTCAATAGAATATTAGTTCCCTTCTCAATAGTCTCCCCTGCTCAAAGAGCACCAGGAGCTCTTTATTGTCTTTAGGAAAAATATAAAGCTCTTCTGTTAAGCTTTAAAGTTCTCCCCAACCTGGCCCCAATATATGTTTGCAGCCTCACTAAACATTATTCTTCCTCCTATACTTGGTGATCTAGTCAACTGGCCTTTTTTCTGTTCCTCACACATGGGACAGCATCTATTATCTCCAAACTTTATACATTGGAAACCCCCCCATGTCTAAAATGTATTCCCTCCTCATCTCCACATCACAGAATCCTCTATTCCTTCAAGAATATCACCGTCTTGTACACAAAGCCTTTCCTGATTGCGTCCAACTAGTAGAGACTTTCCTCCCTAACCTGTCAATTTGTATTTATTCTCTCTACCTTTGTCTTTCTTTCTCTGTCTCTTTTCACTTCCCTTTCTTTCTCTATCTGTGTATCTCCATCCTCCCTCTATCTTTTACTCTCCTCATGCATGCATTCATGTGTGTGGAAAGAGAGACAGAGAGACAGAGTAGAGGGAGAGAGACAAGGAGAAGAGGGAAAGAGAAAAAGATAAATACAGGGAAGGAGGGAGGAAGGGAGGGAGAGAGAGGGGGGGGAGGGAGAGAGAAAGAGAGAGAGAGAGAGAGAGAGAGAGAGAGAGAGAGAGAGAGAGAGAGAGAGAGAGAGAGAGAGATTGAGATTGTACTGGTAAAGCTGGTTCTCTTGCATACAAATAATAAACCTTAAATTGACTACTTTCTTTAATGAGTTCTTATTGGATTTATCCCAACATTCCAGCTTGCCAAGATATTTTTGGATTTTTCCTCTAGTTCTTATTTTTTTCTCTTAAATCTTATTTCTATTGATATATTTTGTTTTTTACTGTCTAAATTTCTAAATATATTCCCCTCTTCTCTTCCCAGTGAAAGATCCTTAAAATAAATATTTTGTAAAAGAGAGCTTTAAAAAGTATTACAGGAAAGCCAACTAAGAGGTCAATTTCATCTGACAGTATATGCAATATCTCACATACATGGTCCTTCACCTCTGCAAAAAAAGAAGACAGGTGGATTTCCTTCATTTCCCTCCAGGGACGAGTTAGTTTACTTTTGTAAAAAAAAAATATAGAATGTTACTGTACCCATCTTGTTCCTAGTGAATACGGTATATCCTTCCAGAGGCATATTTCAGTCAGCTTCCAGTCCCAACAAAATATAGGAATACTTATAAGATTAAATTCATTTTCATTCCTTAGGGCCTCTGGTTTACCTTGTTTCTCACTCATATTTCTTGGCATTTGTGTATTTATATCTAAGGCCATGAGTTCCATTACCGACTCCTTTCTTAGATTGTATCTCCTGTAAATTTTTGGCCATCTTAACTGCTAGTCTTATTCCTACAGTATGTGTGTAGTATCTAAGTTTGGTAAAGAAATATAAATTACTTTTCTCCCTTTTGCCCTTCCTTTTCAGTGTAAAACTATTTTGATTAGATCAGACATTGGGCAAACACATTCCTACTTGCCCTTGCTAGGAATATTCCATCCTAAGCCAAGGATTTTTCAGATAGGTCATTTTTAAGGTAGGAGTCAGAAATTCAAATCTCTTTCTCAGCCCTCAGCTTTTTAACTGACTATGCATTTCAAAGCCTTCCTCTTTCTTCAGAATCCTTTTGCTTTGATCATCAGCAGTGATGGAAATGCTGCCTGCCACATTAAGGTTCTATGTTTCTTACCCAATACTTCATTAGCCTTGCCCATGCTTCCAAGATTCCTCTGGCAGTATCACTTGTGTCAACGGGAATCAATCAAAGAGCATCTGCCACAGTCACGTGATTTCATGAATCTTGGGGAAGTCTACCATCCCTTGGATGCATGCCCTGAGAAAATAACCAACTGACCGATTCTTATGTCCAAGTGGCAAAATTCTGCCTTGGTAATTCTTCAGCAGGAGTCACAAACCACACCATCTACCCCTTCTTCCTCTTCCCATAATTGAATGATCGCTCACCTAAAGGCAACTGTGGATCTCCATCATCATCCTTGCAGTATAAGGAGAGACCACCTTCCTCAGGGGATTCATCTCCCACTATTTGGGGAAGAAACTTCTATATTGGTGGCTTAGCTTGAAGGTGTCCACAGTCATTATCCATCTCTTTCTTTCTTCCCCATTCTTATTCCATCTAGGATAACATTTTCCCCCATCACTTCAGTTGTTTTATTTTTGTCTTTGTAATTAAACCCTCCTTCCATTTATCTAAAAGATCACATTGTACCATCATACATAAGATTCATGTGGACACTGGGAGTGAGTGAGAAGAGGAGATGAGGGAGATAACTAGGAATCCCTCTTTGGATCTCCTGTCATTCCCACTACATCTAAGGGCACCAGAGAGTAAGTGATCCCAATCCTATCACTTATTGGGGTCATGAGCTCATTGTCTTCCCTTCACCCTATTGTGGATGGCAGTCATTATTCAGGCACCCAACATGCTGGATCACTATCCTAACTTTCAATATCCATTCCATATCATAGAATCAAACAGGCTTCAAAAACTTTTCCACCACTCTCTCAACTACAGTCAATCAACAAATATCAGTTAAATGATTGGTGTTCTGTCAGGCATTGTGAGAGACTCTAGAGATAGAAGCCAAAAGGGGGACAGCCTCTGTCCTCAGTGGGCATACGTTCCAGTGAGGGAAAGAAACATGCATTTATGCAGAATCAAACAAAATGAATTCCAAAGGTTCTGATAAAGGCCGCATTTCTAAAATATAGAAAGAATTGGCTCAAATTTATAATAGTTCAAGCCATAAACAGTCAAAGGATATGAACAGACAATTTTCAGATGAAATTGAAACTATTTCTAGTCATATGAAGGAGTGCTCCAAATCACTATTGATCAGAGAAATGCAAATTAAGACAACTCTGAGGCACCATTACACACCTGTCACATTGGCTAAAATGATAGGAAAAGATAACAACAAGTGCTAGAGGGGATGTGGGAAAACTGAGACACTGATACATTGTTGGTGGAGTTGTGAACGGATCCAACCATTCTGGAGAGAAGTTTGGTACTATGCTCAAAAAGTTATTGAACTGTGCATCCCCTTTGATCCAGCAGTGTTATTACTGGGCTTATACCCCAAAGAGATTTTAAAGGAGGGAAAGGGGCCCGTATGTGCCAAAATGTTTGTGGCAGCCCTGTTTGTAGTGGCTAAACTACAAACTAGAAACTAAAAATTGAGTGGATGACCATTAATTGGGGAATGGCTGAATAAGTTATGGGATATGAATGTTATAGAATATTATTGTTTTGTAAGAAATGATCAGTAGGATGATTTCAGAGAGGCTTGGGGACACCTACAGGAACTGATGCTGAGGGAAGTGAACAGAACCAGGAGATCATTGTACATGGCAACAAGACTATACAATGATCAATTCTGATGGATGTGGCTCTTCAACAATGAGATGATTCAAACCAGTTCCACTTGTTCAGTGATGAAGAGAGCCATCTGCACCCAAAGAGAGGACCACGGGAACTGAGTGTGGATCACCATAGCATTCTCACTCTCTCTGTTGTTGTTTGCTTGCATTTTGTTTTCTTTCTCGGTTTTTTTTTTCTTCCTTCTTGATTTGATTTTTCTTGTGCAGCAAGATAACTGTGTAAACATGTACACATATATTGGATTTAACATATATTTTAACGTATTTAACATGTATTAGTCTACCTGCCATCTAGAGGAGGGGATGGGTGGAAGGAGGAGAAAATCTGAAATAAAAGGTTTTGCAAGGGTCTTATATTGAAAAATTACCATGCATATATGTTTTGTGAATTAAAACGCTTTAATTATAAAAATGAATTCAAGGTAATTTTGGTGAGAGAGGAATGTTCCAGAATCTGGGGAAATTAGAGAAGGACTCATGTAGAATGCAACACTTGAGCTGAATCATAGAAAATTAGAGATTCTTAGAGATGGAAGTAAGGAAGAGACGCATTTCAGACGGATACAGAGATGGAGGAGGGAATGCCATAAGCAAAGACTAGAACAAAGGCCAGTTGGGCTGGACTCTGACCTAGTATGTGGAGCTTTCATTCTGGCTGCTGACCACGCTTTCCCCATCAAACCCCAGAAGTTAGATATGGAAGACTTTGGAGACCTTCTACTCTAATGGCCTCATTGCTACAGATGAGAACACTGACGTCCAGAGAAATGAAGGCACTGGCCCAGCCCAACCCAGGCCTTCTGATTTCATCGAGTCACCATGTTGTGTTGTCTTGTCCCTCCTACAAAACGTTCCCTCCCCATCCTAAGAACACATCCCCCACTGCAGCAGATGAAACATCCAAAATGGGGGGATTGGACATTCTTGACTTCTCCTTGTCTCCATTTACCTGACAACCTGTTATAAATGGGGCTTTGCCTCAGGCTCAGCTTTTCCATCTCCTGTTAAGATGGTCTTTACCCCAATGCCTTCCATGCCCTTCCTTCCCTGCCCCAAAATGACTTGGACAGTGGCCTAGACCACTAGTTGACTTTGGCCCATCCCATGACCTCGTTCCCACTTCCCACTTATCCAGTAAAGCTTCCCAGGCCCGGCCACGTGGATTCCCTGCTCATTACCCATCAGCCTAGCCTCTCTCATCCTTCCCGGACTGGCCAGTGAACTGAAACGCATAGCCCCTCGCCTGCAGGCTCGGACAAAACCCTCCCATTAGACTATAAAGAAAATGAATTAAGAAAAACAGAAAATTACTATGTATGATATGGGAGCCATTTATTTTTTATGCGAACCCACTAAATGCATCATTATTCTCTCACATCTCAACCTCATGAATCATCTGTCCTTAAAATGACACATGTATGATGAAGTTGTGCAGGAGGCATATGGCATTAACACCCAGTGATCAATCTCCCTTTCAGCACTGGCCCCTCCACAAAGAACGGGGCATTTTTTTCCATTCTATTTTATTACGATATTAAGAGTAATTGTAATTTCTACAACATTTATCAAGTCCCAGAGCAATGCTGGGAGGCAGGTGGCATCAACCCAATTGTGGCCATTACCCTTTGTTAGAGCTTGAAAGGAAATGAGCTTCTAGAGGGGGAGGGAGGAGGATCGGAACTGGGGGCTATTGTATAATTTTGTCTATAACAAGGCCTTTCGATTGCAATTGCTTTGGCTGCGTTTTAATATATGCTTTTTTTCATTTTTATCTCTGTGTCCCTAGCACCTAACAGTGGGTCTGACGTGTAATAGGCACTTAATAAATTTCTGCTGATTGATCTTCTGCACCTTTTCTCCTGACACCATAGAATCAGAGAGATTGAGATCAGGACCAAATTCCACCATTTACCAACCCTGTAACCTGGGGCAGACAACAGAATCTCTGAGCCTCAGTTTCTTAATCTTAGTACAATGGGGGGAACCCTGGTTCTAGTGTCAGAGGACCTGGGTTCAAATATTCCCTCAGACATTTATGACTTTGCAACCTTGAAGAACCTTAATATCCCAGCTCCCAGTTTCCGCATCTATAAAATAAGACAGTTCTATCCTGAGATCCTGTTATTGCTCACCCTTCATTTTTGAAGAGAATCTACAAAGTTCTTCCTAACTCTGGCTCTATCATCTCTATAATCTGTAAAATGGTGGAAATAATAGGAATTCTCATATATATATATATATATATATATATATATATATATATATATATAATATATATATTTATATTTAATACATGTAATTTCTAATATATGTAACATTTCTAATACAATGTAATTTCTGATTTGTAATATATATTTGTAATATATAATAATAATAATATATAATAAATAATAATAGATATTTGTAATATATTTCTAGTACATACTATTTGTAATACATGTAATATTTCTATTATATTACATATTCATATAATATTTTCTTTATGATAGATCTAAGAGGTGGTGAACTACTACCATAGTATAGCAGAGGGAAGAGAAGATGATTAAGTGATTTGCTCAACATCACACAGCTAAGTAACTGGGAACCAAACAAGTCCTCTGACTCAAAATTCAGTGTTCTTTCAAATTTAATAGCCCTGCTTTGGTTATCTTCTTTTTAAAAAATGGTATGAATTCTTTAGTTTTAAGTCTTGTATCCAATTTGAATTTACTGAAGAAAAATTATATAAGAAGAAAGTTATTGAAGAAGTTTGCTCCAAACCTAATTTTTATTTTTTTTTTATTTAATAGCCTTTTATTTACAGGTTATATGCATGGGTAACTTTACAGCATTAATAATTGCCAAACCTCTGGTTCCAATTTTTCACCTCACCCCCCACCCCCTCCCCTAGATGGCAGGATGACCAGTAGATGTTAAATACATTAAAATATAAATTAGATACACAATAAGTATACATGACCAAACTGTTATTTTGCTGTACAAAAAGAATCAGACTCTGAAATATTGTACAATTAGCTTGTGAAGGAAATCAAAAATGCAGGTGGGCATAAATATAGGGATTGGGAATTCAATGTAATGCAAACCTAATTTTTAAAACTGATTTCTAGTTTTCTTAGCAATTCTTGTCTAGCAGATGAATAAGTTAGTGAATAGAAAAGATACATGGATAATGAAAATGAAACAGTCTCTGACCTCAAGGAGCTTACATTCTGTTTTGTGGGAGTTTGGTTCCATAGGACAGAACTTGATTTCCTTGGGCTTGGTCTTACCCTCTCTATGCTCATCTTTAAAAATAAAAAATAAAAAATCATCATGGGAAAAGGAAAACATTATTTCAAAGAGCTCCCATCTATGGAAAAATAATTCTCATTCCACAAAGTAATTTCTTTTCAACACTAAGTTGGATAGCACTGAATAGTATTTTCCCAATTTTCCAGATGAGGAAACTGAGGCGCCAAGAGATGAAGCCATTTGTCCAAGGTCATCTGACTAGCATGCGGTATAGCTGTAATCTGAATCCAAATCTAGTGTCTGTGCCCCCATGCTGTACTGCATCTCTCTTGACTCCTCAGTAATGCAATGTGACTGAATTTATGACATCTCTTTTCTCTGTAATATTTTCCTGAAAATTGGGCCTGCCATGTGGGCAGCTCTTATGAAGAACAAGAACCTGGGTATATTTACATGAGAGACCCAAACAGAGAACAAATCATATGGTTTCTACGCCCCCTAATTTGTATCCTGATGAAGCCAAATGCAATATAATTCAACAAATATGTAGCAAGTACCTATAGAAGGCAATAAGAAATCCTCAATGAAACACGATATTTACCACATACACCAAAATATTCATAGCAAGTCTTTTTGTGGTAGAGAAGGGAAAAAGTCAATGCCCATTGATTGGGGAGTAGCTAGACAAGTTGTAGTACATGAATCTATTGGAATAATACAGTGTTGTAAGAAACCATAATTATGATGAATACAAAAAATCATAGGAAGACCTCAGTAAATTGATATAAATTGTATTAGCAGAACCAGATAGACAAAATACATAATGATTACAACAATGTAAATGGAAAAAAAATCAAATCAAATCAAACAACAAAATGCCATTCAATTAAAGTGAGAAAGTTTGACCCCAAAGAAGAGATATGGGAATAAATCTCCCTTCTTTGTAGAGTTAGGCAATTATGGGCACGGCACATGGAAAATAATGCTGGATTTTGTTTATGTTTATTTGAAAGTTCATTTTGAGCAATTTTTTTAAATTACCTTTATTCTTCCTTATAAGAAATGGCTTTGGTAGGCAGAGGGAAATAAGGATGATGTCAGGAAACAGAGATGATAGAAAAACAAAAAGTTCCAATACAGTTTTTTTTAAGTATTAAGCAAATTGAGGAGCTAGAATAAAGCCATATAGAGAGAGGCCTTTGATGTCAGACTAAAAGAGTTTGATTTTTACCTTGTAGGCAATGTTATTATTATTCAGTCATGTGCAATTCTTCATGACCTCGAGGACCATACTATCCATTAGGTTTTCTTAGCAGAGATACTGGAGCAGTTGTTGATCATTCCTTCTCCAACACATTTTACAGATAAGGAAACTGAAGCAAACAGGGTGAAATGACTTGCGCAGGGTCACACAGCTAGGAAATATCTGAGGCCAGATTTGAATCGGGAAAATGAGTTCTCCTGACTCCAGGTCCAGCACTCCTATCCACTGCATGACCTAGACTAGGTTTGAGGAGGGAGCTGGGAAATCAAGGATGAGAATATTCTGAGAGTGAAGTTCCATGACATAAATTAAAGATTTCCAATCTAGGAAAAGATGAAGTCAAGAATAAGAAAGGAATGGAGAAGTATCATTTGATAAAGCCAGAGTTGACTGGAGGGATACATGTCAGGGCCCTGGAAGGCCAGAGGTAGAAAGAGGAATTGAGAGGAGAACCAGATCAAGAATAAAGTTCAAAGAGTGAAAAAAGAGCTGTGGTACTGGAGCAGGCTACCAGGATTTGAGAGAAGCAACAAGCCTGTGAGTTTGGATAAATTTACTTAGATTGCTTTCTCCTGACACATGCTTGTTCCCAGGCCTGGAGCTCGGTGGCTAGCAAGAACCTCCAGCTTCCTGTAAATCCTTCATCACTGGGCAGGTACCTGCAGGGAAGCAGCATGGCGATGTCAGGTCAGTCAATCAGTGAACCAGCCTTCAGTAAGTACTTACCGTATTCCAGGCAGTGTTTGTTAGTCTAAGTGCTGGGGAATACAAAAAAAGGTTTGAGGAAAAAAAGATCAAACTGCTGAATTATGATTTCAGAAGATCCATGATGACTCATGCTAGCCAACTCCTGGAGAGGTACTAGACACAGGATACAGAATCAAACATATATTTTCAGATATGGCCAGTGTGGGGATTTGTTCTGCTTAAGTATGTATATTTATTACAAGGGTTTCTTTTTAATGGGGGTATGGGGAAAATTTATTTTTGCTGGTTGAAATAAATTAAAAAATTTAATTTTTTAATGACTCAAAGAGATCTTATTCTAAAAGGTGAAGCAATATTCAGGTTCATTTCAGGTATGTAAAGAGTAGATTTGTGGTAATTTCAGTGGAGAAGGATTGGGAGAGGCCCCCTGCAAAGCGTAGGATCCAGGCTGAATCCTGAAGGAAATTAGGGAACTGAGAGAGGTGAGGAGGGTAAACATCCCAGGCTAAGGGAACTATCAGCTCAAAAAGCAAAATAAGGATTAGAGAGGTGGAGTGTCATGTGTGTTAATAGAATAAAATAGAATAGAATAGAATAAAACAGAATAGAATAGAATAACAGAATACAGGATGTGTGAAAGGGAACAAAGTGTAAGAAGGCTGGAAAGGGAAGAAAGTATAAAATGTTAAGAAATGTACATGCGGGAGGACTTTATATTTGAGACTGGAGATAACAGAGAGCTGATGGAGTTTAGTGAATAAAGAGGTGACACGGGCAGTTCTCCACTTCAGGAAAATCTCTTTGGCATCTGAGTGGAGAATAGAGGGAAGTGAGAGAGATGAAACTTAGGAAATTTAGTTGCTGAAATACTCCAGGTGAGAGATGAGGAGGGTCTGACCCAAGATGACAGCTGTGACTGGAGAGAAGGGGACACAGGAGATGGGCTGTGAAGGTGGAAATGACGAGGTTTGGGGATGGGCTGGATCCATGGGCAGAGTGAGAAGAAGCAGCCAAAAGGGACAGGGAGGTTGTGATCCTTGCTGCCTGGCAGAGCACTAATGCCCAAGACTCTAATAGGGAAGCTGGGAAGAGAGGGCATTTTGCCAGTGAAGATAATGAGTTCTATTAGCACATTTTGAGATAGAAGAAGTTCAGTGAAGGCATATTTCAAGTCAGAGAAGCTGGGTGCAAATTCTGGACCTGCCTGTTAACTCAGTGGCTCAGCTTTCTTAAGTAGAAAATAAGGGGCTGAGACTAAATGATGGGTGAGGTCCTTTCTCAATCTTTATTTAAAATCTTAGGATTATGAGTCACTTAACCTCTTGGAGCCTCCTTTTCCTAAACTATGGAATGAGCTTCTGGCCTCTAAGGGCCCCTGGAGCTGTGGAGCGAGGCTCCTGTGATCCACACTGTTCTCCATGGCAACAGGGCCTCAAAGTGGCTGTAAACTATCCGTTTCTGAGATTCTAAAAGTAGATAGCTTAGCCTTCCCATCATAAAACATTTGATGCAGCTATTTTGGGTAATTCATAGCAACTACCTGGCTATCTTACAAATCTGAAGGAAAAAATGCCCAAAGATTTGATCTTATCAAATGATAGGAAGGTAATGGGCTGTGTTAAATTTATTTTAGAAAACACACTGTGATATGTTATGAAGGCAACTTTGCCTTCTTATCCTTAAACCTTTAAAGCATTGTTTTTTTACTGCCTATACTACAAACCTCATCTGGTTTGGTGGGGTGGAGAGAGAGAGAGAGAGAGAGAGAGAGAGAGAGAGAGAGACAGAGGATGAGTGTGCATATATATGCATATTTGTATGTGAGTGTCTTTAGATAGAATATATATATTATATGTGTATGTATCCAGACATACAGATTGAAAATGGAGGAAAGAGAAAAAATGAGAAAAAATTAAGGAAAGGGGGGAGAGGGAGAGAGACAGACAGACAGAGACAGAGAAAGACAGATAGAGAGAGAGAGAGATAGAAGGGGGAGAACATATTCTGTGTTTTAAAATTAATTACTAAAAACCATCAAGTCTAATCCATAAGTCATTCAACTTCAAAAGAAAGCCCTGTACTTCACTGTAACTCCAAATCAGAGGCTCCTGCAATTTATAAAGATGGTCTTATGCCAAACACAGTAATAAACTAAAACTATGGCGCCTCAGCGCCCAGACCAGAGCCATGGGTGATTTATTGGAGTTGCCACAGGGCCTACCTAGAATCATTCTGAAACCAAAGGGCTGGCTGACCTATAAGGGACCTTCATTCAAGTCCAGAGCTGCCAAGTTGGGCTTCCCGAGGCTGCCAGTCACAACAACTTTATGAAATCAGACACTGCACTGGAAGAGTCACTGAGGGAAGGGTTCAAATCCCTTCTTGGACATTTGCTGTGTGACCTCGGGCAAGTCCCTGAGCTCCTGCCCCAGTGGTATTACGTATAAAAGCAGGGAGTTGGATCTGAGGGCTTCTCTAGCCCCTCCCAAGCTCTAAATCTATGAATCTAGGAATTGCTAGGGCATGTCATTAAGGGAAAATATAATTCCCTTCATCTCCACTATCCCACAGTATCTTCTTTCCCAAAGTCATAAAGCCTGCTATTTAATCAACAAGCATTTGTTAAGTGTTTACTGAGTCAGAGATATGAAGAAAGGCAAAACAAAAAACAAATTTAAAAAAGGTTCCTTTCCTATAGAAGTTGGAATTCTAATAGGGGATGGAGGTGTCAATGACATCAATTTGAAAGACATGAGAAAGGAGGGGAGAACAGTTCTCTGGGTTATACATACCTGGGGTGACCCAGAATTGTTTATTCTCAATCGGGCACACGCTCCAATTGTCCCCTGTTCTAGTGACCCTCACTGTGTGAATGCCCACCTAGGCTCTCTCTCAAAGGCTCACGGTGAAGCAAGAAGTCTGGCACCTGCACCGACCTCTGACGGGTACCAGGGAAGGCAGGTGCCTATGTCACCTGAGAACAACCTTGTCGCAGGCAGATGGTCAGGGGAGATAATCAGCTTTAAGAAAAATACTACTACTGCTGCTGCTACTACTACTATCACCATCTGTACTACTAACTTTACTACTATTTTTATTACTCTTCCTCCTCCTCCTTTTCCTCTACTACTATTCCTCTACTACCACTATGTCTACTACTAATATTCCTCTTCTTTCTCCTCCTATCTCCTACACCTCTACTACTATTAATATTTCTTCTACTCTAATACTACTACCTCTACTACTATTAATATTCCTCTTCCTCCTCCTCCTCCTAACTCTACTACTATTTACTATACTATTAGTTTTCTTATGACCACTAATACTACCACTACTTCTACCTCCTCTACCTCTACCACTTCCTCTACAACTTTAATATTCCTCCTCCTCCCCCTACTACCACCACCGCCATTACTACTACCTCTACAACTATTCATATTCCTATTACTACCACTCTACTACTTCTACTATTAATATTTCTCTTCTTCCTCCTTCTAACTCTACTACTACTTGTAATATAAATATTCTTATGACCACTATTATTTCCTTCTCAACTACTACTATCTCTACAACTATTACTATTTCTCCTCTTTCCCTTCCTCTTCCTCTTTTCCTCTACTTATTACTACTATTATCTCTATTACTACAATCTTTACTACTATTAATATTCTTACTATCACTACTACTACTATTACTACTACTACTACTACTACTACTACTACTACTAATAATAATAATAATAATAATAGCTAGAATTTACATATACTTACTATGTGCCAGGCATAGTTTTAAGCACTTTGAAAATGTAAAGTCCTTTGGTCTTAGGACATAATAATGTTGAGATCTCTGTCAGAGGAGAGGTAAACTGTATATCTAAAACTGTCATAGTAACTGGGCAGTTCAAAAGAAGGATTAGGGTAGAGCCGAGTATGATGAGATTCTAAAAAGCAAAACCATAAAGGAAAAGGTAAAAAGGGTAATTATCTCATACAAATGAGGTGGGAGAAGAACTGATACAGGATATAGATAGAATAGGAGAGCTAATAGTTTTGGAGCCCTACTCTCATCATAAATAGGTAGGTTAAAGAGGGAACAATACATACATGTGTAGAAGAGTATAAAGGTCTTCTAAATTCATAAAGCAATAAGAAAATAAGATGACGGGGGATAAGGGAGGGATTTCTTTAGAGGGAACCCTACTCACATCAGATCTGGATTAAAGAGAAAACAACATTTACATTTAGAAGGAAATAAAAGTCTTCTAAATTTATAAAGAAACAAAAGGGGAGGGAATAGGATAAGGAAGGTATAGAAGGGTTTGTAGATTAAAAGAAATGGAACAAAGCATGTATATCTCACACACATATGTATATATTTGAAAGGGTATAAAAGTCTCCAAATTCAGATAGAAATAAAAGGGCAAGGAAAGGGGAGGGGAGAGGATAAGAGAGGGATTCTTGGAAGGTGGAATAGGTAAATAGCAGGTAAAAAGTAAAGAAATCAGGAGGGATAGAAAAGGGGTGAGAAAGATAATGAAGAAAATAGGAAAGAAGAAAATTACACAAGTAATTATAGCTTAGAATGTGAATTGGATGAATTCACCCATAAAATGGAAACAAATAATAGATTAAAAATTTGAAGTCAACAATATGTTGCTCTCAGGAAATGTTATAAAAAATGAGAGATACACACAAACATAAAATAAAGATCATTAGTAGAATTTATTATGTAAAACAGCAGGGATATTAATCATGATCTCAAAGTTAAAGCTAAAATAGATTTAATTGAAAGAGAAAAATAGAGAAACTATAGAATATGTCAGTCATTAATTCATGTTGTTTTGTAATATTTAAAATAATTAGACAAAATAAGATTGGAATGTTGTTGTGATATGGGAGATTCAGAAAAATATGGGAAGATTTGGACTTATGAAGCAAGATGCTATTCACCTTCAGAGAAACAGGGGACAAGTGGAAGTAAGCATAGTACAGTCTTAAATGGATGTGTATGAATGAATATATACATATATGTAAATGATTTTAGGTATCATTAAATATGTGTGTGTGCGTGGGGATGCAAATTTAATTGTAATCTTCTTGGGGGAAAAAAGGGAAAGAATGGGGGGAATAAAAAGTAAAGAACAAAAGAAAACCTACAAGGAAGCAAAGAAAAGATGGATAATTCTGAACACAATGTGTAGTATTTATTATTTAGCTTTCTTGAAATGGAAATTTATTGCTTTATATTTTGCATCCTTACGTTCTGCTGTGCATGTGGCAATTTTATTTTCTTATTTTATATCTAAGTTTAAAATAAAAATGAAGGAAAAAAGAAGTGATAGAAGAGCAAACTATTCATATGTAAATTCCTAAGGCTCTTTAATTAATGCATTAATTTTTAATTTCATTTTAACAAAAAGAGCTAGACACTACAAATCAGATTCTACTAGATACAGGTACAACCCTCTATTCATTGAGTAATGTAAGTCAATTTGCTTAAGCTGATTTGATGAAAATAGAGACATAGCTTTCATCTTGACTTTTCATTCTTTACAAATTCTATAAATGATAACATCTGTCAAAATCTGGTATGGAAATAGTTCTTTGTTGGTCCCAGCAATGTTTTCAGAACACCTCTCAGGATACAAAGCTCTCTTAAGAGACTGACATTTCAACCATAAAGGGTGCCATACTCTCCTTTATTAAACAATATGAAGAGGTCTAAGACCCTAGTTCAAATTCTGAATCTATTTCTTACTATTTATGTGGCCTTGACCAAATAAATCATTTAGCCCCACTGGTACCCAGTTTTCTTATTTGTAAAACAGGGTGGATGGGAGGAGGATTGGAGTGTATCCTCTGAAGTTCCTTTCACTCTAGATTTAGCATCCCAAGTAGTTAACCCTCTTTGAAATCCTCTGTTTCACAGAATTATAAATTTAGAGTTGAAAGCAACCATAGGCACCAAACAGTCCCAGAGCCTTCATTTGACTGGAGTTAGTTGGTTGCTGTTTTTCGTTCTTAAAGAAGATCCAAATTGTGGATTACTATGTTACAGGAGAGTTACAGTCCGTCCAACAGTGGCTGATCGGAGCAGTATGGGCTCGGAATGCTCTGCCACAGGTAGGACACATTTGGGGGGCTGCTCTAACTTTGTGCATCTTGCTTTTCTTCTGGGATAATCTGATTCTGCTCTGCTCATAGTGCACATGAGATGCTCTGATGAGAGCACACCAGGCTGGGCAATCCTGTGCCAGTGACAAGTGACTTGCCCAGAGTCACACAGCCAGCAAGTTTCTGAAGTGACATTCAAATCCAGGTCTTCCTGACCCTAAGTCAACATCCCATAATACTTCATTTATTCAACTGCAAAATGAGGGGTTGGAGCAGACGTAGTGTCAAGAAACTTTTAGCTCTACAGCTTCCAGCATCGTAGAATACCATGAACACTCACCTTCCAAGCACCATTTCTTACAAGTTAAGACTCTGTATTTACTTGAAAGAATAAGAAACTTCAAGGCTCTGAATCCAATTAGTTCATTTATCTCTAACATTATACCAGTGTCTTGACATTTAATAAGGGCTTATTAGACGGCAACAGATTAGATCTTAATTCGACACTATTCAAGAAAACATCTATTTGTTGAATAGTGTGTCCGGCCTTACATTAGGCACTGTGGAAATGAAAGTTTTCAGTCTACTTGGAGGTGTAAGACTTACTCTCATGAAACAACTAAGGAAAAAGATAAAAAGGCAGCAATCACAAAATGTAACATCATCCTGCTTAACATAGTACCTGATGCATAGTGGGTATTTAATACATTTTTATTGACTGAGTTAGGGGGATATGTCTAAACTACCCCCTCAGAATGAGCAAGGAAGAACATTTTTCCAGTAGCAAAAAGGCATCTGAAGTGAGCCCTGTGGAATGATTAGAGCTTGGTCGGACATTGAAGATAACCAGGTTATCTACTGCCTTCACCAGTCACCTTGACTTTTATTTGAACACCAGAGTCTGGAAGAGAGAGAGTGAGGCTATTGAGTTTGTGCAACATGCCTCACTTAAATCCAATTAACAAGCTAGTCAAGACAATATCCCACATTGTCATTGGTCCTATTCAGAAACAAAGGATGAACAAACAACGACTACTTATTGATTGCACAAATTGTTCAAAGAGTTCTGATAAAAAAGGAAGTGCATCTAGGGGGGTTCCACTTATCAAAGAGAAGGGCCACTTCTTCTAAGATAAATGGAAAGAGACAGTGATGTAAGATGAGGAGGAAGAAAAGACATTGCTATCTGTAGCTCTGCTTTCCATCTGTAGCTCTACTTGATTTCAGTTCCATGCAACAAGACTCCCTGTGGTGCTCCCACTCCTTTCCCTTTCATCTTCTTTTTTGTGTGTTTTCTTTTCCCATTAAACTATAAATTCCTTGAGGACAGAGACTCTTTGTTTTTCTTGTTTGTATTCCCAGCCATTAGCACATAGTCTGGTACATAATATATACTTAATAAATGTTTATTGAATTGAATTGAAATATTTTTTTTAGTAAAATGTGAGGCAAAGTTCTTAGCTAAAAGGGGGTGGGAGAGTGCCACGAGAAACCTAACTAGAGATTGAAAAAAAGATTCTGAAAAGCCACTATGGTGAGTGAGTTAATGAGTAAATGAGGGAAGTGGAAAAGAATTGCCTTGCTGCAGGGAGAGCCCAACTGAAGTTATATAACATAAAATTATAGACCCAGGTAGCATGATTCTATGATTTTCTCCCACTTAGTGCAGCATGTTGTGAAGAGGAATGAAAGCAGCAGAGAAGATGGAACTTGAAATTTTAAAAATGATGCTCTTGTCATCCTGATGGTCTTGATGATGATGATGATGATGATGATGATAATGATGATGATGATGATATTAAATAACTGATATTTCTAGAGTGTTTTGACCTTTGGAATTACTTTACACATTTTATTACATTCAGTACATCAAAGAGTCCTGTGAGGTAGGTGCTAGAAAGCTAAAACCACTTGCCTATGATCACAATGTCAGTAAATGTCAGAGGCAAGATTTGAGCACCCAGATTTTCCTGATTCTAAGTCCAGAGCTTTATCAACAGGAAATCACCATGTCAAATGCTGAATTGAAACTCATTATGCAATTGCAGAAACTTAAGACAGCATATTGCAATAGGAAGGCATATGGATTAGAAGTCAAAAGACCTGGAAAGCTTTGAGAAGCAAGAAAGAAAAGGATTCTGGGAGAAATATCAACAATCTCAGATATGCAGATGATCCCATTCTGATGGCAGACATTGAAGAAGAATTAAGGAAGCCACTTGATGAGGGTTAAAGGGAAGAGAGTAAAAGCTGCCTTGAAGCTTAACCAAAAATAAAATAAAACTAAGATCCTGGCAACTGATTCCATTACTTCCTGGCAGATAGAGAAGAAAGAAATGGAAGATGTGTCAGATTTTATATTCTTGGGCTCAAAGATCACTGCAGACAGTGACTACAAGCCATGAAATTAAAAGATGCTGGTTGCTTGGAAGGAAAGCTATGGAAAACCTAAATAGCACACTAAAAAGCAAAGATATTATCTTGCAACAACAAAGGTCTATATGGTCAAAGCTACATGGTGCAGTGGATAGAGCACGGGCCCTGAAGTCAAGAAGACCTGAATTCAAATCCAACCTCAGATACTTTCTACCTGTGTGAAGTTGAGCAAATTACTTAACACTTTTTGCATTTAAAAAAAAAAAAGAAAGAAATTATACTTTCTTAAAGCTCCTATCCTTTGCTCCCAGTTTTGCCTTCTGAAAGACAAGAATAAATCTCATCCATCTTCCACCTAGAAAAGAGAAAACTAGATCAGAGGGTAATTGATCCAGAGCTGAAGCCATATAGTACAACCCCCTCAATTACAGATGTAGAAACTGAGGTCCCAAAGTCATCAACTCATAGATTCAGCGCTAATGGAAATGTCAGAGGTCAACCAGTCCAGTCCACTCACTTTACAGATGAGAAAACTGAGACCCAGCTAGGTTGTGGGTTACCTCCAGTCCCATATATAGTGAGTGACAGGAGTGTCCACTGGCCCGAGACCTCCATTGCTACTTACAGGTTGAAAAGCTTTGGAAAACAAGGTTAGACAATGAATGATCAGGTTGTAGAGAGCTTTGAATGCCAGAACCATTTAAATTTGATGTGTTGGGAAACAAAGAATCACTGATGATCATTGGACCTGGGAGGGATGTGATAAAAATGGCATTTTAAGGAAATGCCTTAAAATCTTTAAGTTAGACTAGCAGTGATTTGCAGGATAGATTGTTGTTCTATTGTTCAGTCATGGCTGACTCTTCTTAACCCCATTTGGAATCTTCTTGTCAAAGATATTGGAGTAGTTTGCCACTTCCTTCTCCTGTTCATTTGACAAGAGAGGGAAACTGAGGCAAACAAGGTTAAAAGAGGCATGCCCAAGGGCATCCAGCTGGTAAGGTCCAAGACCAGATTTAAATCCATTTCTTCCTAACTCCCGGCCTTGTGCTCTATCCAGCGCACATTTAGTTGCTCTCAGTGAATAGCTTAGACAGAAGAAATGCTAGAATAAGGGAAGTCACTGATAATATAGTTCTCCTAGATAATATAGTATTACAAGATTGTTAAATGTTGTTTGAACTGTTTTTTTCCCTTTCTTTATATTCTCAGATCTCAGTTCTGGGCCTAGCACATAAAAGTCTCTAATTAATGTTTGCTGACTGATTTCTCCTTAATATCTCAATCTAAATAGACAATGGATCCCATGCGCCTTCAGGAGGTACATTTAATCAACATGGTTCCCAATGACATCACCTGCAGAGCACACAAGGTTCATGAAAGAAAAGGAGAGAGACTGCTTTCATTTTCCATCAGCCCCCTCTTTCCCCTGCATGCCAAGAAATAGCCCCAGAATGGACCATTAACCAGAAAGACCAGCTGGGAATCAGGGCTATCTGCATTCACCTTCTCTGCACTGTTACTAATTAAGAACTCTCTGAGACCGGATCTCTCCTGTCTGATATTTATCATTATTCTGCTCACCTTTAGCCTGTCCCAGCAGGCATTGAGCTAAGTGATGGAGATGACCTGAGACCTCATCTCATGTTACAGCACCTTCTCTCAGTCACCCTCATCTCCACTGAATTGTGATTTTGCAACTTCACACAAGGGTGCCCAGAAATTGTGCAGTGCCTTAAAAAACTAACCTGGAAATGCATTCAGATGGGCCTGCCCTTTGGTCACAGACTTTGGGCTACTTTGGCATCTCCTTGGGGAGATAATGGTTTTCTACCCAAACTTCTTTAGAATCCTCAGATTTCACTGACTCAAAAACTAGTTACTATACACTCCACAAGTATTTTTTTAATTCCTTCACTCACTATCATTTCCCATCATGACTCACTTTTCAGTTGGTTCTGGATGAAACATAGCTTGGTTTGTTTCTAACAAGAGTTGTATTTTCATGGATACTCTCACTCCCATTGCAGATCAGCTCCTGGGCTATACCTAACACCAGCATCTAGAAAGCTCATGAAAATTTGCAGAGAGTTTTAAAAATATTGAATATATTATGTTTTCTTTCACAACATGACTTTATGGAAATGTTTTCCACAACTCTACATGTAGGACCTATATTGAATTGCTTGCCTTCTCAGTGGGGGAGAATGTGGGAGGGATGGAAAAAAAGCACTCTGAAACTCAGTGTTCTAAAAATAAATGTTAAAAATTATTTTTACACATAACTGGGGAAAATAAAATACTAAATTAAAAATGTATATGTTAATCATGTGAGTATACACATATATGTGTGTATATGTATTAATAAACTTGTATATATGTGTGGGTGTGAGTATGTATGTGTGTATATATATATATATATATATATATATATATATATACATATTTGACTATTGATCTTACAGCAAATGTGGGATATGGATGTTATTATTACTCCCACTTAACAGATAAGACAACCGAGGCAGGGAAAAGTAAAATGATTTGTGTCCAGGGCCATATGGTTAATATATGTCAAAGATAGGACTTAAACCCAACTCTAACATTCTGACTATGAGACTGACTTTCTCTCCATTACCAAGACAAGTTCTTAAGCATTTTTTCCTGGCGTTCAGATTCCTTTGCTTTCAGTAAATCTTTCCTACTTTCCTATTCAATATAAGTGGAAATAAATTCTAAAGTTTACTAGGCACATTTAAAGAGAATGATTATTTTGATGGATTCATAAAGTTATTTATTATGTATTTGTGCTACACCCTCCCCGCCAACCCTGCCAGGCTTCTTGTAGCCCCTGTGAGCCACACATCCCCTAGGCAGGAAAGCCCTGCATTGTGCCACTTATTTCTAAAGAGAGCTTACATAGTTTTAATGATGAAAAACAAGTCATTTATTTTTATTGTTAAGCTATAAAAACTATTTATTTTATTGAGTTCGAGTCTCCTTTCGATCTCTGGGTTTCCATCCCAGGCACATGTTTTCTGTCTGTCTTCGCTTGAACAACAGCCACGACAATAATAGCAACTCTACATCAATATGGCGCCGTCAGGTTTACTGAGTTCTTTTTTCACAAAGACCTTGTTGGTGTGATCATGCTAGTGCTGATATTGCCATTTTACAGATGAAAAATCGAGCCCGGCTCAGAAAGACTAAATAACTGGCTTAGTTTATAATTGCCAGGGTCCAGTAGTAGCTAAGAGAAGACAGGGTTGTCCAATGGGAAGAGTACTTATGCTCAAGGCAGAAAACCTGGGCTTAAATCCCTCCTCTAATGCTTCACTTATTTCCTTTGTCCTCAGTTTCCTCATCTGTAAAAAATGGAGGAATTGGACTCTATGGCCTCCAAAATCCCAATTCATCCCATCATTGATCTATGAAGGTTAGATCCAGGGTTAGATCTACTGGTACAACCATAACCCTCTACCTTCCCCACTTAAGAATACTACCTCTGAACACAGTCCTTGGCAACTCTTATTATCATTTCACATTGTGCTTATATTGATATCCTTGCATTTGTGTCTCCGTTATCTATGGAGCAGTTAAGTGGTGCAGGAAATAGAGTGCCTGGAGTCAGGAAGGCTCATCTTCCCTAGAGTTCAAATCCAACCTCAGACACGTCCTAGCTGTGTGACCCTGGTCAAATCACTTAATCCAATTTGCCTCAGTTTCCTCTTCTGTAAAATGAACTGGAGGAAGAAATGGCAACTGACTTCAGTATCTCTGCCAAGAAAACCCCAAATGGGATCACTGAGTGTTAGCAAAATTGTATTGAACTCCATTTTCTATCACAGTATAAGTACTTAATAAATGTTTGTTGTTTGATTGATACATCTATGATCCTATAAATTTTAAATCACTTTACCTCCCTGGATCTCAGTTTCTTAATCTGTAAAACTAGCTGGCCCCTGAGATTCCTTCTAGCTTTAGAGCTATAATCTTATGGTTTTAAATTACAGTCTCTCTAAGTTTCATTTTTCTCTTCTGTGATATAGCAACATAAAATTATAAGATGAAAAGGGCAGAAGTGAAGATCCATTACTGGGCTGGGATGTTGTAAGGGATTCTGACTCAGGTGTGAATTAGACTCAATAACCCCTTAAAGTCCCTTCTTATTCTTTGATTCATTGTTTTCTTATTCACAAACATATCTGGACATTAATGAGGATGGGTTCTGACCTCATTTCTAGCATTAGCAAACAGAGATGTCTGTGTTGCTAATTAATACAAAGCTCTAAATTGCACGTCTCGTCAAAGATTTTGTGTGTTAAAATGTTCTACATTTTCTATGCTCCTCCACGTTCGGCCTCTCAGAAATACAAAGGAACCCAAATGGTCCCAGGGTAAAGACCTTGGTTTTATCTCCATGAAACTGCAGGCACCTGATGCTACTTCACTGCAAGTGTGAAACAATAGTTCCTGCTGAAAGCAAGGACTTGGAAAGCAAGGGTTTCCAGAGGGGAGACTTAGAGAAGGAATGGGGAGGCAAGGAGAGGGAGAAGACTGCTTCAAGCCCCATATTGGGTTCATGTGTATCTGACCTTCCTGCTCCCTGTCAGAAAACTACAAAAAGGTTGGTAAAATATTTGGAAATTGAGGAATTACTAACTCAATTTAATGGAAGGGAAGAGAAACTGATCCAAAAAGATACAATGGGAGTCAAAGCCAAGATGGCCGAGTAAAGACAGGCACTCTCCCAACCTCTCCCCCAAACTGCTCCAAATTCTTTTAAATAATGATTAAAGAAATTTTGGAGCATCAGAACACCCACTAAGATGGAGTAGGACATTTTCCAGCCAAAGGCAATTAGGAACTCAGCAGAAAAGGTCTGTGGTGCCAGAGCGGGAGTTGGAAGTGCAGCCCTGGGCCCTGCTCTGCTCTGGCCCAGATCCAGACCCAGTACCAAATACAGACCCAACCCCAGCCTCAGCAAAGCAGGATCCCTGAATCAGAAGCAGTACCAGTAACTTCCAGATCTCTCAACCTAGAAACACCAAACTGGACTTGGAAGGTAAGCAGAAAAAGTCTATGGGACCAGGGTAGGAGCCCAGCATGCAGTCCAGGTGCAGGCCACAGTGCAGCCTTGGCCCAACTTCCGACCTGGGAAGCCTGGCCAAGCCCCAGCCCTAGCATCAGCAAGGTGGGACCACTGAATCAGAGGCGGGACCAGTGGCTTCTGGACCGCTCAGGCTGGGGACACTAGAGAGGACTTAGAAGGTCAGCAGAGAAGGTCTGTGGAACAAGGTGAGAGTTGAATGCAATCCCAGTGCAGGCCACCAATGCTGCCCCCACCCCAGCACTCCCCCTTTCCCCATCGGCAAAGCAGAACTCTGTTACTTTAGCACACTAAATCTTGCATCTACAGTGGGGTGGGGGGGGGGACACACTTAACAGTTCCAGGGCAGAAAAGAGGGCTTGTGGTCAGAAGGATCTTTGAAAACAGCTACACAAAACCCCAGAATCTTGGGACAGTGCACCCTCCATCCTGGAAACGGAGCCCTACCTTAACAGAGAGGGAGTAATAGATTAGGAAAGTGAGCAGACAACAGAAAAAGTTTCTGACCATTGAAAGTTATTATGGTGACAAGGAATATCAAAACACACACTCAGAAGATAATAAAGTCAAAGCCCCTACATTTAAAACCTACAAGAAAAATAAGAATTGGGCTCAGACCATGAAAGAGCTCAAAGGGGATTTTGAAAATCAAGTAAGAGAGAGAGAGGAAAAATTGGGAAAAGAATTAAGAGTGAAGCAAAAGGAAATGCAAAAAGCAAAATTGGTCAGTTGGGAGAGGTGGTACAAAAGCACACTGAGGAAAGCAATTCTTTAAAAATTAAAATTGAACAAATGGAAGGTAATGATTTTATGAGAAATCAAGATAAGCAAAACCAAGAAAATGAAAAAAATAGAACAAATGTGAAATAACTCCTTAGAAAAACAACTGAACTGGAAAATAGATCCAGGAGAGATGATTTTAAAATAGAAAATTTTAATTAATTTAAAATTTTAAATTGATCATGAAATTCATGATCAAAATAGAGACTGGACATCATCTTTCAAGAAATTATCAGGGAAAACTATCCTGATACTCTCTAGAACCAGAAACTGAAACAGAAATTGAAAAATCTACTGATCACCTCCTAAAAAATAAAAATTCCCAGGAATATTACAACCAAATTCCAGAACTCCCAAATCAAGGAGAAAATCTTGCAAACATCCAGAAAGAAACAATTCAGTTATGCTGGATCCCCAGTCAGGATAATACAAGATTTAGCACTTTCCTACATTAAAGGACTGAAGGGCTTGGAATATGATATTTCAGACAGCAGTGGAGCTAGTGACAAGCAAGAATCACCTCCCCAGCAAAACTGAGTATAATCCTTCAGAGGGAAAGGTGGATATTCAATAAAACAGAGTATTTTCAAACATTCATGATGAAAACACCAATGCTGGATGGAAAATTTGATTTTCAAATACAGAACCAGGAGAAGCATAAGCAGCTAATTAGGAAAGTAATATTAAAAGAGACTTAATTAGGTTTATCTGTTTACATTCCTCCATAGGAGGATGATATTTGTAACTTATCAGAACTTTCTCATTACTCTGACAGTCTGAAGGAATATTCATTGACAAGGTGTACAGGTGTGAATTGAATATGAAGGAATAATATCTTTTTTTAAAAAATAATGATAAAATTAAGGGGGGAGAGAGGAATGTACTGCCATAAAAAAAGAGAAGAAAAATGTTTACAGTGTAGGGGAAGAGGGGGAGTAGAGGGAGACTGAGTGAACCTTATTCTCATCTAAATTCACTCAAAGAGGAAATAACACATACACTCAATCTGGGTAAATAAATCTATTTTACCTTGAAGAAATTAGGAGAGGAATGGGATATGGGAAAGGGAAAGAGAGCATATTGGGGGAGGAAGTGGTCAGTACCAAAACACTTTTGAGGAGAGATAGAGTAAAAGGAGAGAATAAAATAAATGGGGGGAGGGATACAGCTGACAACAATTATTATAAAAAGAATTTTGAAGCAAGTTTCTCTCATGAAGCCTTATTTCTCAAACATAGAGGAATTGAAATTTATAAAAAGAGCCATGCTTCAAATTATAAATGATCAACAGATATAATTTGTGTCCAAAAGGTTGTAAATGTAAAGGTCCTTTGACCTTTAACCACTGCCACTAAGGATGCACACCAAAAAAGATTTTTTTTAAAAAGGGAAATGACCTATATTTTCAAAAAATATTTACAGCAGCTCTCTTCTCAGGGCACAATAAATTGGAAATTGAAGGGATGACCACCAGTTGGGGAATGGCTGAATAAACTGTAGTATGTGTTTGTAATAGAATATTATTGTTCTATGGGAAATGAAACAACCTGGAAATTCCTCCATGAACTCAAGCAAAGTGAAATGTACTGTATACAAAGTATTAGCAATAAAATAAATAGATTAAAATAAATCAATAAAATAAAAATTGATATTTTTTCAAATCAATAGCAATAAAATGTACTATATACAAAGTAATGGCAATAGATGACCAACTATAAATGACTTTCCTATTTGCATCAGTATAATGATTGATGACTACTCTGAAGGACTTATGATGAAAAATCCTATCCATACCCAGAGAAGGAACTGATTGTGTCTGAATACAGATTGAAACCCCTCCCTCTTCTTTCTCTCCTCTCTCCTCCTCTCTCTCTTACACACATATACTCTTTCTTTCTCATTTTTTAACTTTGTTTTTCTTGAGGTTTTCTTAATTAGGGTGAGAAATCTATGTTTTCTTTCACAACATGACTTTTTGGAAATGTTTTGCATAATTTTAATGTGGTTTCTTAATTGGGGATGGGGATAAGGGAGAGAACCAAGAACTCAAAAATTTTAAAAACAAATGTAAACAATTGTTTTAAATGTAACTGGGGAAAATATTTAATAAATAAATCAAATGCCAAAAAAACTAAAATAAACAAAAAGATCCAACAGGAGATTTAATTATGCTATTTTAATGGGTCAGGTGGGCAAAGAAGACATTTTCTCATAACTGATTACATGTATATAATAGAATGTTACTGTTCTGTTACAATAACATCCATGCAGACACATGGGAAAACTTGTATGAACTGAAAAGTGAGCTGAGCCAGGAAAACAATATGCACAATGACTACGACAATAGAAATGGAATAAGGAACAGCAATAAAACAATTCCAACTGCCTGCTGCCAAGCACAGCCCCAAAGATGAGCTATGAGAAGGCGCCTCCCCTTTATTTGGGGAGGTAGGAGTCTATGGGTGTGACCCCTATGTGCAATGTCAGACTTTTCAATATATTGGTTAGTTTTTTGAACTGGGTATTTTCTTCTTAATTTTTGTTATAAGGGGCAATTCTCTGGATTGTTGTTTATTTTCCTTCACTCTCAAAGATGACTATGACATCAGGGGAAAGGGGGAATGATGCCATGATATGCAAGTGAATTGGGTTTGAGAGAGGAAGGGCTGTACAAAGTCACCAACCTCACTTTCTCCTCCAGAGCCATCTGCAGTTGTCCTTATGACCTCCTTCAGTCATTCAAAATGAGGGATAAATAGAAATGAATATATATATATATATATATATATATATATATATGTAGGTGGGTAGGCATATAGGTAGGTATAAAGATGAACAATTAAGTAGATAGATATGTGTATATTATCTTCTCCTCTCTATATATATATGCATATATTTATATATATAAATGATGAGGTCATCATGATATATCATGATGTCCTGATCATTTTTAGAATAATAAAAAATCAAAATCAAAATATCACAGATTTAGAGCTAGAAAAAAAAATCTAATGGGGGCCCTAGTCCAACCCCTCCCTTTTTTATTTTACAGATGAAGAAAGTGAGATACAAAAAAATTGACTAAAGTCACACTCTGCCCACAAAGAACTCACATTTTAATGAATGAGAAAACATGCAAAAAATTGTACATACATAATATAAACAAGATAAATTGAGGCTAATCTCAGAAGAGAAGCACTAGAGGAAAGAGGGAAAAGAATGGAAACTGAGAAAAGCCTGGTGCAGAAGCGGGGTTATGAACTGAGTCTGGAATGAGGCCAGGGAAGCCCAGAAATGAAGGAGATGAGCAGAAAGGACGGTCAGGGATGGACACGAACAGCAAGGAAGCCAGTGCCGCCAGATTTTTGTGTCCCTTGGGGGAGTGAGTAAACCTCTTAAACAGAAGATGTAATGATAGGAAAGGATCAGCTTGTAAAGGGCTCAGAAAGCTCAACTGAGGGGTTTATGTTTGATCCTGGAGGCAATAGAAAGCTTCTGGATTTTACAAAATGGGAGTCATAATAATCAGAATGCCAATTTGGAGGGTTGAAAGGAAAGTTCTCTCCATATTATGTTGCTTCTGTTTGCCATTTATTCTCAAAGAGGACCAATGACCTTCCGGAGGGAGATGTTTTCATTCACTCCTCCATAATCATCTGGGTCCAATAGCAAGACATACATCAAGACCAGTGGCCGCAGTCCCCTCTCCATGAAAGGAGTGCCATGGTCGCTTCTGTGCCTTAATTTCTGCTAAACACATCTACAGGCAGTACAAGGTAGAAGGGGAAAGAGCCCGGAGGACTGCTTGCTAATCCTAAATCCATCCATTAACTAATGTTGGGGAAGTCTTTTCCTTGTGTCTCAAGATGCTTACCTTTAAAATTGAGGGCAGTAAAAAGTAGGGTTACAATTTATATCTCAAAGTCATTAAGAGAGCCAAATGAGATCACAGATGTAAAATCTAAGGGAAAGGATGTGTAACTTTTGGCAGCACGGTGGAGTAGATAGAGATCGGGTCTCAGAACCTAAAAGATCTAGGTTCCAATCCTGCTCCTGACTTATTCTTACTATGTAACTCTCGATAAGTTATATATAAACCTGTCAGTGGAACTTTATAAATTGAAGAGACGGCACATGACTTGAGTTGGTAGAGGGACTTTCTTCACTTGGGAATATCCTGAATCTATGAAACCAAAGGCCCAGTCTCTATCCCTACTTATGTAAGCATATATCTATAGCTGGCTGTTATAAAGTCCTTTAAGGTTTGCAATGCACTCTTCAGACACAGTAGTATTTGATCTTCACAGGAGTCCTGAGAGGAAGGTACTGTTGATATCCCCATTCTACAGATGAGGAAACCAAGGCAGGCAAAGCTTGAGGGACTTGCCCAGAGTCACATAACTAGTAAGTATCTGAGGTCATATTTGAACTCAGTTCTTCCTAGTCCAGGTCCAAAGCTCTATCCACTATGCTACTTACCTACCTTAGTGAATAAGTGAATTGTGTGTATGCAATACATACACATACACACACACACACACACACACACACATATGTATATATATATATATATATACATATGTGTGTGTATTCAGATCCACACACATATATAATATATTTACTATATACCTAGTTCTATGGATGAATTAATTCATAGATTCACAGACTGGGAGATAAAAGTTTTCCTAGAGATTATTTTGCTAAACTGTGTTTAAGAGGGAGAAGCACAGATAGAACTACTGCCCAAGGTCACACTCTTAGTAGAGATTTGCTAGCCTACTAGATAGAGGGCTGTTTTCAGGAAGACCTGAGTTCAAATACTACTTAGGAAACTTTTTACTGTATGAGCCTGGGCAATTTAATTACTTCTGTTTCCTCACCAGCAAAATGGAGATAATCATGGCACCTACCTCACAGTATAACCATGAAAATCCAATGAGATAATATATGTTAAGCCAAGCAATTTGCAAATTTTCAAATTCTTTAGAAAAATGAGAGCTACGATTGTTGGTAGTAAGTAGAAGAGAAGGTCTGTGGCCTAGAGAAGCTTAGGATACAGTGGAAGGAGACGAGACTTAGCCACATGGAACAAATTATGAATAACTTGAGAAGAATTACAAGGCAACCTATCAACAAGTTTCAAATCATACCGTACAGCCTGAATTAATAAACCCTGCAATTGTATTTTTGTTCCTAGATCAAACTAGGAATTCCAAATGTTTAACGATTATAATTTCATCGGCGATATAAATGCCACTGCTAATTGGTAAATGTCTTCATTCCCAAGGTAGTTTATCAATCTCTGTGATCCTTGGGCACCACTTTTCAATTTGATTTATGCTCGAGAATGTTCTTTATAAGACAATGATTAATAGTGAGGTCTGGAGCAAAACATTCCCATTAGGATTTCATGAGGTTCCATTACCTGGAGTTGCTTTTCAGAATTCTCAGAACAACTCATAAGCTCATAGATCAGAGATGGAAGGGCCCTCATAACCCTTCCATTCCCCTTCCCATTGGGACCCATTGACTAACTGCAGATACTGGGATATAAGACGTAGGTCGAAATGGGTGCTTGGAAAAGAAATTTTCCATTGGAAGAAGAGAAGGTGTCCATCACACGTAGGAAGCATTTAAAGACAGAGACCCATCATGGAAATTGAGGAAAGTCTTCTCGTGGACTAAGAAATTTTGAAAAGTCCTATCTATAGCATTGAGGAAATCTATTTTCTTG
This sequence comes from Sarcophilus harrisii, assembly GCF_902635505.1. NCBI lineage: Eukaryota > Metazoa > Chordata > Mammalia > Dasyuromorphia > Dasyuridae > Sarcophilus > Sarcophilus harrisii. The sequence goes on along the minus strand of NC_045429.1, from coordinate 450,542,094 downwards.
GGAAACAATGGTGCTACACAGTTATGGGCCACAGATGTTCTGCTGGCAAAATTAACTTCTTTCAGCACATCATCTGGAGCAAGGCCTGTTTCATGGAAACCAGATGTCCGGGGCCCAGCTGAAGACTTGAAGATGGAAGCATTTGCTTTGGTTTTAAGAAGGCCCTGTAACTGCTCACAGCAACACATACTTGAAATGAAAACCATTCAAGTGTGTGGGAATGTCTGGGTCTGAATACAAGGCTCCTAGAACCATAGGCTTTGTAGAAATATAGACAATTAGAGCTGAAAGGGATCAAATAATAGGTCATTTAGTGTAACCATCTCATTTACATAAAAGGAAAATAAAGGCCAGCCATGTTTAATGCATTGCCAATGGTCACTCAGCTAGGGAAGGATGGAGACAGGATGCAAATGCAAGAATTCTAAATCCAATGTTCCTCCTAATGTATCATACTATCTCTCCGGAGAAGGCTCACCCCTTATCAACAAAACAGAGACAAAACAGCTGACATGGATCATTAGGCTCTTATAACTATTTCTATGTCCTATAAAGAAACAAAGTTAATTAATGGCCAAGTCCAAAATTATATAACTCAGGGTTTCTTAAAGTTTTTCCACTCACAATCCCTTTTTTCCTGACAAATTTTGGGGACCCTGAATATATAAAATAGGAGTAAAAATCAAACATTTACTAATACTAAATCATATTTTTGTGATCCCCCCACATTCAGTGATAAGACCCTACACAGGGTCATGACCCACAGTTTAAGAAGCTGAGATATAACTAACCAGACAAGGCAATTTGGCCTTAGCACATGGACTTTGGTGCCATAAACTGTGGTCCCATTCTCTTCCATATTTTTATGGCTTTAACTTTCTTTTCATCTCATTCATTCATTCTTTCTTTCTTTCATTTATGAGAACCAGATAAGATACTTTTCACAGTGATGGCTAACTAGAGAGCTCCTAACCAAATAAGAGAGGTTCAGAAAAAATTAAATGGATAATATGGAACTGAACAGCTTTTGCAGAAATAAAATCAGTGCAGCAAGGGTAAAAGAAGCAGTTGAATGGAGGAAAAGAATCTGCATCATAAACCTCTGGTAATGAAATGTTATCCAAAATGCCCAGGGAATTAATACAACGGTATAGCATCAAGAACCATTCACCAATGGATTGAATGGGAAAGGATATCAATTCTCAAAAGAAATGCAAACTATCAGCCACCAATTGAACGTACATGAATTCTTCAAATAATGCAAGAACTGCAAGTCAAAATTAATCTAAGATTTTACCTCATTCCCAGAAAATTAACAAAGATGACAAAATATGAAAACAGTTGATGTTGAAGGGGTTATGGGAAAATAGGCCTACTAATACAGCTGATGGGACTATTAATTCTTCCAACCCATTCTGGAAAGCAATTTGGAATCATGCTAAAACCAAAAAAATGATGAAAATGCTCATATCTTTTCATACGGAAATGCCAAAAGTAAGTAGAATTCTTCAAGCATGTATATCACAGGAAGAAAACTACATACATATAAAAATATTCATTACATTGATCTTTTTGGTGGTAGCAAAAGCAAAATAAACACATCAATTGGGAAATAGCTAAACCAATCAAGATGTAAGAATATTGCTGGGCTGTAAGAAGTGGTGATTATGAAGAGTTCTTAGAGGCATAGCATGATATAAAGATTGCTGCAGAGAAGAGCAAAAATCAGGAAAATAATATGCTTGACTACAACAACATAAATGGAAACACTTAAAAAAAAGTGAAACAATGCTTTGTAATTATAATGACCCTGCTTCGCCCTAGAAAAAGTTGGAGGGGGGGAAATGAACCTCCTTCTCTTCTTTGTAGTAGTAGGGAATATAAAGTAGTAGCAGACTATGGGTATGGCATCTTGATTATATTATCAGACCCAGTTGTTATATTAGATGGTTATATTGGAGCAATTCTTTTTCTTTACTTTTTGATTCATTGTTACAAGGGATGGCTGCATTCTAAAAATGAAATAACAGAAATATATCAATAAAAATAAGAGAAAGATGAATAAGGAAAATCAAGGAAGAGAAGGAGAGGTGTAATGTTCGGGCTAGCTTTCTGGAGGTCCTTTGGATGGGCCTTGGTCTCAGCACCATAGACACCATGAGAATGGTCAGGAATACAGTCTAGAGTCTTTATTCTGGCCCAGTCTTAGTGCAGGAGGCAGGAAAGCTATCAGGTGGATGGTCAAAAATGGAATGTCTCATTTCCAGTCCTTCTCAACCCTTAATTACTTTATTACAATTACATCATTACAGCACACTGATTATGTGTGAACTAGAGAACCATTACAGGGAGGGAGAAGGTGGAAGGGAAAAAGAGGGAGAAGGGGCAGGGGAAGAAGGAAGAAGAAGTGGAGGTGAAGGAGGAGGATGAAAGTTTAATAGAAGCTTCTAAGGATACAGATGGATTCTCATAAAGTAATAGAACATATATAAAAATATTTAGAATTATTGTTGATTAATTTCTTTAAGTTTTTTTTTCTCAAATATATAGTCTAATGTTGGTTTGAGGTGGTAGAGGAACCCATTCAATTAAGATATAAATGTTAGATTAGGGGGAGAGGTAGCTAGAGATTTGCATGTATGTTTTAATTATTAACTTCTCTTTTTTCCATAAATGTTGCATTTATGACAATATTTATTTTATAATGATTGAGGAGATTTTAGTTAATTACTTCAATGAATCAGCAATGTGGTATGGCAGCCACAAAAGATTGCTGTAATCTTAGGCTGTGTTAACAGAAATATAATGTTGAAAATAAGAAGAGATCAGGTCACATCTGGGAATGCTCTGTTCAATTTTAGTTACCACATTTTAAAAGGATATTGACAAATTGGAGTGAGTCCAGAGAAGGGTGAACTGGATGAAAATTAAGAAAGATTGAAGGGATTAGTAATCTTTAATCAGAAGAAGAGGGACATAAACTTACCTTCAGTTATGTTAAGATCCATTACGTAAAAGAAGGGCTGGACCATATTTATGTTGCACCGAAGGACAAAATTAGGACTAGTGAAAGTTGCGGGAAAGTAAATTTCAGATCAGTCTAAGAGAACATCCCAACAAACAAAGCTGTCGAGTAATGATATGTATGTCTCACTCCATGAGACAGTATGTTCCCTGGAATGTGAAGGGGTAAGGGAAGAGAAATCAGATGGATGTATTCCAAGATGTTGGAGTTTGATCTTTTAGTGAAATCATAGTTGGCATCTGGGGTCCCTTCCACTTTTAGGGTTCTATAATATCACAGCTGATAAGAGAATCGAGACTAAAATTCTAACTCTTGGGCTTCCTACTAGGGGAATCTTGGGTGACTCAATTAGCTTCTATGAACCTCTGTTTTCTTAGCTATAAAGTGAGCTTAGACTAGACTTAAGTCTAATTTATTATTTTAAATTTATTAAATCTATATAAAAGGAAGAGTTGGGGAATACTGGAGAATGAGTCAGCTATGACTTGGATGTTTTATGAAATTCCTGATTTTTCAAGGCTGTCCCTTGTGTTGAACAGCATTTTCTGCCTCTCTTCATCCTTCCTTCTTTCTTCCTTAAAATCGCTATTAGAATCCCAAATGTTATTTCTTGAAAATGCAGACTTTTAAAGCTATTGGTCTATAGCTTACCATAAACTCCAGTAGAAGTATTTCTGCTACTGTCCCAATCAGGTGCCAAGGTGATAGAGTAGATAAGAAACCCAATTCATTCAGATAGACAAGAATTAAAATCCTACCTCAGATACTTAGTAATCATGTAAGTCATATAAATCCTCTCAGACTGTTTCCTCGTCTATAAAGAGGTAATGATAACGTATCCTCTACTGAATTACTATGAAGGCCAAATAAGATAAAATACAGACAATCCTAGGAAAATCTTTTAAGTTTTATAAAAATGTTCATTCTTATTTTGTTTACAGAATTTGATAGACTTCTGCCAGAAATTATGCTGGGACAGATCCTTATCATAGTATCCTTTTATGGTTAATATTCTAAGAACTATTGTCCAAATGGGGAAAAAATAACATTTTTTTGTAATTAAGTGTCAAGATATAAACTCACCTTCTGTAGGCTCATCAACAGCATCTGTGAGACAATCCCAGTAGCAGATAGGATAACAAGAGATGGCATATAAACTACCTTTTTTCCATGCTATTTTAATAGGATGGGTCAATATTATATTTCCTGCAGTTCTGGACAACAGTTTGGTCTGTGATAATGCTACAGTTTATTGATTGAGTCCTCAAGGATATTTTGAGTACACTGTATAGCAATCTGTTGTCTCTCTGTTTGTGAAAGATACCAAGCTTCTAATAGTTCATTGTAATCCATAGATCATGCCTTGATAGGTATTCAGTAGGTAATAAATTTTTACAGCCTGCAGTGATGCATTATACAATTCCTAGCATTTCCTCACATAATTTACACTGATCTGTAAGTCTGAGATCCTTAAGGATAACTCATCTTAATTTCTGGTGATGACTTAGTGATGAATTTCCATCATAAATCCTAAGCTTTTCATAAACAAATCCACATGACTCAACTATTTGTTCAATTTTTCTTTATTGGCATATTATTGGTAGAGCACATGTGCATGTTGCCCAGGGAGGACCTTTTAATTCTTCTTGGATCGTGGCCATTTCATGGGGTACATCTGAAGGCAAAGCACTACAATGGAAAAACTCGATGGCATGTGGCTGTCGTCAGATTTTACTATTGCCTAATAAAGTCATATCTGCTTTTTCAAGAAGCGTTTCTAGGATTTTTGTCTGCCTGCGTTATGCTTTGAAAAGCCTCTTAATCCCACCCCTCTTTTTCGATGAAGTGTTAATCTTCATATAACATTGGTAAGGTGACAAGCCCCACGTTTCATTAATATTTTATAGGTTTTTATTGCCACATTTTGGGTCTGTTGTCCATTTTACAGTCCAAAAGCTCATGTTAAGATTGGTGTTTCCTCAGTGCTACTTGCTTTAAACCATGATGCCTTGGATGTATTTTGAATACAGCTCTCCTTCAATGTGTTGTCTCCCCCATTAGTATGTAAAGTCCTTGAAGGCAAAGACATCCTTGGTTGCTCATAAGGTATCCCCCAGACCTTATTACAATGCCTGGAACATAGCAAGCACTCGATAAGTGGGAGGGGTTTCCATTAATTCATTCATTTATCCCATACTTCCCAAGCACAGATTTTCATTCCTTCTTTTTCAACACTCTTTCCTTTGTTGCTCTCAACCATCTCTGGACAAAAAGATGGTGAACTCTGAGTGAACAATGAGATACATTTTTTTAACACAGCCGATGCAGAAATTTGTTAACTCTGAATATTTAGTACAAGAGTTTTCTCTTTTTCTTTTTTCCCCCAAAGGGGAAATGGTAGGAAAGGAAATATTTTTATTAATTAAAAAGTGTAAATTTATTAAAAATTTGCCTCACCTATTATTATGGCTTTAATGATCACTTCTATAGAAATAATAATGACAATAAACACATCTATGTTGAAATGACTCACATATATAAATATAGAAAAATGCTAGTAAAATCTATGACCTTTCTCTGGCAAGGAAGATTTCAGCCCTTAACATGGCTTGAAAGATAAGTTCTAAATTGCTGCTTATTGTACATAGGGATGATAGTTTCTCCCTGAGCAGAAGCAAACAAATATCAAAACAAGGATCTGAATCCAGTTTGTCATGCCTCCAAGCCGGGTTGAATTACATATGTCTATAAATGAACTTATAATACCCCATTGCTGCCCTGTATACACTTCCTACATTTCATTGGCATTTAGACTTAATATATTCAAAATCCAACTCATTATCTGCTCACCATCCTCAAACCAAAGTATCTAATTTATATCAAGGGCAGCACTATTCTTCCAGTCACTCAGGTCCGTAATCTTGAAGTTATCTCGGCTTCTCCCCCCCTCTCCTTCATTACTCCCATATCCATTCAGTTGCTATCACGTTCATTTCCCTGAAAAGTATGATGCATGTGTAAAACCAGTCTCCATTATGGATGATTACTAGAGTGGATTTCTAAAGGACCTTGTAGACATGTCTTTGTATTATGTTTATGACAAGGTTTTCTGTCTATATAGCCAGACATATGAGTCCCCTCCAAGATGGCAACGTGACAAGTTTTTTGCCAATCAGCAATGGTCTTAAACATGAACTGCTAGAATATTCAAGTGTAGTAGCATGTACTTCCTCATTTTGACTAGGAGAAGGCTTATGGTTTTCCAATAGGTTTTAGGTTTGGGCTGAAGATTTTTATGTTATATCTACGTTCTGGTTGGTGATCAATTATGATGAAGCTTATGATGAAAGGAAACTATTGATCAAAACTAGCATCGTTGCCAATTATTTATTACTGTTTTTACCAAATTTGGGGGGCACACTCTAGTCCTTAGGGGCTATTCACCAAATCTAGAGGACACATATAACTGCCAAATTATAGCACTCAGACAAGTCAAGTAATTTGTCCAGAATCACACTAACGTGTCAGATCTGAGATCCAAAACAAAATACTTAAATTCCAAGAGTAGAGCAATTTCAATTAAATAATGCTATATATTACATTCCATTTCTAACCACCTCACCAAGCCAAATTATTTCTGAACTTGTATTTTCTTGCTTTTCTTTGAACTGAATGCTTAATTTAATTAAAAAAAACACTTTTAAATAAAAAAAAAAAAAAACAGTGCCTTGCATCTGGAAGCTATTTAATAAAAGTCTATTGAATTGAATTTTTCATTGTCTGGAGTAGAGGCAGAGGAAATAAGTGGTGCTAGTATTTTAAGATAAAAATTCAGGACTAGAATTGAAGTTGGAAAATCCAGGTCCAAATTCCAGCTCCACTGCTAATCTGTCTAACCATTGGCTAATTACCTTAGTTTCCCCATTTGTAAATTTAAATGGCTTGGGTCTCTTTTATCTCTAAACTTATGAAATGATGGTTCAAAGATCTTAATAAGGAGAGGAAGGAAAAAATCTTGAAGACTAAAATTACTTGTTCTAGACAGGCTCCAAGCAGAGAAGGTCCAGGGCTATAAACATAAGCCGTCTATCATATAAACAACTGTCCACCACTTTATTACAAGCCCTCATAAATAACTATGACTTTTTAAAAGATCAATTAGGAAAAATATGGTATGAATTACCATGGTAAGAAATTAACTCAACATAATTAACGTAACTTAATTGGATTTAATTAAATATGCTTATTGGAAATAAAAAGCACAGTCAAGTTGAAAAATGGTGTCTTACATAAAACAGAAGGAAGAAACTCTTCCACTAGAAGTGGTGGGCCAGAAAAGATTGGATATAATGAAATGTCACTGCATCATAAAAAATGATAAATAAGACAACTTCAAAGGAACATGGGAAAATGTGCATGAACTGATACAAAGAAAACGAGCAGAGCCAGGAAAACAATTTACATATGTAACCGATGTAAATGATGTAAAAATGACAAAATGATGTAAAAAAAAATAAACCAAACAAATAAGCAAAAAATAGAAGTGGTGGTCCACTAGAAAGTGACCAAATTTTCTTTTCTATCACAAGAACTAATTTCCAGCTCTCATAATAGTCCACTAGTGTGCCTCTCTTTCCACAAACTCTCCAACATCAAATATTGTCATCTTTTGTCATCTTTGTCCAAAGTAAGGTTAAACCTCAGAATTCCTTTGATTTATATGTTTCTTATTATTAATGATCCTTCCTATGGCTGTTATTAGTGTGATATTTTTCTTTTAAGAATTATCCTTCAAACACTCATATATTTATTAGATGCCTATATGTCTTGGATATCAGATGCATCTCAGAGAGATTTGATAGCAAGTAATGTCCCTCAGAAAACCTGGAAAGACTTACATGAACTGATGCTGAGTGAAGTGAGCTGAATCAAGAGAACATCGTACAAAACATTAACAGCAAGATTATGTGATGATCAATGGTGATGTATTTGGCTCTTTTCAGCAATGCAGTGTTTCAAAACAATTCCAATAGACTTGGGATGGGAAAATGCCATCCATATCCAGAGAAATAATTACAAGTATAGATCAAAAGATAGTATTTTCACATTTTAATTTTTTTTTGTTTTTTTAATGTTTGCTTCCTTTTTTGTTTCTCATAATTTCTTTTCCCCCTTTGGTCTGATTTTTCTTGTACAATAGGATCAATATGGAAATATGTTTAAAAGGACTGTACATGTTTAATTTATATTGAATTGCTTGCTGTCTTGGGGAGAGGGTAAGTAAAAGAGTGAGGGAGAACAATTTTAGAACACAGTCTTACAAAAATGAAATGTCAAAAACTATCTACCTGCATTTGGAAAAATAAAATATTAAGAAAAAAGAATGTCCCTTTCATAAATGTATATAGAAACTAAGAAACACAGGAGCTGCTGTGTTTTTAATCAGTCTTTATACCAGGGCCTTCTGCTTCCTTCCCAGGTCACCTTCAAATTGATGTGAATTTTTCCATATAAGCATGAACTCCTTTTGATATTTTTCCTAATTTTTTTCTGATGAAAGACATTTTATTGTGAAAAATATTTGAACTATCTTGTGAAAAAAATGTTCTTTGAGAAGAGGTACCCAAATTATTCATTCTGATTCAGCTTCCTAATGTTACATTTATTTAAATTAATGATCCATACACATTTCTGGATGGGTGCCACCAATAGATTTTGCAGGGTGCTAGTATTCTCTATCAGGATATAAGTCAGAATAAATGTTTTCATTTAAAAAAAAAAAGACTGGATACTGGAAGAATGAATCACTGAATACCAAAATATGAAAATGACCTAGGAAAACAGAGATGTTCAATTATTCACACTTTGGAAAGAGGTGGTATTCTGGTGCCCTCTGTAAATGTTTTAAGAATTCTGGGTAGCAAATCAACCCAGTCCTAGGAAACCACTTCCTCCAGTTTAGAAGGGTTTATGCAAAACAGCTTCTCCTAAAACATGAAGGACAAAGAAAAATTCTAAAGTAAATCTGGATAATTTCTTAGGTGAAAGAAAAGGGAGAATTGAACTGGAATGGAGAGAGGACAAAGCAGCTCATGGACCAAAGTAACAAGAGGGACAATTATGAAGGAAAGAGCAGAAAACTGAATGGCTGCCAAAAGTCCTTCAGCTTCTCCAGAGAGTCATGCTTTCAACACTTAACAAACATGTAATGAGCTCCTACAATATGCAAAGCGTTGTTCTGGCTGTTAAAGGAGATTCAAAGATGAATAATACCTGGGCCTTGTCCACTAGAAACTTAAAATTCAGTTCAATTCAATTCAAAAGGTTTAGCCAGAGTTTACCAAATACAGGGCCTCCACCCAAGCTCCTATCCAAATGGAATGGAGGAGACCTTGCGCGCTCACTCTAATTCTATGATTGTTCTTCATGACTTCCCTCTGACACATTCTGTTCAGCTGGAAAGACTTCAATTAAGGCCCCAATGATGGTTTGAATGTCTATACCACCAGCCTAAGGTTGGAGAGGTGTAGTCAGTCACAAGATTGGAAGAAAACTAGTTCTTTTAACCACTGCAACTATGAAAGAGCAGCACACTGCCACAGTGAAATCAAGAAGATTCTTCTCCCCGAGTTCAAATCTGATCTCAGACACTTACTAACTGTGTGGTCCTGGACAAAACACTCTTTACTCAATTCCTCATCTGCAAAATGAGCTGTAGAAGGAAATGGCAAGCCACTGCAATATTTTGCCAAGAAAATCCCAAATGGGATTACTAAGAGTTGAACAAGACAAACAATTGATCAACAATAAACTACCAAAGACCACCTAGTAAAATATTGATGGATTGTGAGTTATGATGGTAGAACGCCTCCAACAAAGTCATGTCAACCATGGTCTAGTAGATAGTGTTCCACATAGCATGAGCATAATGAATCACAGAATCATCTAAAATTGAATGACCTCAGAGGCCATCTTTGTTTACCCTCTTATTTTACCGAGGCCCAGAGAATTTTAGGGATCTGCTTAAAATGTCACCCTATGCATAACAACAGAGGTAATTTTAATCCAAACCTGGGTTCAATCTATACATCTATCACTCACCACTTTTAGGACCTGAACCAGCTTTTTTTTTTAAGCTCCCCTGACCCTCAGTTTCTTTTTATCTCAGTTTCTTTGAACTAAATGGTCTCTGAGATTCTTCAGCCCTAGAACTATGATTCTACGAGTCTAATACACTTAATTCCATTCACAATAATCTAATTTCCCTTTTTTTAAATTTTGCTACAAATGCTTATCTTTGAGAAGAAAGGTCTCAGAAGAAGGTTTATATCTCCAAAATAAATTATCATTTAAGGTTCAATTGTAGGTCTCATTTCACTTAAAATGTACACACGTGCTTAGAGGTTATAATCATGAAAACTTTCACATCAGATAGAATAATGCAGATTCATTCTATAAGCCAACTGTATGTGGAGTTTATGCCTTGTTTAGCTTCAGGCCATGGATCGAAGATACTGTTCAAAGACAAATGAAAGTTTAGATTAATTTTCTTATGTATCGCATGGCAGTATAATTGAGGGTGAATGACAAATGGCAGACTTGCCAATTAAAGTTGACTGGCTTTCAAACAAGTCTGATATGTTACTGACCTCTCCCATCCTCTTTGTTTAAAAAAAAAACCTCGTTTTCTCAGTATAGGAAGCTTCTAGTGAGGATTACAAGAGTAGGGGGTCATCTGGCTGTCTGAATTCATCGTGATTCTACCATTTATTGTTTGCAAGATCTTTGGCAAAGGCTTTACCTCTCTGGGCTTTATGTTCTTTATTTGTAAATAAATAAATAAGGGGACTGGACTCAATGAACTCTAAGGTCACTTCTAGCTCTAGCTCTATTAATTCTACTATAGTATCCCAATCTTGGCTGTCTCCCCAATTAGCCACATTTACTGTGTTCCCAGAGATCAACTGCTCCCCCTCAGATTCTCTACCCTAGTAATCACCCCTCTGCTGACTATGTATTCTTTCCTTCCTCCTCATGACCCCAAGGGCATACCCCATGGGATTACCTGCCTATAACTATAAATCATGGGTCACAATGGCGTGCTTTTCATTGAGAATCAGTCAGTGGAAACAATGAAATTAAAACGAAGGTGTTTCCTAAGATGGTGTAGTCAGAACAGCAGCTCATAAAACATTTTCCTCCCACTACCCCCCAAACCTATAGGGCATTCTTGCATAAATGCAAAGAGGGTCCCTGGGAGACGGGCTCAAAGAAAAAGCCCAACAGTAGTGAGCCTCACATTCAGGCAGCACAGGTGGCCAAAGCTCTCACACAGTCCTTTCCTTCCTGGGGAATGGCCAAGAAGCTTCTCCGCCTCTCTCCTGGGAAGGTTACTCAGATGACCTTCCCAGGTCTGTTCCTTATAGGGCAGCGACTCTAATAAGTCCAATCAAACAACAAATCTCTATGAAGCATCCACTAGTCCCAGCCACGAGACTGTGCACCAAGGACACAAAAGGAGGAAAGGACTTTGCAATCTAATGGCGGAGACTGCAAGCAAGTACTGAATGGGAGAAAATTAACAGAGGGAAAGCACTGGAATTAAGAGAGGTTGGGGAAAGTTTCCTGTAGGTGGTGATCCCTTTAGTAAGTAAAGTAAATCCCACTTTTGTTGGGATTTAGAGCAAGCTAGGAGGTGAGTAGTCAAGTGTGGTTAAGGGAGATTTTGACAGGAGTGGGAAACAGCCAGGAGCCTAGATGGAGCATCTCCTCTCTGCCAGGAGCCCCACTACTGAAGCTCCTTCTGCCCCAGCTGTCCCTCTGAATCCAGGTTTGTCTGAAGCGTATTGTGTCTCGGCTCCCTCAACTAGCTCCAAAACACAAGTGCCGGGTGGAGCATCTCCTCTTGTGCTAACCGACTTCTTGCTAGATAACACGTCCCAAGAGCTGAAAATCTGGGTTCTCCAACTGCAGGAAGTCTTCTCCTTTTCACTTTTGACCACTTCATATCTGTACTATATCTTTTATCTGTCACCCTAGGATATGGTCAATTATAATTGAATAATTAAGGCCATATTATTCTTCTTTAGAGAGACAGAGACAGAGAAACAGAGAAAGAATGAGACAGAGATAGAGACACAGAGAGAGACAGAGACAGAGAGAGAACACACAGAGAGAGACAGAGACACAGGGATTCATGCTTCAGAACTCATTCAGGCATTAGTACTTTATTGATGACATCAGCTGAGCTGGGAGCAGGAATAGGTCCCCACACTGACATTACGACTTGCTCTAAATTATCTATTCTCAGGGACATGAGGCCTTAATGAGTTTCCTGGAGGTAATGAGAAGTTAAGAGACTCATCTCTTGTCACGTAGCTATCAGAAGCGGGACTCTCCATCCACTAACCCAGGGGTTCTTAGCCTTTTTTTTTTGTGCCATGGTCCCATTTGGCAGGCTTCTGAAGCCAATAAGCCCCTTCTCATAATAGTTTTTCCCCAAGTATAAAATAAACTACTTAAGATTACAAAAGAAGTCAATTATGCGAAAATACAAGTATCAAAATGTTTTTAAAAACAAGTCCAATAACACTCACACCACCACACCATGTCATCTCTGGTCCTTCTCATCCTAATTGCCTGAAATTTATTGTATACTTAGTGCCTGCTGTGGAGTTATCACTGAACCACTGCTCTCCAAATGACTAGGATGTTTTATTTAAAGGCCTTTTAGGAAAAAACAGAAGAAGAGGGAGAATCCACCATTTCCTCTGTGCCTTGGAGATAACCCTTGCAAAGAGTTTCCTTGCACACTTATCACATACTAATGTGTGCTACATTTATCTGTGCGCCTTTTCTCTCCCTCCCTTGCCAGACTGGAAGACACTTGAATTCTTTAACTTGTGGATCTTCCCAAGGGACTTGCACCATTCTTTAGTGGCTAGGTGATCTATTAAATGATTTGTGACTTTATCAGCATGGAGAACTCCCAGGAGTGAAAGCCTCTTTAGCAACATGAACAGCAACCCGTCTATAACTAGAATAAGTAGATAAACTATAATTAATAGATCTAGAATTTGGAGGAACCTCAGAAGATATCTAGTCCAGCACTGTCATCCTTAATGGAAGGGGAAACTGAGGCCTGGAGATGATAAGTGGCTTACTCTCCATCACTGGTTGGAGTAGCAGAACCAGAGTTTTGAACCCAGGTTCTCTGGCTCCAAAGCAAAGGCTTTGCCACCATGTCATTTGGCCTCTTTCTGGAGAAATTCTAAAGAATAGCTTGAGAAATAGAATTCCAGGGCAACAGGGCAACTCAATGGCACAGTGGATAAAGCACTGGTCCTGGGGTCAGGAGAATCTGAGTTCAAATCCATCTTTAGTCACTTAACACTTCCTAGCTGTGTGATCCTGGCAAGTCACTTGAACTCAATTGCCTCCTATACACACACACCCCAAAAAGGAAAAGAAATAGAATTTTAGTGACTCACTCAGGGCCCAGATCATATCAGAGGCAAAATCTGGACCTAGAATCCAAGCACTTTCTCTACTATGTCGCACTACCTCAGGACTCCACGTAGTGGGTAATTTTATAAGTGTTGGTTGAGTGAATGGATGATCAATCAGAATTTCTGCACTTGTCCATCACCTTAGGCTTGGAGACACAAAAATGAGAGGTTACCTTAGAGATCAAGTATAGACACATTTTAAAATGGGGAAATTGAGATTTTAAGTGGTTAAATCATCTGCTCAAGTCTGCACTGAGCAAGTGGAGACTCCAATGCAATCCTCAGCCTTCCAGAATATTGTTCTAAACCATGGTTTTTCTCCATCACCTGAAACTAATCTGCCATATTACTGTCTTTACTCCCCAATTTAGAGAGATTCCGGTGGCTTCTAGGTCCAATTCCTTAGGTCTCAGTCCTTTTTTTATCATTCCATCATTCCCTTGGTCTTCAACCTGGAATCAGGAGTTCAAATCTGAACTCGGATACTTAATAGCTGTGTGATCTCTGGATCATTTCTCTGCCATTTGCCTTGGTTTCCTCATTTACAAAATGGGGGGGGGCGGAATTAAAACATCTTCTGTCAAGATTGTTGTGAGACTCAAATGAGATAATAATTATAAAGCACTTAGTATTGCACCTAGCACATAGTAAGTAAATGTTAGCTATTATAATTGTTGTTGTTACTAAGTCTTTATGAGATTGGTTCTTCAGTTTTCCCATCTAGAGGAAGAGCTAGATGTAGCTCTAAAGCCTTTTCTAGTAGTAATAGTTAATTAGCCCATTAACTACTCACTACAGGAATCAGCAAGCATTTATTAAACACCTACTATGTGCCAAGCAGTGTGTTAAGCACTGAGTCTACAAAGACAAAATCAATCCCTGTCCTTAAGGAACTCATCATCTAAAGTAGAAAATAGCATGAAAGCAACTGTAGTAATATATATATATATGTATATATATATATATATACACACACACATATATGAGATAAATTGGAGATAATGTTATGGGAAGGTGCAGGTATCAAGGAAGGAAGACATGCAAAAATTAAGAGAGAAACTTGCTTGTTTTCTTCTTAGTTACCAAGGATGGCTCTCTGGACATTGGAGAAGAAGAATATCTTTAGAAATGAACGCGAGACCAAAATGAAAGACAGCAATAAAAATTGTAAAGTTAACATTTTAAAGTAAGAAAAATGTAGCAGTTCTTTCAGTGGTGCACAAAAGGCCTTTGGAGATCATTTAGCATGCAAAAACAGATTTGAGTCCTGAATTATTCAGTTCCCTTGCTGTTAAGAAAGAACCACATATCCAAAGTTGTAGAAAATGAATTGATTGTTTGACTATCATATTGGATCCCACGGAACCTCCCGTGTTATACTTAAACCACTAGTGATCCTATGACTCATTCCCTTCTCCCTCGGCTTCCATGACCCTGCTCACTCATAACCCTCTCCCACCTGTCTGAGTACATCTTCTAAATCTCTTTTGTTGGATTGTATTCACCCTCCGTTACCCAGCCACAGTATCACACAAGGTTCTGCCATGGCCCCAATCTGGGGCCCCAATCTGATTTAATTTGTTCCGATGGGATCAATCATGATCAATGATCAACTATGCACATACAAATGATACAACTAGGAGTCCCACCCCATTTCACCCCCAGTTGCAAAGGGCTTGCAAAGGGCTGAGAATGAGTAACTTGGCCAAGAACATCCAGGTATACTGAGCTGATGAACTCAAGTTAAAAAGCAGATCATTTCACTGGCAGGTCTGATTACTTCTTTGGATAAGTTACCAAGTACTAGATGGCACAGTGGGTAGAACACTAGGCCTTAAGTCTGAAAGATCTCAAACACTTCCAGAAGTGTGAATTGTTGTGTTCCTGGGCATGGATAGGGGGCAGAGCTATTGTGGCCACCAATCAAAGGACCAATAACACTTAAGTTGCTGCCATATCCAGACTACATTACATAACAGGCAGAAAGAAGACTTGGACTCACGATCCTGCCTCTGACTCACTCTTACTCTATATCCCCAGACAAATAACTTGTCCTCTAGATGTTGTGAACGACCCTCTAAGATGATCCAGTCCAGACAAAATATTGATGCATATTGAGACAGGAAGTTTTTTCATCTGAGTTCCCCTTTCCAATAAAATCACAGATTCTAATTTTCCTCTCTCTGTGTCAAGCACTATAATAGGCTCTAGAAATAAAAAATATTATTTTTTAAATACCTGATATTACAATTTTTCCTTCTTTTGAAAGTAAACGTGTCCGAATATAAGTACATTTAAATACATGCCAAATAATTACAAGATCATGGACGAGGGGAATAACAGGAGAAGGAGAAACAAGATATAGGATATAAGGCTGAAAAGGCAAAGGAAGGCCTGCCTAACATTGCTCTAATTCTGCATAAATTCAAAGCTTAATGTTTAAAGAGATGTATATTAACGACAAGAAATTTCCCCCAACCTGCTACCCATTAATACACACACTCACACTGCACATCCTTGTATGGCTGCCTGCAATTATAATGTTGGCATATACTCGGGAAGTGCCAGTTAATATTTTCAAAACTGCATTTCAGTTCTCCATTTTTACATCTGTCAAAAAACAAAACCCCATATTTTCATATGTAGTCACTCTCTCAGAACTGTAACAAATGTGTTTTTTTCCCAAATGGAGTACAGATGGAGAATGTAAGTAAATACAGTTTCAGAGAATCATTACCTTCCCTCTGAAGGATCAGTTACCCAAGCAGTTAGTTATCCATTGAACCCATGAGAGGGTGTGGGGAGGTTGAGGAGTCAGGAGTTCCAAAGAGACCAGGGGATAACTGTTCTTTGATTACAAACTATATTTTCAATCAAAGGAGTCCAGTTTTCAATCAGTTTTCCTTTTTCCAAAGTCATGAATGTCAACGCGAAGAAATAGTAAAATATTATCTGTGTCCTCAAGTCCATTAATTTTCTCTACAAAACTTCAAAGTCACAAAACATACATCCCACAGCCAGGACCAATGGATGTTAAGGACAAAGTGGGGGAGAACTTGCTAATAATGGTGGATCTTCAGTAATAGAATGGGTTGTTTCAGGTTCTCCATCCCCACAAGTGTTCAAATGGAAGCTCAAGACTTTCCTTCCCACCCCTACCCGAAACACCTGGTCCTAGAGTCAGAAAAACTAGAGTTGAAATCTGGCCTCAGACACTTAGTAGCTATGTTATCCTGGACAAATTGCTTAACATTTGCCTCAGTCTCCTAAACTCTAAAATGGGATAATAATAGCACTTATTTTCCCAATAGTGTTATTGTTGAGGATCAGATGTGATATTTGTAAAAGAGAGCTTAGCACATAGTAAGTGCTATACAAAATGCTTCACACACACACACACACACACACACACACACACATACAACTTAGCCTAATCAAAGTTGTAGAGCGATTTTTATAGATTTCCAGTGGGAGATTAGACAGGAGGTCTAAGATCCCTTCCAACTCTGAAAGGCTCTGAATTTAAGGTTCTTTATCACTATTTCAAGTGGCAAACCCTCCCAGAATACAGAACTACATTTCAGATTCGAATGACTGTGTGTATACACATGGATATATATATATATGCACATGTAGGTATTGTACATGCATGTGTTTGAATGTATAAATGTGACTGAGAAATTATTAAGTCTTGGGTAATTTAAACCACTAATTAAAATATATATATCTATTTTAGTTACAAATTTATAGAAGCATAGTATGTGAGAGCTGGAAGGCACCCTCAGCATTGTCTAACCATTGCAGTAAGGCTCACACGTAGCCCTTGAGAAAAGGTGTGTGATAATGTCTTGGCCCGAGAGCTAGCCTCCGAGTCAGCCGGATGCATATTAACTGTGTGTCTCTAGTTGTCACCCCTGCCTCCCACCAAGTCTCTAAGGCTATAAATTGCCTGGAAGATTTCAATTGGAATTATTCAGCAGGAAGACTCCCCCACACTTCCTTTAAGTCCTTACTAAAACCTCATCTTTGACAGGAACATGTTACCAACCCCTCCTAAAGCTATCACCTTCTCTCTGTTAATTATTTCCTATTTATCTCACGTAGAGTATCCCATAGAGCTTGTTTGTCTATATTTGTTTGCATACTGTTTCTCCATTAGAGTGTAAGTTCCTTGAGAACAGGGGCCAGCTTTTGTCTCTTTTTGTATCCCCTGTTCTTAGCCCAGTGTCTGGCACTGCTGACTTACTGATTAAATTACAGGATGTATAATACATATATACTATATACATACATATTATGTTACATACATAGATATGATACTTAAAGATATAAAAATAACAATAACACTGACATGGTGATTACCATGTGCCAGGCGCAGTGCTAAGTACTTTACAATGATTATGCCCTTTAATTCCCACCCTAGTCCTGCCAAATAGGTATAATTCCTATTTTACATATAGGGAAACCGAGGCAAACAGTGGTTGAGTAACTTGCCCACACACAGCCAGTACATATGCCTAGAGGCTGGGTTGAATGAAGGTCTTCCTAACCCCAAGGCCACTGTGCCATCCATGAGCCACCCCGCTGCCCCACTGGTTTACAAATGAGCCTCGAGTTCTTAGGGGAAGGCTGAGGAGACTGGTGTTTGATAGAGAAGAAAAAGCCAGTAGAGGACCTAGGTCCAAACCCCAGGTCTGCCCCTTACACCTTCAGCAAATAAGTCACTTCCAGCATTCAGGGTCCCAGTTTCATTATCTGTAGGGGGGGGGGGTGTTCCTAGATGTTTCTAAGATCCTTTCCAGTTCTAAGCTCTGTGACTCTAGCATCTCATATATTTGTTCTATTGTGTTTCAATCACTTTTGATTCTCTGTGACCCTATTTGGGACTTTCTTGTTGGAGATACTAGAGTGATTGGCCATTTCTTTCTCCCACTCTTTTGACAGATGAGGAAACTGAGGCAAATGGGTTAAGTGTCTTGTCCAGGGTCACCCAGCTAGGAAGGCTGAGAGCAGATTTGACCTCAGGGAGACGAGCCTTCCTGACTTCAGGCCTGGCACTCTATCCACTGAAGGGCCACCCAGGAGCCCATCTTTTATATTAGAATGTGTCTAAAGCTCCTGAAAATTCACCTTCCCAGGATTTGAGACTGGGCTGTCCAACAGGCCCCACCACCTATGGAAAGAACCGCAGTGGCAGAAGAGCCCTCCTCCTATTCTCACGTCCACCGCATCTGCGCTTTCCCTTGGAAATTTTGGCGGGGCTAAGACACTGACAGCCACACTGCCTTGTGCTGGGACCAGAAGAGTCTCATCCCATGAATAGTATCTTTAAAAAGCACTTTAAAAAGTTCAGGGCAGCCAGGGGGTGCAGTGGGTAGTGCACCAGCCCTGGAGTCAGGAGGACCTGAGTTCAAATTTGACCTCAGACACTTAACACTTCCTGGCTGTGTGACCCTGGGCAAGTCACTTAACCCCAATTGCCTCAGCAAAAAAGGGGAAAAAAGCACCTAGTGCAGTGTCTGGCACGTAGTGGGTGCTGTGTACAGGCTTATTCCCTTTCTTCTTCCCACTCCTGGCTTCCCTCTTTTTCCCTTCCCTTGGGGCAGTCAAGCCAATGGCTCAGAGAAAGCAGAGGACCAAAGCTTACAGAAAAGGATGCATCTTTTGTGGGGCAGGAAGGGAGAGAGGAGAGAATGATGGCCTCACTCACCTGGGACTGGTCTGCACAGAAGCAACACAACTTGGTAAAAAAAAAAGAAATCCAAAAGAGTGAAAAAGCAAAAACAGTTGCCTGGATTCTTGGACACCGGGTTGATTTTTTTTCCCCTTCTCCCTCAGCTAGCTGACATCTCAGACATCTGATATGACTCAGAGCACTCATTCACCAAGCTTCGCCTCTTTTGCTAAGCGCATGCAAAGGCTGTGTACCTGGCAGGAGGGTTCTAGTCCTCTGCCAACGAATTCTATGTTTAGCTCCAATCTGTTCCACATTTTTATCAACAACGCAGATAAAGATGTAGCAAGCGTGCTGATCAAACTGGCGAACGATCCCGGGCCAGAAGGGATTGTCATCAACACAAGAGTAGGTGGCCTTTCTGTTTCAGAGATGACTCGGAAAATCAAGATAGAAAACCGTGAAATGATAATAACCAAGAATGACCCAGAAGAAGAAATGTGAGAAGATGTGCATCCTTCCTTGCTCCAGAAAAGGGAAAATCTCAGAGGTTGGACACTATATTTAATGCCTGAAACATTAGTCAACATTGCCAAATAGTTCTTTTTCTTTCTTCCTTTTTTATTTCTTATTTATGGGATGTCACTCTGGGGGAAGGAGACTCACAATTCAGTTCCTTTCAACAACATTTATTAAATGCCTACTGTCTATCAAAGCCTTGCATCAGGGGCTAGAGATAAAAAAATAAAACCAAACCAAATCTCTATCCTCTCCCATTACTAGAGGAGCAGGTAGCCCCACATGATCCATAAAATCATACAACAATACAGATAAACAACTATCTAGATCAGGAGTCCTCAAACAATGGCCCGTGGGCCAGATGCGGCAGCTGAGGACATTTATCCCTCTCACCCAGAGCTATGAAGTTTCTTTATTTAAAGGCCCACAAAACAAAGCTTTTGTTTTTACTATAGTTCGGCCCTCCAACAGTCTGAGAGACAGTGAACTGGCCCCCTATTTAAAAAGTTTGAGGACCCCTGATCTAAATGAATAAATGCAATATAATTGGAGGAGTACACTAACAATTATTGGGATACTAACAAGTATCCCAACTAAGCTGGGTTACTAATTAAATGTCCCCAGAATAACAAGTGTTGGGATCACAAAAGACGGCAATCTACCAGTAGTGACTCAACACATGAGAAGGGGTTCTCAGTACTATGTGTTTCTGCTGGGAGGATTGGGAGATCCCAATTTTGAGAAGTACATTGGAAAAACTGCTTTCCTTGGAGATCAAGTATTTCATGGACTGTGTGTTTTAACTACAAATGATTCATGTTCGTTCCAAAAAAGCTCAATTTTTAATGTTCTATTACCACAATCAGCCAACAAGTAGATATTTAGTGCTTACTGTATATCAAGGTCATTAGCTTACAGAGAGCCTTTCGCAATTTAATTGAAATAACACATTGTTCCATCCAGGCACCTGTAAAATTGTTATCTGAGGAGAGAAGCTGGTATCAGGAGAGGAGTACTTTACTAAAGATGTTCTTCAATCACACTAAGGTTCAAAAAGGCTAGGATAACCCCAGTTCATGGACACATTTGTATAGCCCTAAGGACCGTGGGAGAATTTACCTTGAAAAGTTGCCCATTCAAATGCAAAATATTCAGAATCTTCTCCTTTTAAATAATTGTTTTGTATGTGTCTCTTCAATGTTCTGGTGCAATAGGTCATGGAGAAGTGAGGGCATATTTCAGAGTTAGGATCTAAGAGCTTTTGTTTTAATCTAGAAGCCGGGGTGTTTAAATGCATATCATATCATATGCATCTCAGCCTAAAAAAAAAAAAAAAAAATCAGGCTAATTGGAAATGGTGAAATCCATTCCATTCAATTCAACAAACATTTATCAGACAGTGTGATCAGCATGTTCATTCGATCAGTCACATCTGACTCTTTGGGATCCTGTGGACCAATTGTCCAGAGCAGTGGTTCTCAAAGTATGATCTAGAAAATCCTGGGGATCTCCAAAACCCTTTTAGAGGGTCTACAAATTCAAAAATAGTTTTTATTTCCAATATGGTAAATGTCTATAAATATAATCCAGATAAACAGAAACTCTTTGGAGAAATCCTCAATAATTTTTAATAGGATAAAGATACTGAAAACAAAAGTTTGAGAACCACTGGTCTAGAGGATTTTCTTGAGAAAGATACTGAATTTTTTCTTCCTCAGATTTATGCAGGCAGAGGTTCAGTGACTTGCCCAGACAGTCAGGAAGTGTCTGAAATCTTTCCTAGTCCACTCCCAGTGCTCTATCCACTGTGCTTCCTATCCACCCTTCTCTATGCTGAATGCTGGGATAAAAAGACAGAAGTAAACATTGCCTGCTCTCAAGAAATTTAATCTATTCAGAAAGACCACACGTATGTAGGTAAGAGTAACAGAAGGGCTCTAAGCCAATTCCCCACATGGAAGAGGCTACTTCTGGGAGAGACTTGATGATGTGATGAGAATTGTGCAAGTCCCTCAGACAGATTTAGAAGCGTGCATAGAAATCCCATAACTGGTTCTGCTCTGCTGTGTGGTGGATTGATTGGCTATAATTGTATAAGCTGAATTTGACAGTTCCTTCAGAAAGGCGTAAGTCAGGGGTCCTCAAACTTTTTAAATAGGGGGTCAGTTCACTGCCCTTCAGACTGTTGGAGGGCTAGACTATAGCAAAAACAAAAATTTTATTTTGTGGGCCTTTAAATAAAGAAACTTCATAGCCCTGGGTGAGGGGGATAATCGTCCTCAGATGCCGCGTCTGGCCCGCGGGCCATAGTTTGAGGACCCCTGTAAGTGGTGGGGCTGCTGGATGGTGCAGTGGATAGAGCACCAGGCCTGAATTCAGGAGATTCAGGAAGATCTGAGTTCAAATTCAGTCTCAGACACTTAATACTTCCTACTGATGTATCTCTGGACAAGTCACTTAACCCCACCTCCCTCAAAAACAACAACGGAAAGGCATAAATAGCTTTAGCACCTCTCTGGGTTGGACCTTTTCTCTTGGATTGAATTCTCTCTGGTTGACTTATTCCTGCTGGACAGTATCTAAAAGGACGGTACTGGAAGGGAAGAAGCTCTAGACCTAGTCTCCATCTAAATCCTAAAGGTGGTCTCATCGATATAAGGCCTCAATCTTTTGCAATTGTCCTTTTATTTTAAATGGAGGTGATCAAGTTGGAAGCTACAAACTTGTAAGTTTTGAAAAGACAAAAAAGTAGCTGACCCAAAGTCTAGAGCCGATGCTGGGTTTTGCCGCAGCCTGGATGTTAATCCCTTTATGACGGAGGATTGATTCTGTGGGGGTAAAGAGAAAGGAAGGGAAAAGAAGAGGGAAGGAATGGGCATTTATATAGTACCTGTTATGTGCTAAGCATTTTGAGAAATATTATTTCATTTGATCCTCACAACTATTATTTCCTGTGGTTGAGGAAACCGAGACAGAGGTTAAATGACTTGATTAGGGTCACAGAGCCCAGCGGTAGCTGAGGAAATGCCTCACCTGGCAGTGAAGAGGACACGCATTTAGTGGGACCAAAGCTAAGTAAAAACTGTATTAAATCTAAACCCACTTTCTTAAAGACTGAGATTGTATAAGGGAAAATATGATGCTGAGATGAAGCAGGAGGGAGAGATGTTTGTATTTTAGTTCTTCTCATGTCTTTGAAGTAAATATCTCTTTGTAAGATTTAATTGATGTTTATTTATTCAATGGAACTGCAGTGTTAGTGGTGGCTCATATAGAACGTGATATAGAATAGGAGAGTTTAAGGCAAAGGCTTTAGAAAAAGAGAAACCTTAACCTTTTCAGGGGCACTCCTGAATTCCCAGAAGAGCTCAATGGCTCCAAGATTGGCTCCAAGATAATGGAACTAGGTCATATTCACTACCTAGATACAGACAAAGTAAATAAAAGTATATTTTCAGGGAAAAGATGGGGAACGAAGGGGAAAAAAAGAGGAGGAACAGGGGAAGGTACAGATATCTCAGAATATTAGGAAAGATTTCATGTGAAAAGTGACCCTTAAGCTGAACTCTGAAGGAAAATAGGAATTCTGGGAAGTTGAGGAACCATTCCAGGAGAAGGAGTAGCATTGGGAGGTCTAGAGTTCCCTAGGAGGAACAGGAAGAAAATCATTTTGGTTTTGAGTGAAGACTGAATGAAAAGGCATTAATATAAAAAGGATGGAGTGGCGTATGATGGAAAGGGGTGTAGCCAAGAAATCAAAAGAGACCCAGGTTTGAAAACTATCCCTATTTTGATCTTCCCTTCAGTATGTGACTATGTTCACATCCCTTAACTTCCTGTAGACTTTTTCTTCACATGTAAAAAAAAAAGTGTTCTAGTTCTGACTTCCCAGGGTCTCTGTGAAGATCAAATGAGATAATGTATGTGCGGTACACTATAAACCTCAGCACACTATGTAAATGTCAGGGGGTATTGTTGTAAGTCATTGACTCACTGAAGAGTGTCTCAAAATTGCAACAAAATACAGCCCAGAATTCACAGATTCTCAATGGAAGAGGAGAAGAATTAGAAAATCCAATAACCTCGGACATGAAGATTCTCACCTCATCAACTGTGGCAGAGGATTACAATACTTTTTATTAAGAGTCTGTTAGCCAGTGTATTTGCTCTGTCAATCACTTCAAAATTTTAATTACACCGCCGGGAGAGCAAGAGTGTGAGAACCGTGCTTATTATTGAAAGTCAAAAAACAGTATATGAAAAAAAAAAAAACCACGTAACTTTCTGAAAGAAAGCAGAGGGAGGTATTCTATTACCCTGCACACACACACACACACACACACACACACACACACCATTCTCAATTCAATTTCTATTCCTTGTCAACGGAAAAACTACTACTACTGTTACTATCACCACCACACAGGAGAGTCAGGGTGATTAAGTGGGCTTGAAGCTCATAAGAATGGTCATCTGGACCGCTTACTTTGGGATTCTGCTCAAATCATTTATGCTCTCTAGGCCTCCATTTTCTGATCTTACCGATAAGAAAATTGGACTCAATGACCTCTAACATCCCATCCATGGACATCATGAATGAGAAAATCTATTTCTCTACCTCCTTAAATTGTTTTTATTTCTATTCCATTTTCAGTAGTTCTGTTTAATAATTGTATAAATTATTCAGGACCATTTTTGGAAATAGAAAAGGTGTACATCCTAAAAATAAAAGTAAATCACTGAAGAAGCAACGAGCAGCTAGGTGGTGCTGCAGTGGATAGAATGCCAGGCCTGAAATCTAGAAAGTCTCATCTTGGGGAGCTCAATTCTGGCATCAGAAGCTTACCAGCTGTGTGATCCTGGAGCAATCATTTAACCCTATTTGCCTCAGTTTCCTCATCTGTAAAATGATTTGGAGAAGGAAATGGCCAAGCACTCCAGAACCTTTGCCAAGAAAACCCAATGGGTCATGAAGAGTTGAAATGAATGACCAAACAACTATGAAGAACCACTTACAGGTAAATTAATGAACACATTCCTTTAAAAACTATAATGTTCTCTATAAACTAGAGGGATTATTATTGTTGCTGATCATGGGATCCTAGACCTAGAAGATCTAGACCTAGAAGAGACTTCGGAGGGAATGGAGTCAAATTGCCTCATTTTACAGATGGATTAACAGGTTTACTGAGAAGTTGTGACTTACCCAAGATCACACAGATAATAAGCATCGAAGGGAAGATTCCTTCTCTGAGAAACCAAAGCTGCCAATGGGGAAATGCATTGAGTGAGACGCAGAGAGGGGGCAAATGAGAGGGATGAAGCGCTCTAGCTTGGCAGGGATCCATGTACCTGTTACACTGACATCCCTGGCCTGAATGGCATCCTCAGATTCTTTCCTCACCTAAAATTCAATAATTCTTGACACTCGACCCCAGCATTCTTTCAACTAAACCCACACCTTGACTGTAAATACCCCAAGCGCTCTGAAAATTGGTGGATTCCACCTGATGTCTGTTTACCATCAGCACTAATGAAAACTTCAGGGCCAAAAGCTTATAAATTATTTTCACGATGACTCCCCCCGCGGGGGCAGTCAAGTCCTCCAGGTGCCCAAAACTTCCCCTTCAAAGCACTCAGGCATCTCTCAGTCCAGACAGACTTTGTAACTCTGCAGACAAATTGATTGATGAACTGGGATCTCTGCAACCTGAAATGAGAATATATTCATATCATGAAACTTTATGAGGTTCAGCTGTCTATAGACTTTCCCCAAATCTTTTCATTCTAAAGATTTTTTGGAGGAAAAAACAAATTAGGCCTGTTGGTGCTAAGGGATAGGCTATAATTTGGACCTGATGGATTAATATAGAAAATGCCTATTATAGAATTCTCATTGTCCTCTTCTATGAGGTGCTAAGAAAAATCTTTAAAATGTTAGAATTGAAAATAAAATGAAAATATTCTATGATTGATGAGAAAAATTAAATCCTCCATTGTCCATTGGGAGGATGTTCTAACCACCTGAAAAACAAGATTTGCAGAGGTTTCCTTTACATTAGGACACGACTGAATCCCTTGAGTTCCTGTTCTTCCTTTCTCTACTAGAATCATATAAAGGGATTCCACAAAGAGAAAAGGTATCTCAGCCTTTTTGATGTTGATTGTTCCTTCTCTTACAATCCTAAAACAAAAGTGACTTTTTTAAGTCAGCATATTCCTAGTTCTCCATTTCCTCGTCTAGACCTTCCTTCTGTCACCATCAGTAAGCAACTCCTTTGAAGTTCATGACAACCCATTTCTGATGACTTCTATTTCTTCTCTAATTCAATCAGCTATGAGACCATCACAGTTTAAACCTCATCAGCTCTCAAAATTGTTCATCTCCAAGATTTTGCCTTCAGAGATCTCCCTTTTATACCTGTATATAATACTTCATTTTTGGTCTCCTTGCACCATCTTCCCATTCCAGTCCATTCTCCTTACAGCCACCAAAATGGTTTGCCTAAAGCGGAGGTCTGATTAAATCATACACATGTAGGCATTCACACAAGTGTGCACACACATATACCCGACCCCAATAAATTCCAATCACTCCCTATGGACTCTAGGATCAAAAATAAATTCATCTGTTTGGCTTCAAATCCCTCACAACCTTCACCCAGCCTGTTTTTCTAGTATACTATAAAATATTCCCCATCTTTCCTACCTTTCAATTCCTAGCTGAAACCTCACCTTCTACAAGAAGCCTTTCCTAAATCCTCTTAATTCTAGTACCTTCTCTCAATTAATTTCCTACAATTTACTCTGCATAAAACTTGTTTGGACATAGTTGTTCACATATTGTCCCATTAGACGCATTGATTAAACCATGTATGCCTTGAAATTAGAGACTGATTTTCTGCCTTTCTTTGTGTCGCCAATGTTTAGACAGCCCTATTGTGTTGTGGTTGCTTTCTGGTTTGGGTCATGTCTGGCTCTCTGTGACCCCATTTGGGATTTTCTTGGCAAAGATACTGGAAGGGGTGGCCATTTCCTTCTCCAATTCATTCTACATATGAAGAAACTGAGGCAAAGTTAAGTGACTTGTCCAGATTTGAATTCAAAAATGAGTCTTCCTAATTTCAGGACCAGGATTCCATCCATTATACCACCTAGTGACCATCAATCAACTGACTGATCCTATAATCCAATCAAACTGGACTTGCCAGCAACTAAGTCATTCAAAAACACAACCACACTATCCAAAATTGAACTGGAAATTAACATGATACGACCGCGTGAAGTGTAAGGAATGAATTTATGTTAAAAACTTTTTCTGAGTTGAAATCACAGACACATGTTTTATGTTTTTCACTGTGTGTGTGTGTGTATATGTGCGTGTATGTGTGTATATCATATAACTGGCTATGTTATTTGAGCAAATTAACTGATTAATTAGTTATAAAAATATTCTTTGTTAGTTTTTTCTAGCTCTACACAGGGATTTTTTAAAGATAATAAAGATTACTTGTGCAATGAGAGAACTATATAAATGCGTATACATACATACATACATACATATACTTTAACATGTGTAACATGTTTGGGACTACCTGCCATCTAGAGGAGAGGGTACAGGGAAGAAGGGGAAAACTTGGAACAGAAGTGTTTGCAAGGGTCAATGTTGAAAAATTACATATACATATGTTTTGTCAATAAAAAGCTATAATAATAATAATGATAAAAGATAATGAAGATCACTAAATCACATCATTTTCCCTAAACTATTATTAGTAATTTTAAAACTCCAAAAGGGATTTTGTGCTATTAATGGAAAAAAATAAAAATATGTTAAAATATTATTTATTACATATAGCTCATTCTTTAAAATTTCTAGTTCTGTGCATGTTTTATAAAGGACATAATATATTAATATAGTAAAACATATGTAACAAATAAATATGTTTATATTAGGGTTGCAAGATCAAAATATTGTTTTACTTGGCGCTCTTACTGGGGTTACTGGCCTGTAGGACACACCACCCTTCAAGGGATCATTGTATTACACCCTAATACAATGTTGACGTTTATAATGAGAACTCCAAGCCCTCAGGAAAGATTAAATTATGTTTAGTGCAGTCTGTTGAAAATGGAAGAGAAGCATGTAATTCATATTAGAAAAACTTGCATGAAAATGGTTAAAATGAAAGGTTGAAATCTTTAAAGGAATACGCATTCAGTGAAATAGAGAACTGAAAGTAAATGATACATGCAAATTAAAACAGTCCTGAGGTCTGACAAAAATGGGAATACTTAGTAACGGGGGCGTGGGCAGTGTACTGACCCCTGGTGTCGTCCGCATTGTCAATGGAATCGGTATAACCATTCTGGATATTAATATAAAATTATTTCAGAAAGTAAACTTTCCATCCCTTTGACTTGGCAGTCAGGAATATTCCCCAAGGAAATAAGAAACAAAACCAAAGTCCACCATATTTACCAAAAATATTCATAGTAGCATCTTTATAGTAGTAAAGCGTCAGAACCAAAATAATTGCCATTTGGGGGGGATGGCTGGGAAAAACTGTTCTAAATGTGTTAGAATGTTACTGAGAAGTAAGAAATTACAAATATAAGAAATTCAGATGACAGAAGAAAATTCCTTTTAAAAATATTAAGAACTATATTTTTAAATGATTCTAATCTTTGGACTAAGAGAAATCCTTATTAATAAATTTGTAACAGTCCTCCTTTCTTTCTTCCCAGTCTAGCAAGAACTCCTCTATCAGGGTAATAGAATGGTAACCAGACACAGGCAAAGCAACCCTTGAATAATCCACCTAAAGCCGGATAAGAATAATGTTCACACTAAACAAAAAACGTGCACCTGATTATGTTCATAGAAGAGTCTTGAATCACCTTTGACCAGTTGGAAAGGAGAATTTATAAAGGGAGTAGTCTAAGAGGGATTGAAAGATTTCAGGAAAATTATTCTCCAATTTATGCCGAAAGCTGTGATTATTGTACTGTGGGACAAAGTGAAACATTAGCTGAACTTTCCTTGAGCTGTTTCATCTCATTGGGAAATTATGGTTATTTTTCAGAAATGTTATAATTGTAATTCTGGAATGACTTGTTAGAGATTTTCAGAGCCTTGGGTGGTGGCAGTTTTACCTGCCTTTCCTGTTCATATCTCTCTCAGTTTCTTTCCCTGTTTCTCCCTTCGTGTGTGTGTGTGTGTGTGTGTGTGTGTGTGTATACAATATCACCAGTATTTTTGGACAAATAATAATAATTGACCACACCCTCATGTTTATAATGATCTAAATTAATTAACAGTGTTCTGACAAGCTTGTGCCTAAAAGCATAAAATTTTCTCTCATGAAACAAGTATGAGAAGATTTGCGTGAACTGATGTAAAAGAACAAACTAAGCAGAAGCAAGAGAGCAAGAGACACAGTGGCTACAAGATAGTAAGTAAAAGAAAATAAAGCTCTGGTTCACTGAAAAATGAATATCCTGAAAAAGAGATAATGAAAACAGCTCCCTCTTCAAGGCAGAGAAGGGGGCAAGATGTCATCATTGTATCATGTTTTCGCTTAATTATTTCTGCTTTATTTTGTTTTTAAAATGAAAGAGGACTTAGTTTGCTGAAAGCATAGAGAACTGACTATTATGATTCAAAAGATATCAAGGTAAAGGTACTGAACTTGTGATTTCAATGACAGATATCTGTGAGAAAAAACTCCCATCAAGGCGAGTTAGCACTTCTGCAACTTAGAGTCCTGGCGAGTTTCAGGGAACTGTGGAACTTGAATTCAGATCTTCCCCTTTCCAAGGCTACATCATCTCTATCCACTGCTGTTTTGCTATCATTAAAAAGCATGGAGATTTTCAAGAAATTAAGGTATCAAAACAACCAATATTTTTGAGTTTCTGAGTTTTAAACATCTATAAGTTATAAGACTAAGAACTTCAGCCCAAATTTTATGGTTCCAAATTCCATCCATTTCTGATTCTCCCATAATACCTATGGTCATCCAAAACCCAGCCTACGGCTTGAGAACAGCAGCCATCAAATTTATGAGGTCTTTTACTAGGGGAACTCTGCAGATCCACCAACCACCATTAAGAACTCTCTTGCCTTTTCAATTGGTGGGGGAAAGACCAGAAGGAAGGATAGAATTCGGATCTCAAATTATTCATTTAAAACTTTTATACAAAAGAAAAAAAAAGAAAAAAGTACTCAGAACATGAGGATTCAAAAATACAATAAATTTCCATTTCAAGGAAGCCATTATATATGAATACTACACATTGTATTCAAAGTTGTCCATCTTTTCTTTGTTTCCATTTTCTTTTGTTCTCTGCTGTGCATTTTTAAAACTTATTTTCCCCCTTTTTTCCCCTCTCCCACCTTCCTCAAGGTTACAATTAATCATGGACACACGTACTTTTACACACATGATTACATAAATATATATCATATGGACATATACATTCATATACATTATGTGAGGCTGTCCTACACTTGTTTGTTCTCTGTAAGATGGATAACATCATCGTTCATAAATCCAAGTCTTTCCGGTTTTTTCAATGAATGATAAAACTGAGAGGAAGAAAGAGGAGGGGAGGAGGCAGCTAGGTGGCACAGTGAATAGAGCATCAACCCTGAAATCAGGAAGAACTGAGCTCAAATTTGACGAGAGAGAGAGAGAGGGAGGAACTTAAACAAGAGAGAGACAGAGAAAAAATGAGCTCCAACAGTAATTCCCCACATTCAATCAGGTGTCACTGCTCACTCAACTCCATGATGGGACACATGGCCCAAGCTGACATATTTCAAGGAAAGAAAATGATCCTGCAATTATAGTGGATCTTGCCCACATTAACATAATGCATCAAGTCCATGTAGACAAGTAAATGCACCAACACAAATTTTCACTGGGTCAGCCTTTCTCCAATTGACAGGAAGTTAATTCTGCTCTTTTAAAATGCACTTTCCCACATGTTTATTTATTTAATCTGCTCTAAGCAGATAAATGGTTCCAGGGTAATGAATGCTTGTTTTGTCTCTCCCTCACTTAGGAGCCCTCCCCGTGTTGGGTTACATCTCTTGGGGTCCATCTTATTCTCTAATATCTCATAGCATCCCCATCACTTAAACATGGAGATAAATCCTCTTTCTTCTAGACCAGCCCAAGTACATTAGACTCCATTAAAGAGGTATAATGGAAAATCATAAAATCAGAGCTGGAAGGGACCCCTTAGAGACTCTAGGGGAGCCCCCTGATTTTACAGAGGGAGAAAATTAGGCCCAGAGAGGGAATTTGGCTTGCCCAAGGTGACATTAACTCATCAAGTATCAGAACCTAGGGTTCTAGCATCTACTCCACTGTCCTTGCCCCATATCACAACCCTGCGCAAGATAGTAACAATCCCACCCAGATCATAAATGCTTGAGGAAACAGGAGAGGGAGTGCTGGGTAATTTCATCAATTTTGATTAGCAGGATCAATATAGACTAAGTTAACCAGCATTTATCAGGTTCCTACTATGTGTCGGTTACTGTACTTAACACTCAGGCTGCAAAGAAAGGCAAAAAACAGCCTCAAAAACAATCCTTGCGTTTAAGAAGCTCACACACTAATAAGGGAGAAAACAGGCAAAAGAAATGTACAAACAGATCATTACAGGATAACATGGGTGTGATGTCAGTAAGATTAAAGAGGACGGGAAAATACAGCTTGTAAAAGATGGGATTTTAATTGAGCCTTAAAGGAAACCAGGGGAGCTAAGAGATGGAGTCATCTCCTCCATCGCCTCCATTTTGAGGAGGGGGAGTGTGTAAGTCATGGGGACCCTTGAAAATGGAAGGGTATATGCAAGGAACCTTAAGGACGCCATTTCAGGGCAGTATTTCACAAAGTCAGTATTTTGTTTTTTATAAGAGAAACTGAGATTTTCCCAGGATCCTAGGGAGCTGAATGGCATAAAGGATAGAATGCTAGACTTGGAGTCAGGAAACTCAATGGTGTCTTAATTCCCCTTAATGCCGGTGTCTCCCAAGATTACCTTCAATTTATCCTCCATAGATTTTGTTTGTACAATTATCTATACCTCCAACATAAAAACTTCAGATCCTTAAGGACATGGATTGTTTTTGCTTCTCTTTGTATCCCCAATGCTTAGTACAATTCATTGTCACTTAATAAAGTCAATAAACATTAATTAAGCACCTACTACTTACTTGCCAGGTACACTGTGCTAAATGCTAGAAATATAAATGGGAAAAAGAAAGACATTCCCTGCCCTCAAGAAGCTTACAATCTAATAGTGAAGGCAACACAGAAAAGGAGGCTAAAAGGGGGGATTAGAGAGGCACTCTCTGAAGGGATATGGGGGAGAAGTTAGAAAAGCCTCATATTAGAGCAATCGGGGTTGTGCCCCTTAAATGGAGCTTTGGGAGCTTCCCCAATAATGAGCATTTATTGCAACAAGTGCCGAATACAAGCTTGTGGACTCAGTGAATTAAAAAGCATATACATTAGTGACAAGCCTAGAAGAAAAGTGAAGGCTAATAAAATTCTTAGTTATGAGGGATGGCTGTCTGATGAGGGCAAGGGAGGGATGTGGGTGGAAATTTAGAAGGAAAAAAAAATCCTGATGAAGACTCAAATGGAATGTCTTTAAAAGACTCTTTATGACATTTTATGCAATGAAGTTTATTTACTTCAATGTAAATATTTGCAAAGCAAGTTTGATTGTATTCATGTTTAATATTAAGTTTCTTATAAAGCTTTTTAATAGATTTAATCACTGTAAAACAACCATAATAATGTTCGCAATCATGTTTGGGATCCTAGAGAATTCAATCTAGCCCCCATATTTTGCAGATATTAAATGATAACTATCTACGGTCAAAAGAAAGACATGATTATAGTCAGCAGTTTCCTTTTGTGGTTTCTTAACTGCCCAGAAGAGATGTATTGAAGGGGATAGCTAGGTGGCATGGTGGATAGGATACTGGGCTAAGACTCAGGAAGACATCTGCCCGAGTTCAAATCTTGCTGAGGACATTCACTAGCTGTGTGACCCTGGGCAAATCACTTGACCCTGTCTGACTCAGTTTCTGTAAAATGAGCCGGAGACGGGCACAGCTCCATTATCTTTGCCAAGAAAACCCCAATGGGATCACAAAGAATCAGACACTCTGAAAAGTAATGATAACAAAGCTTCATTGGAAGAAAAATGATAGAGGCAGCTTCCAAGGCTGAAAACTGAAGGGAACTTCACTCAAATGCCTAGAGAAACTCCTGGAGTTCAATAGTCACTCAGTATTGCAGTCATTTCTATGATAATGCAGTATGATGAAGGTACATTTCCAAATGTATAATTGAACCCTACTCAGGCAATTTTTCTCTGTTAAATATCCCCGTTCCAGCCCCTAGCGCAAGCGACATATTCAATAAGTTATATGTGAATATTGTTTCTGCAGGGGGCCCTTTTCCAGGATGTTCCACTGCTGGTGCCCTCCCTCTGGGAGTACTTTCCATTTGCCCTTGGCATACCTTCTATACATAATTGCCTGTACACCCTGAATTCACAATTAGAACGGGAGCTCCTAGCCAACTGGGACTCTTGTTTTCACTTTACTTCCCCAACACTTAACACAGAGTCTAGCATACAGTAGGTACTTAAAAAAGGAGTTGCTGGTGATTATCCTTTTTGCCAAAAAACTTAAAACAAAAATGTTAGCTTGCTAAAAATCACTTAAGACAACTACTAAGCATTTATTTAGCACCTCCTGTATGGCGGGGATTTTATTAAATGCTGGGAATATAAAGACAAAAATGAAATAATTCCTTGAATGTATAATCTTGCCAAAGGTGACAATATGCAAATATACAACTTTAAAGTGTATGAAGGCTTTTGGGATGTCTGTATAAGTGTGTACAAAATGGGTAAAAAAACTAATTCAGAGAGGACAGGAGTGTGGGAGGCGGGGGACTGGAAAGAACTGAACAGCACAGGCTGGACCATTGCATTAACCCATGCCAGTCCCTCAGCATTTAAGAGATGAGAAGAAACTTGACTTATAAAGGCTAAAGGAAATTTAAGGTTTCTGCTGCCTTGGTTTATGGGAGCCCACCAAGGCAACGAGTCAGCATTCAGTATGAGCGAATCGAATGTGCCTCTGATTGGGATCTGGAGACCGGGAGTGATCAAAGTTGCTTCCAATTGGGATCTGGAGACCGGGAGTGATCAAATGTGCCTCCAATTGGGATCTGGAGACCGGGAGTGATCAAATGTGGCTCCAATTGGGATCTGGAGACCGGGAGTGATCAAATGTGCCTCCAATTGGGATCTGGAGACCGGGAGTGATCAAATGTGCCTCCAATTGGGATCTGGAGACCGGGAGTGATCAAATGTGCCTCCAATTGGGATCTGGAGACCAAGAGTGATCAAGGTTGCTTCCAATTGGGATCTGGAGACCAGGAGTGATCAAATGTGCCTCCAATTGGGATCTGGAGACCGGGAGTGATCAAATGTGCCTCCAATTGGGATCTGGAGACCGGGAGTGATCAAATGTGCCTCCAATTGGGATCTGGAGACCAAGAGTGATCAAGGTTGCTTCCAATTGGGATCTGGAGACCAGGAGTGATCAAATGTGCCTCCAATTGGGATCTGGAGACCAAGAGTGATCAAAGTTGCTTCCAATTGGGATCTGGACACCAGGAGTGATCAAATGTGCCTCCAATTGGGGTCTGGAGACCAGGAGTGATCAAAGTCGCTTCCAATTGGGATCTGGAGACCGGGAGTGATCAAAGTTGCTTCCAATTGGGATCTGGAGACCAAGAGTGATCAAAGTTGCTTCCAATTGGGATCTGGAGACCGGGAGTGATCAAATGTGCCTCCAATTGGGATCTGGAGACCGGGAGTGATCAAAGTCGTTTCCAATTGGGATCTGGAGACCGGGAGTGATCACAGAGATCTCCCATTGCTACAATGCTCAATAGTTAAAGATTTTCCCCACGGTGATTTTAAGGGGTAAACATTAGGCTGCCTGAGAAGGAAACAAAGAGAATAACGGACTAATTCAGGACCACACAGAGAATTCCTGGCATAATATTTTGCAGAGTAAGAGACGCTTAGAAAGAGGTAGGCAGGGGGACTCGGGCCCTGGGCAGCAGAGCGAGGCCCGCCCTTGCGATTGTCCGGGATTGCCAGGGTGGACGGGCGGGCGGGCGGCTCTCCACAAACCAGAGGGCCTGGGAGTTGCCTGGAACGCCGAGGAGGCACGGGCTGTGCCAGCATTGCCTGGCCGGGATGTCAGGGGAGACTTGAACTCGGAGCTTCCTGCACCCAGAGCGGGCTCTCGAGCACGTGCGCACCCATTATTCGCACTAAATAGGGCACGTGGTGAGCGCAGGGAGCCGGAGCCTGGCTAGAGCGTGGCGGCGCACTCAGGCGCCTGCTCTCAACAAGCAGGAAGGAAGAAAAGTCGGCCGGAGGAGGAAACGCCTCAGCCCTCAATGACAGGGCCCGGGGGCGGCATCACTGCTGCCCGCCCACTGGCCTTTAAGGGGTTCGGGCTCCGGGGGAAGCGGGGAGCCCCCGGGGTTTCTCAGGCCTCCCCGAGCCAGGTAAAGGTTAAGGCACATTTCCCCTCCGCCAGACTCGCAGGCTTTTCTGTCCCCAGTCCCGAGGGCTTTCACTTCGCCGTTGTCCCGAGCGCAGCAAGGCGAGGCGGAAGGAGGGCCGGCCCGGAGCCCAAGGATCTGGGTTCAAAACGTGCCCCGGGCCTTGTACGAGGCTGCGCAAGCTGCCTCTGGGAGCGTCAGACTCTCCTCCGGAAAAGGAGGAAAGGCCGGGGGGCGGCGCGGGGAAGTGCCCGGGTCACGGCCTGGCTCAGAAACTTGGGTCCCTCAGCAGCCACGGAGGAAGCGCCGCCTGAGCTCCCGGGAGTCGGCCTGGGTCCTGAGGGTGCCAAGCAAAAGCAAGGGCAGCGCGGCCCTCAGGAGGCTTCCGGGTTACGGCGCCAATGGGGCTGGGGGGGGGGGCGAGAGGAAGGCGATCGCAGCCAGAGGGGGAGCGCCGACCTCGCTCCCAGCGCCCGATAGTGCGAGAGCCTGCGGCGGGAGCCAGGGGAGAGCAGGAGGAAAGCCACGCAATACCCTCCGTGGGCGCCAGGGGGCGGATACGCTCTGCGCCACGTGCCTTCTCCCTCCCTGTTTCACACCCTCCCCTTTCCCGGTCTTTTTCTCCCTTCTCTTTCACGGCCCCACTTTAGAATGGGAAGTGCTTCCGGGAGGGGCGGCGTCCCCGCCGGGGAGACTGAGGCTGGCGGAGCTCTATACAGAGTAGGCCCGGCCCGCGCGTGCGGGGCCTGGGCACCGGCGGGCGGGGAGAGGGGGGAGGGGGTGCACGAGCCGGCCCCGGGAGAAGCGAACCAGCCTCGGGGACACCCGGATGGGGAAATGGAAGGGGGAGAGGGAGAGAGGGAGAAAAAGGGGGGAAGGGGGAAAAGGGGGAGAAAGGGGAAAAGAAGGAGGGGGAGGAGTGGGGAAAGAAGCAGGAAGGAAAGGAAGAGGGGGGGTAAGGACAGAGGGAGAGAGGGGAAGGAAGGGGAAGGTGGGAGGAGGGAGGAGGCAAGAACTGGTACCCAAAAACACTAAGGAGGCAGGAGCCCGGTGTGTGTGAGGCGTGTTCTGTGGGCGACCCGTCGGAGGACACACAACACACCGCAGAGGTTAGAATCTGCATATTTGGCGGGAACAGCCACATTGCTGAGCTCGAGGTCCATCAGAAAGCTGCAACGTCCAGAGCCAGGCCGGGGACCCGTGTATTCGCTGCCCTGCTCAGACCTGTTGTTCCCTGTGTCTGGAGCTCAGATGCAGGGAGCCCAGGAAAGCGAGGAGAGCCCAAATCATACCGTAGGGAAATCTAGCGGCATGCACTGGGCCCCGTGAGCTGGAGCGGAGGGCCGTCCCGAGCGCTTGCAGAGCTCGCGGGAAGAGGCGGCACGGGCTCCTTCTGCCAGAAATCCGGCTGGGAACAGCGACCAAGGGGCAGAAAGCAAAGGGAAGCGGAAAGAGCCTAGAAATGCGCGCTGCCATCATCGCGGACAGAGCGAGCTCCTCCGGGACGGAGGCCGTCAAACAGAGGCCAGGTGCCGTCTCATCCGCGTGCCGCTGATTAAGTTCCCGCGTTTGGTGGGGGCCGGGCTAGATAACGCGGCTCCCCAGTGCTCTCTCCGAGGAGAAGGGAGGGGCGAGGAGAGAGAAGGGAGGGGCGAGGAGAGAGAAGGGAGGGGCGAGGAGAGAGAAGGGAGGGGCGAGGAGAGAGAAGGGAGGGGCGAGGAGAGAGAAGGGAGGGGTGAGGAGGGAGAAGGGAAGGGGGATGAAAACCTGGTTTCAGCTCTGCCCGCTCTGGCAGACACAGCACCGCCTTTGCTAAGCAGGGGCTGGGAAGAAATGAAGCCGGATCTAGAGCAGGATCTCTGCCGCCTTCCTAAACTTGCAGGGGGAAGGGGACGCCCAGACAACCCTGAGCCCAGTTCGGTGGGTCAGTTTCAAGCACCACATTTCAGAGGCAAAGCTTGGCAATGGGCCATTACCTTCCATCTCTTGTAGGTAAGGGTTAATTACAATTGAAGAACTCGGGAGAGATGCAGAGCCACCAACAGATCTATAGACACAAGCACCTCAGCTTTTTCATACTCGTTGCCCCCGTTGGATTATGAGCTCCTTGAAGTCATGGACAACTTTTGTCTCTCTCCGAATCCCCGGGGCTTAGCCTAGTCCCTGGCACACAGTAAGTGCTTACTAAATGTAAGCGAGCCAAGTCACTTCCCCAGCTTCCGTTTCTCGTTTTTACAACCAAAAGGTTTAGACCACTAAACTTACCCCCCCCCCCCAATTCCAAATCCATTGCAAAGAGAGCTGGCTGTGAAATCTGAAATGAAATGGTGATGGGTCATTACCTTCCATCTATTCTATGTAAGGGTTAATCATAATTGAAGATATAGAGGTTCAGATCCTGTCTCTGATACTTTTCTGCCTGGTTTCAGATGAAGACATGTGACCTTGGGCAAGCTACAGAAAACCGCCTGGCCTCAATTTCTTTACCTGTATAAGGGGAGAATTAGATAAAATTAGAGAGATTAGATGTTTTTAAATGAGAGTATTAGAGAGTTTGGTCTCTGAGATTTTTTTCAAGGTCTCAATTGATCTGTGATCTCTGTGAGATGAGGATGAAAAAAGGAGGAAATGCAAAGTGCTATAGAAACTTCTCAAATCTATCATCCCCTACCA
The DNA here is from genome assembly GCF_902635505.1 of Sarcophilus harrisii. Lineage (NCBI taxonomy): Eukaryota > Metazoa > Chordata > Mammalia > Dasyuromorphia > Dasyuridae > Sarcophilus > Sarcophilus harrisii. Next base: position 450,504,069 of record NC_045429.1, on the reverse strand, counting down.
CTTGCCGTATATTTTTTCCTGTTCTTTCCCCATTCCATCTCACCTCTTACAACTCCAGCTTTCAAAAAGGCCAAGGGTTGCTTTCTCTCTAACTCGTGAGGTCAGAGGGGAAAAGATGCTGCCCAGAAGTTCAGGATAAGAATAGGTGAAGGTAAAAGATAAAGGTGTGGGGGAAGAGGAGAGACATGATGATAAAGGTAAGGAAGAAGAGGACAAGGGAAAACAGGCCGATAGAAAGGGAAATGGAGATAAAGACATAGATTGATAGAAAATCATGGGATCCTGAGAGAGCCGTAAGTGAAGGAGACCCATGGGGTATCAATAAGAGGAGGGAAGGATGCCCCAAGCAAGTAGCACCTTGGGGGTGAGGGCAGGCTCTCACCTGGAGTGGGCACTTGATACCCCACTGCACCAGCCTGAGAGGAACAGATCTGTTCTAACAGAAACTTTTAGCAGTTAGTCAACGCAGAGCCTGGAGGTCACTGGTTCCCATTTGAGGTGGTAACTATACCAAGGAAATCCAAGGTTTATTCCTCTCCGCTTCTCCCCAGAAAGAACCTTTGATGTCAATTCTTTAGTATATTCAAGGTTAGGAAATGAGAACTTAGTGTTGCCTACATAAGAGGAAGAGGCCTCAGGACCCCACATCCTCTGATTTTCCCTCTGCTTGGAATCTATAACAGTCTTCATTAAATCCCCTACACCTGGGGGCAGCGAGGTGGGCAGTGGATAGAGCACCTGCCCTGAAGTCAGGAAGACCTGAATTCAAATTTGCCCTCAGACACTTAATACTTCCTGGCTGTGTGACCCTGGGCAAGTCACTTAACCCCAATTGCTGCAGCAAAATAAAGAAATAAAAATTAAAAAATAAAAAATCCCCCACACCTGTACTTTAGAAACAGAAATTTTGGTAGCAACCAAGGTGTCATACTACCTGAAGCCACCCCTCCCAGTTTGGTTAATGAAGGGAACCCACTGGAGTGTGGGCTGGGTGAGACTGCTCTGCAGAGGCAGGGGGAGATGATGGCATTTCACCCACTTGCAGGACTAGGATTAAGAGACTTTTTGAGATGGAAAAGCTCTTTTGAGACTTTTTCAAGATCCACCTGACAATGGGAGGCTTGATTTTGTTATTTGTGTTACTGAGGGCCAATATGGTATTGTGAATAAACAAGTGAATGCACAGAGACTTGGGTTCAAATTCCTCCTCTCACTGGGAAGAAGTTTGTTTTTTTGTTTGTTTTGTTGTTGTTGTTTTAATTGGTAATTCCTTATGCTAAGGAGGCCATTCTGAAAAAAAGAAAAGAAAAGAAAAAAGGAAGAAAAAATTATTTAAGAACATAATCGAAATCATAATCCTTCAACTGGCATTGTTTATGGTTTGGGGCTAAGCAATGACTGAAGCAACGGACAAGCTCAATGCACTTACTTTCTAACAAAGCAGACAAGTAGAGAATAAATACAAGTTTATTTTATGGGTTAGGATCAGGAAAAAGAGAAGAAATCATTACTTGATTACCAGACTTCTAGCAATGACTTTCTACTTTGGAATGATCTAGGCTAGTCGGCAGATAATGGACATAACAGGTTCATCTTGGAACAATCTTCTGGAGCTGGCCCTTTGCTCCCATAGCCTTTGAGAACCCACAGTTACCTCTAAATCATGATGAAACATAAAAGGAGTACTTGAGCTGGGCCTCTGCTTCCATAGACTTTGAGAACCCACAGTTAGCCCTAAATCATGATGGGACCTAAAAGGAGTACTTCAGTGAGAAACCTTTTACTGTTGTTATGATAAAATCTGTGATAAAGAGAAACTAAGGCAGAAAGCATGATCAATTTATTATTATGTCTAATGAATACTAATAAAAGGGAGTCAAGACTCCTCAGTAGTCCAGGATGCATCTGAAAGTCAGAGTAGTTCTTCTATAAATTAAAAAAATAGCAGCCTACATGGGGTACTAATAATAGTTTAGTGATACAAAGTAAACTAAGACTGTGATTGATCTGACACGGAGATCTGAAAGTGGATTTAGTGACTGGGAATTTCCATACCCAATGACAAAACACAGAGTTGGAAAGTTCCATGGGAGGCATAATTTATCACCAGACTCATATCCCCTGGAAAGTCCCATGGCAGGCAGACATCATACTTCCTCCCCCCCCTTTCATGGACCAAAAAATTCAGTTAAACTCTCACTAATTTACCAATAAGGCCTATATAATTAAGTATGAATTTAATTCACAAATATTGATTCCATTGATTAAAGGTGATTCTCCACACTCTTAAGATGGGAGACCTGAAGAGGATGGTGATATTTGCTCTAGACAAGAGAGCAAGGCATTAGTTAAACCATGATTAAAATTCAGAACTACTTAGTTATAGCCCATAACTCCTTCTCCTGATCAGTAGAAGAGTCATTGTATCTGTATGTTGCCAAGTGGCCAATTCTGGATTTGCCCAACACCAGTCTTTATCTCCTGAGGTACAAATGCAGTACAACGTACATTCTTTGCCATGAAGAGAATGGCATGTAATATTTAATCCCATTCATTGATATAAGCCTGGGGCCAAATCAAAGTGAACTATGAATTTCACAGGGAATTACCACAGGAAATAAAGAGCAGCCTAGAATCACCAAATCCTCAAGATAAAAGGAGTTTTCTAATCAAGGAGTCTCTTAGTTTTCAGTGGAGCAGACTGAGAATCACTGATATGAAGTGTTCGTGCAGCTTCACACAGGGGATGTAGGAATAGACCTTGATTTCCAGTTATTATATTATGTTGAAAATAATATGCCTGCTTATGTCACTATATATAATATCCCATTTCTGCAGGAAGATTTTTCCTGTCCAATCTTCCTTAACCTACTAGTGGTTTTATTTCAAAATCACCTTCTATCAACTGTGTCCAAAGGGCTATAAAACCATTTATACCCTTTGACCCCACTGCTTGGTCTGTGTTTCAAAAGATAAAAAGAAAAAGGCCCTATATGTACACAAATATTTATAGCAGTTGTATTATTGGTGGCAAAGAATTGGAAATTGAGAGGATGTTCATCAATAGAGAATGACTGAACAAGTTGTGGCATATGATCGTGCTGGAATACTATTGTGCTATAGGAAACGATGAGCAGGATGCTTTCAGAAAAATCTGGGAAGACTTACGTGAACTGATGCAAAGTGAAATGAACAAAACCAAGAGCCCAATGTACATAGTAACAGCAAATGGACAATGCTCATTGTACAATGATCAGGTGTGAATGACAGCTATTCTCAGCAATACAATGATCCAAGACAGTCCCAAAGGACTTATCATAAAAAATGCTATCATCTCCAGAGACAGAATTGGTGGAATCTGAATGCAGAGCAAAGAATACTCTTTTTTATACTTTATTTTTCTTGGGGAGAGTGGCAGAATAGGGAGAGACTGTGTTTTCTTTTACAACATGAGTAATCTGGAAATATATTGTATATGACATATAAGTATAACCTATATCAAATTATTTGCTTAATGAGAGGGGAGAGGAGAGGGAAGGAAAAGAAAGGATTTGAAAATCATTTTTATGTTAAAAATTGTTTTTACATGTAACTGGGGAAAAATATTAAATAAATATATTTATAAAAGATAACCTTCCATCTATTCTGTCTATAAAGATTACCTTCCATCTATTCTGTATATATCTTGTATTTATTTTTCTCCTCCACTAGACTATAAGCTCCTTGAGAGCAGGGTCTATCTTGTTTGTATTAAGATCTTTAGTATCCAGTACAAAGCATGACACTTACTATATGCTTTAAAAGTGCTTGACTAATGGATATGTATGAAGGGTGGAACTCTTTTGACTATTTATGTAATTTATCTTCATGTTTTCAGATTTTAGGTCCATCACAGGATTCCATGAAAGAAGAAAATCCTAGAAGGTAGATATATGAAGGTAGAAATACCATGGGTAATTATTTATCTGCATGTATGATGTTGTTATTATTAAATCATTTCAGTCATGTCTGACTATTTGTGATCCCCTTTTGAGTTTTCCTGGTAAATACAGTTAAATGGTTTATCATTTCCTTCTCTGCCATTCTTTACAGATGTGGAAACTGAGACAAACAGGATTAAGTGATTTGCCCAGAGTCACACAGCTAGTAAATACCTGAGATCAGATTTGAATTCATAAAAATGAGTCTTCCTAATTCCAAGCCCAATGCTCAATTCACTGTGCCATCTTACAGCCCTTGCATGTTTGCATGGAAGCAGGGAAAGATGAAAGCCATTCTGTTTCTGTCCTTAATGGAGAAACGAACTTGCAAAGTTGATCTCCATATGTATGTGAATTAGATTCTTACATTTTGGCACAGAGTGTGCCCACATCCTGCCCTAAAAATAATTGTGTGAGCTTTGGGTGATTCATTATTCAGAATTACATAGTGGACAGATGGCAGGCAACTATCCTGCAAAAATCAAATGATGCCATGTCACAACATCTTACCCTTTCCCCAAAGCTCTTTCATCTCAAAAACTGAGAGCCAGTGAAGCATCATGGAATTTGGCAGTGATAATAGACATAGAAATGGCAGCAAAAGACTAAGACGGCCACTCATGGTTGAAGTATTCAGATTGTCTCCATCATAATAACATAATTGAAAGCAAATATTTATTTGAGGCCTTCCCCCAAATGTTCTGACAATACATAGAGCTTTTGTCTGATTTATTTCATGTAAAATTTCCCCCTCAAGGGAAAAAAATTTATAGACCAAGAGTTTAATTTCCCAAAATTAAGAGAAAGAAAAGAATACATTTTTGCTTGTTAGTCACAAAATCAGAATTTCCATACACCAAGTGTAGTCAAGTGGTTTCTGAGTAGAATTATTTACTACTGAAAAAATTGTGTGTATTGATACACACACACACACACACACACACACACACACAAAGAATTTCAGTATTCCCCATGATCTCCTCAGTATGGATACTTCCAATAAGCCAGATTGCAATCTTTCCATCCCTTCTAAACCTATATGATTTGTTTCCACATCCTGCTATGGCCTATAATCCAGGGTCTAACACTTCTATCAGTCCTCCAAAGAGTATCTATCCAATATTCTAGAAGATTATAAATATAAACATTTTTAAATTGTTTCCATTATAGTCTAGTCAGGGATTTGATGGTCAATGTTTAAAAACCAGCTCTTCTGAAGGAAAAAAAAAGTGCAGAGGTTACAATTTTAAGTTTAATCTCTATTTTTGATATTTTCTCCATCATTTTTAAAAGTCTAGACAGTCAGAAAAACAATTAATCATACTCTATAGTACTTGCCTATTTTTGAGGTATAAATGTTCCCCTGAATATTTAGCAGTCTGAAAAGAGATGGAGCAAAGATGGTCAAGTCCTCCCCAAGACTTCTCAAAATACCTTTAAATAATGACTCTAAACAAATTTTAGAGCATCAGGAACAACAAAAATATGGAGTGGAACAATTTTCCAATTGAAGTTGGCTTGAAAGATCAGCAGGAAGGGTCTGTTACATGGGTTGGTCTGGAGAGCACAATGTCAATGCAAACTGGACCAACACAGCCTAAAGCCACAGAGCCTCCGAATCTGCAGCAGTGGAAGATATCTCCAGACTTCTCAGCCCACAAAGGCCAAGGACAACTCATCAGGAAAGGTCTGGCACACCAGGGTGTGAGGGGAGCTCCATCCCAGGATGGATTTAGGAGTCATTAAATCAATAGTGTCAGCAGCAGCAGCACTGAGGTAGGAGAAGTGACCACAGCAGCGCATTTAGGACAATCGGAACAGCAGAAATCTCAGATCATGGGTGGAGGTGAGGGTGGGGATGAGGGGGAGATTTAGGCAGCCGGTCAGAGGGAGATTTTGCAAGGGGCTTCTTTGCTTGCATTGTACCAGGACTCTGCTACTTTTCCCATACTCAGATCTAGGCTGTGGTACTGATTCATAATACAGGTCCCTAAAAGAATCTCTGATAACCGCTACACAAAACCCCTGAAGCTTGGGACATTATACCTCCATCCTGGAAACTGAGTCCTACTTTAACAAAGAATTAAAAGCTAAGTAATATAAGCTGAGGAAATGGGAAAACAACAGAAAAAGATTCTGACCATGGAAAATCAAAATACACACTAAGAAAATGATAACAAAATCAAAGTTCCTATATCCAAAGCCCCCAGGAAAAAGTAAGAGTTGGTCTCAGGCTATGGAAGAGTTCCAAAGGAATTTTGAAAACCAAAGAAGAAAAGTAAAGAAAAAATTGAGAAGAAAAATAAGCAAAATTGACCAAATGGGAAAGGAGTTACAAAAGCTCACTGAGGAAAATAATTCTCTAAAAATTAGAATTGAGCAAATGAAAACCAGTGACTTTATTATAAATCAAGATACAATAAAAGAATGAAAAAATAGAAAAAAATCTGAACTATCTCATTGGAAAAACAACTGATCTGGAAAGATAAAAACTCCTAGGTCAAGGAGAAAATATTGCAAGCATCCAGAAAGAAATAATTCAAATTCAGTGGAGCTATAGTCAGGATAACACAAGATTTAGCAGCTTCTACATAAAAGGATCAGAGGATATGGAATATGATATTCTGAGGGCAATGGAGCTAGGATTACAACCAGGAATCACCTACCAGAAAAACTGAGTATAATCCTTCAGGGGAAAAAGTGAATATTCAATAAAATAGAAGATTTTTCAAGCATTAAAACTAGAGTTGAATAGAAAATTTGATTTTAATATATAGGATTTAGGAGAAGCATAAGGAGATAATCAGAAAAAGGAAATCATAAGGAACTTAAAATTTATCTGTTTGCATTCCTACATGAGAAGATGATACTCATAACTCATAAGAACTTCCTCATTATTATGGCAGTTTGAAGGAGTGAGTATAAAGAACACAGGTGTGAGTTGAATATGAAGAAATAGTATCTAAAAATAAAATAGAATCAAGGAATAAGAGAGAAATGCACTAAGAGAAAGGGAAAAGGAGAAGTGGCATAGTGTAACTTACTTGCCATAAAAGAGGAAAGATAAAACTTTTACAATGAGTGGGAAGAGGGGGCAAGAAAAGGGAGTGAGTGATTACTCTTATCAAAACTGGCTCAAAATAAAAATAGCATGCACATTCGATATTGGTATAGAAATCTATCTTATCTTGCAAAAAAGTAGGGGGGAAGGGATAAGAGAAAAGGGAAGGATGACAGAAGAGAGGGCACATTGGGGAAGGGGCTGGTCACAGGCAAAACACTTTTGAAGAGGGACAGGGTGAAAGGAAAGAAAGACTAGAACAAATAGCAATAACAATTATGAAAATAATTTTGAAGCAAGTTTCTTTGATGAAATTCTTATTTCCCAACTGTATAGGGAACTGAGTCAAATTTATAATAAAAAAAGAGCCATTCCAAATGATAAATGAGCAAAAGATATAATTGTTAAAAAAAAATAGAAAGGAAAAGAAAAAAGAATTGAGCAATCTGCTCTCCAGAGTCAGTTCAAACTGGCTCCAGCACATCCCTGGCTGGTGCTCTTCACAATTGCAAATAATTGATTAATAGTGGCTGACCTATGAAAATTCATTTTGTCATAGATATATAAAGACCCAGATAAGGGACTCACACCAAGGGTCCTCAGGTCCGGGGCATCCAGACCACGTTTGGTTTTGTGGGAGCCTGGCCTCAGAAGAGAAGGATTTGTTTTTTCCTAATTTTCTCTGGTTTATTGCACCCCCATCTCAGAGTAAAACTCACATTGACAAATGCCGAAAACATGAAACACAAATCCATAACTTTATACTCTATCAAGAGGATGATACTTAAAACATGAAAACACAAAACACTTTATGGAAATTGCTGAATAGACATTTTATCTTCACCTTGCCTCTGTATCGTCTAACTAATTCACTCAAAGTCCCTGTCTCTGATCCAGAGCTTGGGGCTCATCCCATCTCCTCCAAGAAGCACTGCCATGACTTCAGGAAGTTCTCCCGCAGAGCACTGCATGAATTGAAAACCCAGGAACTCCCAAGAGATGCTGGACTTGAAAAGTTCATCTCTTGGGATCTCTGCTTAATCACTTGTACCCCCCAAAAAAGAGATAAATAAAGGGAACTACCAGAGGCTTGATAATCAATCTCAATCTGACCTACACAAGCACATCCTTTTGATATCATAAGTGGGTAACCGGCATATCTGGGCAAGTTCAGGGGGAGGACAAAGAAATCCCCTTCCCCCAAGGAAAGCTAAGGGGAAAACTTTCACAATCCCTGGTCACCAGTTCAGAGCTTTCTCTAGACAGTGAAAGTTCTCTCTACATATAAAGGCTAACTCTTCATGCTCAGGGACTAATCCTCTTCCACACCGAGGAAAGAGGGAGGGAAAATCACAAGAGTACAACAGGATTTATGGGTTGCTGTTTCATGTTTTAAGTATTGTCAATGTGGGATTATGAGACTTCTGTGTTTAAGCATTTCTTTTGTAGTAAAAGAAGTAAATACAAAGAAAATGCTTTGTATATTGAACACCTTTCCAAAAAGGATATTGTTAATCCTTTGTTTGGGGAAGATACTAGACACCAGCCAAAACCTAAACTTCATTTAAGAAATTTTCTCCAGAATCCTTTTCTGGTGTGGGACACCACAATGAAGCAGGACTTTTTTCAAGAGACCAAAGCCTTTGTCCCATCGCTTATGGAACCAAAGGTTATGTTCCTATGAGATTACCCCCATTACATAGACATATAAACCCTCTTCCAAGAAAGGGACTTTGGATGCTATGGATGAATGATCAAGGTGAGAAAGGAGGCATGAAAAGCTACATCAATGAAATGGCGAGTGGGAGTCTGTCAATGTTTAACATAAGAATTTTTAGAAGAGAATCCTAAATTAATTTATTTAAATAAGTAAGTAAAAGATTAAAGGCCATTGCCGAGGGTCCTGGAGAATCTCAGTTGTGTTGCCAACCTATTGGTCCTATTTCTTTCTCAGGGTCAGTCTGTTGTAATTGCCCCTTGAATCCAGGAAGATAACTATTTTGTATTCTGGCAATAAGAAGAAAGATGATTCACCGGAAATGACATGAGTCATGCATACCGCTGAATTTCATTTGTTCTGGATTCAAATACAACATTTTTTTTTATTTTTTATTATCTCCAAGATTTAGGTGAATTTGCCTTTGAGAAATTCCAGGCTTTCAGAGAAAGGTTTATATTGTGTTTCAAAAAAAAAAAAAGTGCACAAATAAACTAATTCATGGGTGCACTTTAGAGTCTTCTCCATTAGGTGAGCTGCTGATCGAGAGCACATATGTTAAATTCATAATTGCCATTCAACAAATGCTTGTTAAGGGATGGATAGAATGAATGACCCCCAAACAATTCCCAGAGGGGTCTGAAATTCACTCAACCAATTATTTTGTTTGCATGATGACAGATATTACAAAGGAGGGCAATGAGAACTACCCTTTTTCTTCTTAATTATATAGGGGGAAAAGGGATTGCATTAGTGACTCAGTCAATGAGAGTTTAGTTGATTAAAACTCTGGCCCTTCGCTAAAGATCATGCTTGATCAGAGGCTCCTAGAAAGTCTCCTGGCCCCCATGGTACCAAAGAAGATTCTCTCAAGTCAAAAAGAACCAACCACCAAAAAGAGAGAGCAAAATTTCCACTCTTCTCTATTCTTCTCTTTGGATTTTATTCCTCAAAATATCCAGTTCTCCCTTGACCTTCCCATCACAGGAATGGGATTTTTCTCTCCTCCCCTTCTCCAGTAGCAACTGTGATAGCTAGGAGGACATGGCAACAAAAACAAATGTTTGGCTAAACAAGCTCGAGTTTTAGATCTCAGATCTCTGGCCACCTGTTTTGGTTTTGTGTTTCATTCTCTGAATACAAGTGACTAAACAGAAGTCCTGACATGCTTTCCTGGGTAAAATCAAGGGGCCAAAAGAGCTTTAAAGTTGGGGACTGGTCTCCTAATGGGAAGTGATTCCTGCAATCTCAAAGTTCATAGAAGAGGAGGAAATGACCATTGACAGGATCCTTCTAAAGATGGAAGTAATCAAAAGCACAAGCTATGTCTGGCTGTCCAAAAGACACTAAGTTGTTACTTAAATAGCACCTACTGAGGTGAAAACGGAATCTATTTGAGCAGTTCCAACACTTTTCTATTAAACAAAAGATCATCCTAGAAGCAGAGGATTTTAGTTATATTTTAAGCATGTATTCGTGCATATTTGTAAGTCTTTGTGTATGTGTTTCTCTTGAGCATTTCTTTTGTAATGAAATAAATAGCTAACAACTACCACTTTGTATATTGGGCAATTATTTTCTCTGAAAGTGAACCTGTTATCCCTTATAGGAAGACTCTAGACACAGATTATACTTAAGCTTTATTTAAACAATTTTACATAGGAATTTATAATGAGTCATAATGAATGCCAGAATTCGGGGGGGAAATCTATTCTCCACCTTTTTGGAGTCAGAGTTAGGAGTGATTTCAATCCATATGAATCCAGAACAACAGCTCTGTGGAAGAAGAGCATCTCTTCTCACCCCAACTTCCAGGTTATGAGAGACAATAGATATTATTCCTAATATTGTTCTTTGTCATGTAATATATTTTTGATATTTAAAGCTGGAGTTGGTAAACTGAACTAGGAAAGTTGTGTTCAGCCATTGGGATCAGGGTGTGCACTTATCTCTATACTGCTAATGAGGTTAGAGCTGAAAGTGTCCCTCAGACAAGAAATCAGAATGCATTGAGCAAGGTCACTGGGAGTATGAGATCAGAAACTGATGATAGGAAGAGAATGATTCTGTCTGGGGTGGGGAAAAGGGAATGGGCTAGAGAGAAATCTCTGTGAAAGATCACCTGCCTGAGAGGTCCAAAAACGAGCTTAGAATAATAAATCATGGAAGAGTTGAATTTTAGTCAAGGATAAAACCAAAATTGGCAACCGACTGGTGGATGAGTCAGACCAAAACAAACAAAACAACAACAAAAACAGATCAGAAAAAACATGAGTCTGGGCTGAACTGAATTTCCAGGGACTCTGGGCCGAGAGAGACCAGGAAAGGAAGAAGACAATTGATGGGGAGGAAATTAAATGAATTAGGAGGAAAACCTTTAGGGTACAAATGAATAATCACAGAATCTCAAATAAGGAATGGGTCTTGGAGGTTCTCTAGTACAACCCATCCCCTAAAGGTCTTCAGTGATGGGAAATTCACTGTTTCTTGAGATAGTCTCTTCCCCTTGGGGATAGTTCAAATCGCTAAAAAGTTTCTTCTTATGTAATAGGCTATTTGGATAGTGTCAGAGACAACAAATCCCAGTATTCCCAGTGAGGACTCAGCCCTGTGAACAGCTTGTTACATTTATATGGAGAAGAAATATGCTTCTTTGCAACATCTACCTTCTGGGGCAAACAGAAATAAGTCTTATTCTTCTTCTACGTGGCAGACTTTTAAATAATTCAAGATAGCAATCATATTCTCTTCTCCCACTAAACTTTGTCTTATCCAGGCAAATAGCATGATTTGTCATGTATACACATATACACATACACACACCCAATCCAAGTTGCCTGCCAACAGATAAACTAATGGCTCTAGGAATTGCCATCAAGCCAGAGGACTAAAGAGGAGGAGGAAGGTAAAGAATAAGGAGATGGAAAATAAAGATATTGTAAAACTCAAAAGAACACACAGGGAGACTTTTCCATTTTCAAGGATATCTAACATGGGCACACACACATACACTCCCCCCCCCCCAGACACACACACATACACATTCAGCTCTAAATTTCACAACACTATGAACTGGAAGGATGCAATAGCCTTTCGATACTTGCTTTGGCCATCTCCTTTGAAGCCGTTCTTTTTCTGTTGCATCACTGACCTCATAACTCACCCCTTTTCCCACAAATTGGATGACAGATATTTGTCTGGCTACTAAAAAAAGAGCCTATTCTAAGTGTCTCCTAAGTTCAACTTTACATTTATGCCTTTCCTTAACCTGTATCATATTTCAATTTAGAAATTAGAGAAATATATGAACCAAGATCTTTCTTTCTGTTCATTGAATTTAGATATAAACACATATACATATATATACATATATGTTCTCTTTAATACATAAACATATATAATTCTTTGAGCCATGCATTCCTCTGGGTAGTGAAGCCTAAGAATTCCTTCATCACCAACTGCAACAGATGTCCAAAGCATGGAGGCATCCTGAGAAAGAGTGCAAAGCTGACATATGCCAGGTGGATCAAATGGATCTACTCACAGATCTCAGGGAAGACAGTCAAGAACCAAGAGTGCCAGGAATTCCAGTGCCACTCAGATGACTGGCTGTGCTACCAGACTAGTACCCAAAGCCATTGTGTAGGAGAGTAACCCATGCAGAGATACAACTTGGCAACTGCCTATTGAAGACCCAGAAAAGAAAATTCTTGGCACTATGAAATAGTTCAACATCACAAAGCAATTTCATTTTTGCCATAGAAACCACTTAAAAGAAAATGTGCTCCCACCTACTTTTATGCAGTACCCTAAAGATCATAGGGCCTTTCTCTCTGATTTCTAGCTGAAACCTCCTGGATGTGCTGTCTCTCCCTTTTAAAACATGAGCTCCCTGAGGTCGAGGACTATCTCCTATTTTTATCTGTCTTCCCAGTGCTTAACAAAGTGCTCTGCACATATTAAGTATTTAATAAATGGGTTTTTTTAATTCATTTCTTTCATTCACTAAGAAAGCGGGAAACCATTTCATAAAGGAAATGGTTTTCCCTAGTTGGCCAACTGCTGAACAGAACTCTGGGCAACCTACCTGCTAAATTGAATAAGTGGTTTTTATTCCACAACACTCCTCTTTCTGTCCCTTCTTTTGCTTAATTAGTAATTTCACTGAGTTCACTGACTGAAAAGTCAGTCTCCAACCTGGAAAGGTGTGATCCCATCAATTTCCTTTCTTTTTAAAGACTATGGATAGGAGAAGGGGAAAGAAGTGTGAGTTAATGACCCTAAAATCACGGGCGTAACCTCTATTGGTCAAAAATCCCAGGTATGCCCACGTCTTTAATCTTTCTAAGGCATAAATAGTCTTTCTTCTAAATCAGCTAAGAGACTAGGATGTGATAGATAAAGGAAGAAATTTCAGCATGGGAAAATTGTTATTATTATGATGAATACATGCATACATATATGAATAATAGCTATCACAATAACAAGTTAGAAAGGAAGCATGATATAGTCGATAGAGGATTGGTTTCAGGAATCAAAGAGTCTTTTTAAAAGACCCACTATCAACTCCAAAATATTTATAGCAGCAATTTTTGTGATAGCTAAGAATTAGAAACAAAATAAATACCCATCAGTCAAGGAATAGCTAAACAAGCTGTGGATATAAGGAATATTCATGTTCCATAAGAAAGGATGTGTTGTTTAACTTTCAGTTTGCATATAGTTCTAGGGGAGGAGGGAGGAAGAGGAAGGCAGAAAAATCTGCAACACAAGGTTTTGCAAAGGTGAATGTTGAAAACTATCTTTGCATGGATTTGGGAAAATAATATACTACTAAAAAGAGAAAAAGAAGTAATGATGCGTGTGATGGATACAGAGAATCCTAGAAAGAGCTACATGAACTGATGCAGAGTGAAGTCAGCACAATGAAGAAAATAATCTACACAATGACTACAACCATGCAAATGGAAAAGAGATGCATCAAAAAAATCAAAATAAACGTAACAAAATTATAAAGTCAAATGGCATTCCAAAAACAAAAAAAGAAAGAAATGAGAGAATAGCCCAACCCACCCCTCGATGGAAGTGGGAGGCCCACAGGTGTTATGGCATGGTTTATAAATGTATCAGTCAGTTATGCTTGTTGGAATCTTTACAAAGTGTTAAGCCATTGGAGTTGATAGAGAAAATAATTATCTAATTTGGCATGGTTCAATATGATTGATTTGATCTTAGGAGGAGATATTTTGGGCCAGAACCTGAAACAAGGTACTAAGTACAACTGATAGAAATGATGTTTGTGTTTACACCTTTAGAGAGCTCATAAGTATCTAAGTACTCAATGGAGTTCACAAGTTTGGGAGATTTCAGGGCTTAGTATGGGTTAGTATGAGATATCCGAATTCACACCTCCCTTAGGGCCAGAAAGCACTTTGGGAGATAACTCAGAATCCCTCTTTCTCCAGAAGGAGGAGTTAACCTTTGGGAGACCACATATATACAAGAAGCTCTTAGAGATTAGGAGAGTTTTATTTGGGAACATTCCCAGGGGTCAGAGAGTCGGAGAGGAGCACTCTGGAAGAAAGCCTACAAGCCCTATCTTCGAGGCAAGAAAGATTCATCGTATCTTCTATCTTGGTGCTGGCTGGAGTCAGAAGAACAAACCTTTAGATTTGGAGACATTTGGGCGGAGTTCTTGGAACCAAGCAGAGAGATAGGCCTGAGCTAACCAGGCTATATTGAAGGACACAATAAAAGATCTGAACTTTTTTATTACCTGGCTGTGTTTTGGAAAAAGAACACCACATATGCTAATTTTTTTCCCTCTGAGTTATCTCCCAGAGTGCTTTCTGGCCCTAAGGGAGGTATGAATTTGGATATCTCATACTAACCCATACTAATCCCTGAAATCTCCCAAACTTGTGAACTCCATTGAGTACTTAGATACTTATGAACTCTCTAAAGGTGTAAACACAAACATTATTTGTCATATATGATGACTGTCATGGAGGGAGAAGGCCAAGGATACATGGGACTCTACAGTGATATAAGAAAATATCAATAAACATTTTAAAAAATAAAATATACACTACGTGCTAGACACTGCTAGGTATTGGGATGCAAAGACAAAAAACATTGTCCATGCAGACATAAATAAAGGTTTTGATTTGGAGGGAAGGGAGGAAAGGAAGAACATATAGATTTAAGTCCTGCTGACACATTCTGGCATTGTGACCCTGGGCAAGTCCCTAACTGAGTGTTCCAGGCCATTCATTAAGGCTATATTATACTCCAAAATAAATAAATTATGATTCATTCTATTTTTATATAATGATAGATAGATAGATAGATAAAGTGGACCATTATTTGGTGTCCTGAAATAATCCTTTATCATAAGTCCATTGGTGTTACTGGTATAAATATGTCGTCTATGAATCTGATTAATGTGAATTGCTTTCCAAAGCTAGTTCATCTAAACAGATTAAAATCAAGCTTTTGAATCTGAAAAGTTGATGATCAAATTCTATGCCCACCAAGGAACAGACTCAGCCTTTACCATTTATTAATTACAACAGAAGAAAGAAGTAGATCAGGAAAATACCCTTGTGGATTCTCTCAAAAAGAGTGGCTAAAATGGAATCCTTGTCTCCAGATTCCATGCCTTTGCACTTGCTGTCGCTTGGAATACCCTCTCTCCTCATTTCTCTCCTGATTTCCACAGCTTCCTTTAAGTCTGAATTGAAATCCCACTTCTGGGAAAGAGACTTTCCCCAGTTCTCCTTCCTCTTAGAGTCTTCTCTCTAAAATCATCTCCAATGAATCCCATTCACACATTGTTTGACCATAGTTATTTTCATGTTGTCTTCCTCATTACACCATTGTGTATTCTGCATTGTTTTATGCCATCCTCAGCACTTATCCTGGTGTCTGGAACATAGTAGGAGCTTAATAAATGCCAATTGACTCAATATCCCCCACTCTCTGCCTTGGCAAGTATTCCCAAGATTTTAGTTCCTAAATGAAAGAGGAAGTTAAGTGCCATTGTGGGGAAGAAATTATTTTCAAAGTCTTCTATGTCCCCTTCCTGCCTGTTTTCTTTTGTCCTAAGCAAATCACAATGGATAGATTTGCTATTGAGACAGAAAAGGCTGCTGGACACTGTCAAGACAAGAAGCATTTATTAAGCACTTTACTATGTGTCAGGAACTGTGCTAAGTGCTGGGAGGAGGGGGGGGGTACCATAACAAACAAAAAACAAGATCTTTCCTTAAGCTTACATTCTAAAGGTAGAGGAAAATACTTAAAAGAGAGCTGAAAAAGGGATGGCAGTGAGAAGATACCTAGGAGAGGGTGCACCTTCCCCTTTTTCCTCAAGGACAAGGGGAAAGTACTCAGCTTGATTTCTATACGCTTATCTTGCTTATGGCTGACTCATTTTTCTCTTTTAACCTTCAGGCAACATTTTTTTCCTTACCTGGTTAATAATTGAAACCAAAGACTGACCTCCACCATTGGGTTCCAGTAAGGATGGATGCCTTTAAGATCATCTCAGGGAATAGGCTTGGAAACTTAATGGTCTTAGTTTAGGGAATGATTCCTTGATCCATTTTTCCAAACAGGCTTCAGTCTTTTAAGAGAGATCTGAAGCTAGCTGGGGTCTTGGGCTAATGTTCTTAATTCCCTCCAAAGACTGATCACACCAGAATTCAGATGACTGCGACAATTACAATAGTATTTGATCCATTTCTATGACAAGCCTGAATAATGGACAGCACATGGCTTGCCTCTCATAGACTTTGCAGTAATTCATCCTGAAGTTGGTGTCAGGATCCAGACTTAGTTTCTTCTTCTCTTTACTGGGCTTTTCATTTCTTAATTTCCTGCTCTTAGATTTTCCTCAAGAAAGTCCTTGTTTGATTTTTTTATAAAAATTAACTTTTGATCATACTTCTCAGAAGATAATTCTTTGGCAATGTCATGGGGACTAAAGAACTGGGGAGACTTATTATCATTGACAAGGCATTTGACCAGGAACAAATGTCCTTCATTTAAGGCAGTTTCAATTTTTAATGTATAAAAACGCACTTAGAGTAAGGAAGTATATTTATTTTTCATTTATAACTTCATATCAACAAGAAGTTCATTGACTTGATGGGGTAGATAGTCCTCCAAGCTCTGGACTTTATCTCCATTTTCTGGATTGGGGTACCCATACCCAGTGCATACACACAAACAAAAATGCACATGAACATTGGAAATGGTCAGCAAGCTACTTACAGGGCGGGCATGTCTGACAAAATCATGGCTCCAAGTGGCACATTTGAAGAATCCTAACTAGGTGAATAATAGGGGAGCAGTGAAAAGGAATGGAGGAAAAAACCTCACAGAGAGGATACTAGGACTCTTCTGAAAACATGCCATGGCCCCCACTCATGACCCTGCCAAATTGGGGAAAAACTCTCTTCAATCCATACCAGCTCTCAGTCTGTTGAATTCTCCCCAGAGTCAAGATGCTCCATAAGGATGCATCCTCACAACTATGGCTCATGAGCCTTTTCCAGAATGCTTGCCATCGTGGATCAGAGTGCCAAGATTATATGTAATCACGAGCACATAATTGACTTAGCTTATCAACAAGGTTGAACTTTAAAAATATTGGAAAAATTTGTCTCTGGAGAGAGAGAGGTACTTAGTGGGGGACCATGAGACTAGACTATGAAATCCTTGTCTCTGTAATGAACATTAATCTAATATAAATCGAACTACTAAGTATCAGGTCCATGGACCACCAGGGGACTCCTTATCCCAGCATACAAGGCTATCTACATTAAGTTCCACAGAATAAAAATACGATCCTTGATCATCATCCTAAGAAGGGTATTCCATTAGCTCTCCAAGGCCCAACTTGGAGATAGGCTTCCTGTCAAGGTCTGGCTCAGGAGAAGAAAGAAGAGAGAAAATAGGGGGAAAGGAGGAAGAAAAATCTCTACTAGTTGGCTCCTCTCTACTCAGAATAGGTAGGCCCAGGTCAATGAGCAAATCTGAGAAGGAGGCCCAGAAGGAAAGGGGAGAAAGTGTAAGATGTGGCTTCCCTTGCAGCCAGTGACAGTGACAAAAAGAAAAATCAAGTGGTAGAACTCTGGAAGTCCTGAAACCCACATTCAGTCCCATGTCCCCTCTTCGCTCTATCCTTAGAAGGGATACAATGGCTGCCCACATTGGAAACAAAGCATAGCCAAGTTGAAAGCTCCATCACCAGAAACTTGAAAGGAAATCTGACCCTTCTTAAAGAGAAAGAAATACACCTCCCTCTTCAGGGACCCCCAGTATTGAATCAAGAGGATCAACCCCCATAGCTATAATATGTGATATCCCAACCTCAGGCCTTCTTTGCAACTCTTAGAAGTTTGCATATTAAGTATCTAGAGAGAGGTGACAACTCCCAGGTTCAAAGTACCTGTGGATCTGCTTTCCTAAAAATCTAGTTCTCTTATGCTCAAAAAGCTATCAAACTGTGCATCCCCTTTGATCCAGCAGTGCTACTACTGGGCTTATATCCCAAAGAAATCTTAAGGAAAGGAAAGGGACCCACGTGTGCAAAAATATTTGTGGCAGCTCTTTTTGTAGTGGCAAGAAACTGGAAACTGAGTGGATGCCCACCAGAGAATGGCTGAATAAGTTATGGCATATGAATGTTATGGAATATTATTGTTCTATAAGAAACGACCAGCAGGAGGAATACAGAGACACTTGGAGAGATATACAGGAACTGATGCTGAGTGAAATGAGCAGGGCCAGAAGATTATTGTACACGGCAACAACAATACTATATGATGATCAATTTTGATGGAAGTGGCTCTTCAACAATGAGAGGATTCAAATCAGTTCCAATTGTTCAGTAATGAAGAGAATCAGCTACACCCAGAGAAAGAAATATGGGAAATGAGTGTGGAGCACAAATAGCATTTCCACTCCCTCTGTCTTTGTCCGCTTGCATTTTTGTTTTCCTTCTCAGGTTAATTTTACCTTTTTAGTTCTGATTTTTCTTGTGCAGCAAGATAATTGTATAAATATGTATACATGTATTACATTTAACATATGCTTTAACATACTTAACATGTATTGGTCTACCTGCCATCTAGGGGGAGGAGTGAAGGAAGGAGGGGAAAAGTTGGAACAGAAGGATTTGCAAGGGTCAATACTGAAAAATTGCCCATGCATATAACTTGTAAATAAAAAGCTATAATAAAAAATTCTCTACATCACAAAGTCTTCCAAATAT
Source organism: Sarcophilus harrisii (assembly GCF_902635505.1). NCBI lineage: Eukaryota > Metazoa > Chordata > Mammalia > Dasyuromorphia > Dasyuridae > Sarcophilus > Sarcophilus harrisii. Next base: position 450,485,029 of record NC_045429.1, on the reverse strand, counting down.
GCTTATCATTAACAGTCAGCCAAGAGACACAATTAGTTCTATACTAAGAGGGATAGTAAGAATAGTAGTTGCTCTCTTGCGTGCTCTCTTTCTCTCTCTCTCTCTCCTCTTGCTCTCACTCTTTTTTTCTCTTCCTCTGTCTCTATCCCTTCTCTCTCTGTGTCTGTTTGTGTCTCTCTCCCCCCATCCTTTTCTGAGGGAAACTGGGCAAAACACTTCAAAGACAACAACACAGAAGGAAGGTGGGGAGAGAAGAAATGCCCATTCCATTTCCCCCATCTTGAAGAGAGGGAATGGAGAAGAAATGCCCAGCACAATGTCCCCTGCAGATTTTTCTATCTCTGGGACTGGTAAACTTAGCTTTCTAAGATCACAAAGGACGGGGCCAATTTTTGACTAGTAAATGGCAAACTGCTCTTCCAATTCCATTGGATCAACTTCTTGGTTGTAAAAAAACAACAGGAACAAGACAAATCTTTTTACTGTGTAAATTAATGTGTCACTGTATAAACACATCAACAATCTATCATTTTCTGTGATTATATCAACTCAGCTGGAGTAGCAAGTGGGAATTAATTTGTTCCCCCTACAAATAGATAACTGCCCCCTCAATCTATGTGCTCATTGTCAATATCTGGTGGCCAGGGATAAGCAGGAAAGAAGGCTTTTTTTTAAATCACCCTTATTCTCTAGGTTCCCACTTTGGTCTCCTGTGGGGAAAGAGAGTCAGAAACTATAAAAAGCTAAATCCTAGGAAACTAGCTCAGCTCAGGCTGCTGCCTGATTGTGGATCTTTGGTCATCCTAGGATGGGAGGTGCTGGGGGCTTTTATTGTGAAGTCAAGAAGCTGGCACAGAGCAGGAGGCACCTTTCTGGCTGCCCCAGGCATCCTCCATTAGATTCCATCCCATCTTGGGGAAAGGCACATTCAGTGTTCTGCACTATGGATGCCCCATCACAGTTGGGGTGGATGGGAACTGTGCTAATATGGCCTTCTTTCTCCTCCAAGAAGACCAAGTCTTAGGCAGCTTATATAACTGGCAATTGTGCCCTTAAACTTTACCTGGGGTCAGGATTGGGTTGAAGAACATGAAGATCATTGATGCCCAAAATGGGAAGTTCTGAATCCAACAGGCAAAGGTCCCAACAGTGAGGAATGCTGCCCACTGAGAAGGTCTCAAAATGCAGCTGGGATGGAAAATCCTTCTCCAGCCCTATCTGCAAGTGAAATGAGAGGGCCTTTTGGGAATATCCTCCCCAATAAGACGGATGTGTAGGAATGGCAGACTGGCCGATACCAGCCAGCCTTTTCTCTCCATTTGTAAAACTGATTTGTTAAATAAATAAATACATACAGATAAATAAAATAAAATAATATAAATAAATAAGATAGATAAATGAATGAATGAATGGATAGATGGATGGATGGATGGATGGATAAATCAATCAATCAATCAATCAATCAATCATAGCCTACCCTCATATCTCTGCAAACTAATTAGGAAAATGGGGTTATAACCAATGAACCCACAACCCCAAGCATGAATGTTGGAAACTCATCCTGATTGTGGGATTTGCTTCCTGACACAGATTATCTTTCTCTGTGGTCGGATATAATTCATCCCTATTGGGGAGGGGGGACTGCGCACTCAATTACACTGGACCTAGTTGTCTCACAATCACAACAGCCAGCATGTTGACAAGTGCACTCTTAGAAAACCTGTATAATATTCTGAGAACAGTCTTTCTTACAACAGGCCGCCTTTGCTCTAGATGCCTTTTTCTACCGAGTGTTCTCCTTTTCTAGAATCTTCTAGCTTAGAACCTTCTATGTTGGACACTTCCATGTCCTGTTTCACTTCATTGGGATTTAGGCAGATCTTCCTGCCTGTGTTCCCTGAGGTATAAAACCAATCAAGTGGACCTGAGTAAGAGACTATAACATTTCTGGGCAGGAACCATGTCCATGTGTTGCCTGTTACATGAGCAGACTCCAAATTCCCTGCACTAAATTAGTACAAGAGCCAGGTGCGACGTGGATGTCATGTCAGAAAGTGCCTCTGCTAAAACGATCCTCCCTTAGTAACACTGTTCTCCATCCCCTTCTTCCTCTTGTCATGGCATGAAGATGTTCCCATCCAGGACAGAGCTGTCCCTCTGCAGGCTGAAGAATGGATCCTATAATAGCCTATAATCCTATATAAGATTAGACAGTCAACCTTTTCTCAGTTCTAATTATGATGCAGATATAGAGAAAGTTTTTTTCTTATGTAAGGTGAACCATTATGCAGACCTCAGAGTAAAACAATTTTACATAATGCAAATTTGCCCCTTCCCACCCACTTAGGCAGCAATAACTTACATTTGCTTCACTTAGCCAGCAAGAACTTCACTTAACCCTAACTCTAATTTCACTTATAACAAAGACATGCACAAACAATACCTTTATGCAAGTCATAAATTATACTAAAATGCGGACATATTAAATACTGTGCCATGATAATAAATAGAATTATGATGTGAAAGGTAAAGTTAATTATAAAGACTGCACAGTGTTAGACAATAAAGTTAGCATAGGTGTGCAGTCCGTTGCCCATTCTCTCACTGCACTTTACCAGTGTTTGTTTGTTTGTTTTTTACGAAGCTATTGAAAACTGTTTGACTCTTTCCCCCTCAGATTTGATGATAGCAAGCGATATAATCCTCAACGAGTCTTTGAGCTTTTAAAAATCTCGAATTTCTCAGATCCATCCATACCAGAAAGAAATTTGCTCAAATGATAAAATTGTTTGTGGGGTTTTTGTTTGTTTGTTTGTTTGTTTTGGTTCAACCACTGGTTCTGAATCTTCCCTTTCTTCTTCTGTAATCTTTGCAATTAGCAGCTCAACCAGATCCTTTTTCAATAGTTTTTCATGAGGCTCTGTATCATTCTCATCTGCTTCTAGTTCCAATTCTTGTGCTAATTTTACAATCTTGTTCTTCTTCAAACATTTCACCTTTGTCAAATCCATGGAAATTGAGAAGAAACTTTTTTTCTTCCAAATTCTCTTCATACATGTTTCTCTAACATCTTCCCTTGCCTTTCAGAATTCTTTACATAGCCAAACTTGTACAATGCAAATTTATATAAAGTGAGAATTGTCTGTATGTTTGACCATCTCCCTCCTCATGCCTCTCAATTAAATAGGCCTATCTCTGGCAATTATTGGTTATATCACTAACCAAGTCATTTGATGCATAAGATCACTCAGTCTGAGGTAAAACCAGTTTGTGACAAAGTCCTATTATATTTTTTCTTATTTTTAAACTGATGTCTTTTGTTTTTTATATTACCTTTGTTTCTTCTCCCTCTTTTTCCCTACCCATCAATCCTTTTCTCATAACAAAGATTTTAAAAGAAAAAAATCAATAAAATCAACCAATACACAAATTATGTCTAATAATAAATGCAACATTCCATGGTCCCCTACCTCTAAAATAGAGGAAACGAAGCTCATTTTCTCAAATCTTCTCTGGGACCAAGTTTCTTATCAATTTAATGACATAATATTCATTTTCTGGGGGCTTTTTCTTTTCATGTACATTGTTATAGTCATTGTGTTCTAGTTCTTACTTCGTCCTGTATCAGTCCACATAACTCTAGATATGTTTCTCTGGGTTCTTCCTAGTTGTTTTTATAAGCTCAGTAATATTCCTTTACAATCATGTACTACAATATTTTCAACCAATCCCCAGTGATGGGCATATATTTTGGTTCTAGTCCCTTGACAAAAAAAGGTGTTTTTGTTTTTGTTTTTTTCTTACTGTTCCACACTAATATGTCTAAGTTTTAGTTATGAAAATGATGATGAAGGGCAAAGGGAGACCAATCTTAGTTTTCTGGGGGCATTGAGACATTATTAAGTGACTTATTTTGTGTTACACAGCCAGTATATGTGTGAGAAATAGTACTTGAATCATGTTTCCTGATTCTAAGATCATCTATACTATAAACTGTAGCCTGTATTAATTGAATATTCTAGATATTTGTGCCTTATTCCTACTCACCTCCATGAGCCACTTAGGTTCCATGAGGGCAGAGAAAGTATCTCCCGCAGGGTTTAACAAGGTGGTTTTTAAACAACCAGAATTTGCTATATTATATGTCTGTGAATTGAATTTACTTAAATGAAATGGAAAGTACATTTTTTTTCCTCCACATCTGAGCTCTAAGCTACCTGTGGGATATCTGCCTCACCCGGATACTTCCCCACCCTTAGCATCATGGCTTTGTCTAGGGGAGGTACTCAGTAAACTGTTAGCTAATTGACTTAAAAAAAAAAAAAACTTGGGTTGGTTTCATATCCTTTTGATCCCCTTTTTGAGGTCAAGGATCTTTGTAGTTCATCCTACTCTCCCTAGCCTCCTATGAAGTTCTGAGGGTCTGTCCTTCCCGTGAACTTGGACGGTTCTCCCTCTGCAGTAAGACCCTGGGAAATGGCAGTTGTTCACTCCTCTATCCTTTTCTTCAGCAGCACAAAAAGAAATAGGAGTCACCTTGGAGCAAAGGTGGAAATCATTAGCATCACTGACTGGGAACAGCTGCTGAGTTTCAAAGGTAACCTCAGGTAATGATGCTGCCACATTGCACTCCATACCGCCAGCAGCTAATCCCTTGGAATCTGAGGGGACCTCCATGCACATGTAAATCAGGCTGGAGCGCTGGCATCCAGAGCCCATTTGTCACCGCTGTACTGATTAACAATTCCAGAGATGAAATCTTGACTGCCTAGTATGGCTATGGTTACATCCCGAAGTTAGTGTAAGGATTTTCAAGAGCTGAGAATTATATACATATATATATGTGTGTGTGTGTATATATATGTATATATATAAAATTTAGAATTTCAAAGGTCCTTAGAGATGGCTGCTCCTCCCAGTTCATTTTGTTTTTAATGCCAGAGTCGTGATTTCACTAAGTTTCCTCTCAGTGAGGAAACTTTCCTTACCAGGGCAGATTAGTAGCTGTCCTGTCTTTAATAGCCCTAGATGGATACCTGGGCATGGGAGGAATAAAAGGACTGGTCCAGAGTTACAAAACCAGGATGCATCAGAGATAGACCTTGAATCTGGGTTTACCTGACATCAAGAGTACCGACTACACCACACCACCTTTTGCCACCATTAACCCTAAGTTTACAAATTAGAAAACTGAGGTCCAGAGATAAAGTAATTTGCTTAAACTTGCAAAACTTATAGGTAAAAAAAAGCTAAGACTTAAAATTCATTCCTTCTTATAGACTAGAAAAGGGGGAGATAATTTTTACCAACCAGTTAAATAAGGCTGCCTAGTTTTCAGCTCTCTTTAATGTATTGTCATCCCCAAGCTCCTTAAAGATAATGACAAATGTTGGAGGGGATGTGGGAAAACTAGGAAACTAATACATTGTTGGCGGAATTGTGAACAGATCCAACCATTCTGGAGAGCACTTTGGAACTATGACCAAAGGCTATGTATAAAGCCTTTGATACAGCAATATCATTACTGTCTGTATACCAAAAAAAAAAAAATCATAAAGGAGAGAAAAGGACTCACACATGCAAGGACCTACACAAGGCTGTGTAGCAGCCCTTTGTGTGGTAGTAAAGAATTGGAAAAAAGAGTGGATATTCATCAATTGCGGAATGGCTGAACAGCCATTGTGGGACATAAAGGTAATGGAATATTATTGTTTTGTAAAAAATGATCAGTAGGATGATTTCAGAGAGTCCTGGAGAGACTTATATGAACTGATACTGAACAAAATGGGCAGAACCAAGAGAACACTGTATACAGCAACAAGATTATGTGATCAACTCTGATGGATGTAGCTCTTTTCAACAAGAGGTGATTCAGGCCAATTCCAATGGACTTGTGATGGAGAGAGCCATCCACATCCAGAGAGAACTAGAGTGACTGCGTGTGGATCACAATATAGTATTTTCATCTTTTTGTTGTTGTCGTTTGCTTGCTTGTCTTTTTCTTATTTTTTTCTTTTTAATCTGATTTTTCTTGTCACATGATAAATGTGGAAATATATCTAGAACACATATTGGATTACTTGCTATCTAAGGGAGGAGGGAAGAGAAGGAAAAAATTTTGGAATACAAGGTTTTGCAAGAGTGAATGTTGAAAACTATCTTTGCTTTTATTTTAAATACAAGTAAATACAATAAAATAAAAACTAATTTTTTTAAAGGTAAGCTCCTTTGGGGCAAGAATTGTCTTTCTTTTTATTTCTATTTGCATTCCCTGCTTAACACAGTGCCTGGCTCTTAGTGAGAACTTAATAAATACTTGTTGCCCCGTTTTTTTATTAGCCACATGTTCTACTAGAAACTTCTAAGGAGGCTGCAATATCCTAAATCTGTTCTTTGTTCTTTTTGCCTAAGGATCTTTGTCAATAGCTAATAGAATGCCTAAAAGGATGAACCTAATTAAATTAAAACACAATTTTTCTTGAGAGAGGAAAATTAACTTAATGGGAACTATCAAGTACATTAGCATGGATGATTAGGGGAAATTTCTGGCTTGGTATAAAGATAAAGTCAAATCAAGACAGCAAGCATTTAATAAGTGTCTTCCAAGTGCCAGGGGATTATGCTAAACTCAAGGAATATAAATATACCAGAACTGCTTTTAGACAGTAAAATTAGAACCTTTAATAATGACCTAAAAATATAAGACCGGAGAGCCGAACAGAGACAGAGATAGCAAGAAATTGCTGGCAACTCTTGTATTGGCCAGAAAAGTCATCTTTGACTCATTGTCCCCCCCCCAAAAAAAAAAGAAAGAAAAGTCATGATGAGCCTGTTCTGTCCTGTAGATGGGAACTGAGACAAGAAGCCATAGCTCTGACGCGACTGCCTTAAGGTAGAAAGGAGAAGAAAAGAGATATTTGGAGTCCCTTGGGTATGTGAGGGTGCTCAGATCAACAAGAAGAAATGGCAACAAGAACAAAATAAAGTGGCCACTGAAGGCAAATGTCTTAAAATCCCACCTATTTCCATTCTACTCAAGTGGCACATTCCTATTCAGGATCTTCCCATCAGGAACTAGGTCTAGAGGAAGTATTCAGTAAACTGTTAGCTAACTGATAAATTAAAAAAAAAAAAAAACAACTTTGGATTGGTTTCATATCATTTTAAGTCCCTTTCTAGGTACCAGGATCACTGTGTCCATGAAGTTTGGAAGCAACATCCAACCTTTAAGCTTTCAAACTCCCCCATTCTAAAGATGGTGGAAGTGGTTTCCCTTTGTTCCAGAAAGATGGTGGAAGTGGATTCCCTTTATTAGAGACCATTCAGTTTTTAATTTCCCTGCCTTTCTCATGAATACAAAGCTTCTTCAAATCAATCATTATTGAATCATTAGGGTCCAACTGTTCTGGATGAAACTTGGGCAAGATTTTCTTCCCCTTACCACTATTATAAACAGCTAGAATAGCAATTTCCAAACTTTTCCAAACTCAGGACCTCTTTCCCCTCTTAAAAATGATTGAGGACTCCAATGAACTTTTGCTTATATGGTTAATATCTATCAGCATTTACTTTAAAAGAGATAATTTTAAAATATATTCATTTCAAAATAATTATAAACCTTTTATATTTTAGCATAAATAACATGTTATGAAAAATTAGTCTATCTTTCAAATAAGAAAAGTGGGATTGTTTTATGTATTTTTACAAATCTCTTTAATATCTGGCATGATAAAAAAAACTCTCAGATCTGTTTCTGCATTCATTCTATTATGATATATTGTTTTGATTGAAGTATGAGAAGAAAATCTGACTTCACAGATATGTAGCTGGAAAAGCCAATAGTTCTGTTTTAGTAAAATGAAGAGAAGTAATGTTTCTTGTTATTTTGATATTAAGTAATGCTGAAATTATATCAAGTGATCTCAAGGAAAAGGGGACACCCATGCTTTATACCAATATTTGCTGGGAAAACATCAAGTATTCCCTCATGGTATATGATGCTGGTTCATAGTTTCAAATATGTACTTTTTGTCATTTCAAGAAAGCCTTTTCTATGCTTTGCAGAAATTTTAGCATAAATGAGTAAAATATTACATCTTCTTAAAGATAAATTGGTGTCAGATTGTAAATGGCCTTAAATGGCAGATTAAGATTTTTTTTTTTCCTTTCTGAAAGCCAAAAGAAATCCACTGAAGGTTTTTCACTAAGGGCCTTTCATATCCAGATCTGTGCCTTACAAGGTTTATTTTTTCAGTTGCGTTGAGATAGATTGAGACCACTTAGGTAACTGTAAGAATAACAGGGAGACAAAAAGATTGTTTTAAAAAAAAAAAAGGGAAAGGACCCACATATGCAAAAATGTTTGTGACAGCTCTTTTTTGTAGTGACAAGGAACTGACATTGAACAAATATCTATCAGTTGGGGAATGGCTGAATAAGTTATAGAATATGAATGATATGGAATATTATTGTTCTATAAGAAATGATCAAAAAATAAATAAATAAATAAATAATTTTTTAAAAAGAAAGAAACAATCAGCAGAAAAATTTCAGAAAGGCCTGGGGAGACTTACAGGAACTGATGCTAAGTAAAGTGATCATTGTACACAGCAACAAGATTATATGATGATCAACTCTGATGGACTTGGTTATTCTCAACAATGAGATAATTCTGGCCATTTCCAATGGTCTTGTGATGAAGAGAGCCACTTGCACCCAGAAAGAGGACTGTGGAGACTCAGTGTGGATTACAACATAGTATTTTCACCTTTTTGGTGATTGTTTCCTAGCTTTTTTTTCTTTCTCCTTTTTTTTTTCCTTTTTGTCTGATTTTTCTTATGCAGCATAATTGTGGAAATATGTATTGAAAAGCTGCACATGTTTAACATGTTGGATTACTTGCTATCTAGGGGAGGGAGTGGGGGGAACAGAGGGAGAAAATTTTGAAACAAGATTTTGCAAGGGTGAATATTGAAAACTATCTTTGCATATATTTTGGAAATAAAAAGCTATTATTAGAATTTTTTAAAAGTCAGATCAACAGCAACTCTGATAATGCTGATTGAATCCACTTGAATTTTTCATGATCAAACTGATCATGAAATAGCAAACAGTACAAGCTTTCTTCAATTCAGCCCATGGCAATTTTTCTGTCTCTCAATTCTTACAAAATTTCCTGTCTTTCCCATTTATCCTCAGCACCTAGCAGGTAGAGTCTGGTTTTGCCATTTCTGTTTTCTATGTATAATTCTTGTCTTGGACCACTAGATTGTGGTCTTCTTTAATACAGCTGGCTCTAAATATTCCTCTCCTCCTATTTCCATCAGATTGTAGGGCTCCGATACAGGGGGAGGGGGGCTCAGTTCCTGCTCCCCTGGCCTAACTGATGTGAAGAGATGGTCTCTCTCTGTTGGTCTGATGCTTTGTGAACATTGTCACAAGACTGAAGTAGAGAATAATGGGTCCTGACAAGTGATCTTGATTTTACAGATCAAAAAACTTTGACAAGAAACTGACCTAAGGACAGACATAAAAGAAAACATCAGAGGCAGGATTCTGACTCCTAATCCAGCATTCTCACCATTGTTTCCTTCTGACTCCAAAAGCAGTTATTAAAAACCAAAAGGCTCTCCCTTTTCCAGATCCCTGTAGTGTCTAAGCAAGGCTCCTTCTGAAGGTTGTTGTTATTCAGTCCTTTCAGTCATGTCCGACTGTCCATGACCCCTTTTGGGGCTTTCTTGGCTCAGATACAGGAGTGATTTACCATTTCCTTCTCCGGCTCATTTTACAGATGAGGAAAACAAGATGAAGTGACTTGCCCAGGATTACATAGCTAATAAGTATCTGAAACCAGATTTGAACTTCTGAGAGTACAGACTGAAAATGAAGATTTCTGTCAGATCCTCCAGGGTCTCACAAAAGAGAAAAATAAAAGGCTGTGTACAAAGTCTTGCTTTATGTGCTATTCAAGAGAGTGTGAGCTGAAAGAGACAGTTTTCACACGCACACACACACCAGTGAACGTATTTTAAGGAGGGCCCTAGCCATGGTAAACATTTACTCTCAGATTATAAACATGCATATATGCATGAATATATATGTATACAATACACATAAACCCATATACACACATACACATAAATGTACACAAATATATGTATACATGAGTGTTTCTTTCCCTCTCACAGAGTGAGAAGCTGTAGCCCAAGGACCAGAAATTTTACTTTCCTTCTGCCTAATTCACACTTGGGTTGTAGGCACTTCTCTGGGTCTCTGGAGCCATTGCTAGTTCTCTCCTGCCAAGTCTTTCCCAAGATTGATGGCGGCTGTCGCAGTCCGAGGCTGTCTCGGGATGCCACCTGCTGTTGCTGTCAGGAACACCAGATGCTCTGGAATGTGAATCCCAAGATTTAGGAGCTGAAGAGCTCACAGTGAATGGCTCCCTCATTTTACAGGTGAAGGAACTGAGGCCCAATGAGGCCCGAGAGTCTTGTGCGTAGAACTGCACAGTAAACTCCCCAAGGCCAAATCTGGGTCTTCTCAGGACTTCTTGCCAAGGCCCAGCCAAGCATCGTCCTGACACCAGCCAAGCCCACAGTTTCATAGACGCGTTATTCTGACAAAGTACCCACGGATCCAGTTCCATTGGTCACTTCCGTGGAGGTAGGGAGATGAAGTGGAACAAATGGCTGAATTTGGGGTCCCATGATTTGGCTGAGATCTCAGCCTGCTCCTGGCTCACCTGGGCAACCTTGGGCGCACATTTGCATGTTTCTTAATTTTCCTTCCTGGATCCCCGTTTCCTCATTAGTAAAGACCTGGGTAAGATTTCCACATTTAAGTCGAGGTTCTTGTTGAGTTCTGAGGCTACTGCAGATCAGGACAAGACCCAGCTCAGAGTAACCATTCAGCACATCATTCTAAATAGATCACCCAGTCCTCTACCTGGAGCTCTATGGGATGTTCATGAGAAGGCAAAATATGTTCTATGATCCAAAATCACATAATTTGAGGGAAATCACTCTATTAAAAAAAGTTTCATTCCATTTAAGCAATTGGTATGGTATGGTAGAAAAAGCAATGGACAAGCATTTATTAAATACCTACTGTATGCTAGCACTATACAAGTACATGGGAAAGAATAAAAACAGCCCTTGCCCTCAAAACATGTACATTCTACTGGAACAGAAGACAATATACACCTAGATAAGCTTATATGAAAAGCACATAAAGCACATACAAAGTGACTTTAAATTGGAAGAAACTGGAAACCAGAAGGACCAATAAATGCCTCTTAAAGCACCAAATTCGGAGTCAGAAAACTTAGTTTTTGGGCTCAGGCCTGACACAAAGTCACTGTATAAATTTGCCAAGTCTCTCACTCTCTCTCTGAACTAGAGTATTATCATCTATGAAATGGGAAGAAATCCTTATACTACCTACCTCACAGTTTTTCTTCAAGACTTGAATAATTTAATAAATCTGCTCATCAGCTGGAGAATGACTAAACAAATTATGATGGTATGAAGAGAATGGAATACTATCATGAAAAATTAAAAAAAAAAACATGAAAGGGATGATTTCAGAGAGACTTGGAAAGACTTCAAACTGATTCCGAACTACAGAACCAGAAGCAACTTATACTATAACAAGATCATTGTAAAACTCCTACCCATTTCCTGACAGAGAAGTGATGGACTCATGCATAGATCCCAAGGATTATAAACAGTAGGATAATGGCAATTGAGATGATGCTGTGAGAAAACATGGTAACCTAGCTCCTCCTTTATGGACATGGTAGCTTGGTCCCACCACATTTTTGTATATAAGCCCATATGGGAATTTGTTTTAACTTGATTATGAATATTTATGACAGAGGTTTTTTTTCCAACTTGGATGTGGTGGGGAGAGGAGAGGGGAAGGAGAGAAAATAAATGCTTAATTTAAAAAAAAACTAATTTTAAGAAAAAAAATAATGAATCTGATTATATTGATATAGGTATTCTTTGCACATGTTCAATTGCGGCCCATCCAAACCTTTTCAATTTTTAGCTTCTTCTGGTGCCTGTTCCCTCCTAATCCTTAACAAATCCTTAACAAATAATCTCTCCACCATTCTGGAAGCCTCCTTGTAGGTCTTTAACTATTTTGTAACCATTAGCACAATGCTCAGAATGTCCATCTGTTTCCCTTCCTCTCATTATAGAGCTGAGCCACTGCCATTTCTGGTCTCCCATAACCTCAACGATGTTTTGTATACCATGTCTTCCAGGCAAGTTTTCATTGGTAACAGTTCACTGCCCGCTGCCCCCACTGGACACCTCTTCATTGTCTTTTTGGTTCATCCCACATTTTGATTTGTTAGGAATCAGAACATTCCACCAACCATGATGGGAGAATACTGGTGTTGAAAATGTGTCAGGGCTTTCATGTTTGTCAGAACCACTACCCAATACCCAAATGCCATCTGGCCTGCTCTCCCCCCGCTAGTCAGTTCTGGACCCATCCGCAGTGTCTGTCCGCCACATGTATCACAATGACCTAAGGAATGAGCTTTCCATGAAGCAACGTATCATCTGGGCTCTGTGAGTTTTTCACCCACCCAGGAGCTGGGATGGTAAGACAGAGTAACAGCTCTGGGTTCAATCAGGGATAGGACGACTCTTTGTGTGACTACAGAAAAGCCACAGTCTTCCTGGGTCCCGGTTTGCTCATGTGTGAAAGGAAATGGATCAGGCAGCCTCCAAAGCCTTCAGGATTGTTAGACTATGAATCTAGATGCTGTTGCTGAGGACCTCACTGATGAGATAATTGTAGTATCCGGAATCTGATCACTCAGTATAATATTGTCATCGTGAAGGAACAAAAGGAGAACTCCACCTTCTTATAGGAATCATCTTTTTCATTCAAAGTTGGGACAAAATATGGTCCATGACAGCGGTCAATAATCATGTGGGGTTTTAGTTATTTTTCTTTTAAATCAGCAACTATCTGCCAATGCGAACGCTTTCATCGCCTTCCTTCACAAGCAACTACCCTCGTTAAGGCTCTCGTCACTTCTCACTTGGACGCACATCACAAGGAATTTCCCTTCATCCAGTCTGCTCCATCCCCAAGCCCAGCTCCATTTTCTGTTAGCAAGCCTTCCTTTACAGAGGGAGACGGCACCTGCTATGCCCCTGCCAGTCCTCAGGGAGCTGCCCGGGGTCACCTGCGCCACGTGTGTCAGGGGCAGACATGACTTCCAGGCCATTCCCCGTAGAGCGGCCAAAGCAGTGTTCCCGAGCATGGTCCGGCCTTGTCGCCCCCAGCTCCAAGATACCCAGGGGCTCCTTATTGTTTCTAGGACAGAACGCGCCTTCCCCAGTCTGACTCGGCTACTTTCCCAGGTGGGCCTCCTGTTTTGCCCCCCCCTTACTCGATCCCTGACCGCAATATTCCCTTTCTTTCCCGGGAGCCTTTGCAGAGCACGTGCTCGGAACGGGATCTACCCTCTCGGACCCCCCAACTTGAAGGTCCGCTCCCCACCCCCTCCCCAGCCCCCCTTCGTCCTTCCCCCCTCTCCTCTCTGCCGGTTTCTTCTGTCTGTCTTTGTCCCGAACCTCTCTTTCTGTCCTCTGGCCCCTGATCTCACGGGACCTTCTCTTTCCCCATCCGCCGCAACCCTCCCTCTCTGACCCACAGCCCCTCCATTTTTGGTGCCTTCAGCATCCTGAGAGCCAGGGGACTTCAAGGCCAGTCCTCTGCTGGCCTCTGCTGGCCGCCGGAGGACCTGCAGATTGCAGTGGCCCAGGCCCGAGCCAGTTGGCCACAGCTGTTCTCCAGCCTGGCGGGCCTTGGGTCCCTTGATCACGAGTGGCTCTTCCTCTCTGGTTAGCTTCCCTGCTACCCGCGGTGTGGTGAGGGGGCGTCCCTGAATAGAGCTCGTGCATCATCTCTGACTCGGCTCCACAAGGAAGATTCACAGAATCTCAGACAAAAAGTCATTGTCGCAGGGCTCATTTAGTCCGACTTATGACTGCATGAAAATTCTCAGTACATTTCACCTTTTTTTTTTTTTTACAAAGGAATATTTACTTCAAAAGATACAAAAAACACAAACTTGGTCCTTACAGGTGAGAGTCACAATGTTCCTCCCCACCTCCAACACCATTCTCCTTCTTCCTCTCACCCAACCACCACCTCAGCTTCTCCAGAGGGGAAGAGTTATGAACTGGGGTGGATTTTTTTTAATTTTTAAAAATAATTTCTTTATTTTAACATTCTTTTTTAATTTTTTTGAATTATAGCTTTGTATTTACAAGTTCTATGCATGGGTAATTTTTCAGCATTGACAATTGCAAAACCTTTGTTCCAATTTTTCCCCTCTTTCCCCCCATCCCATCTGCTAAATGGCAGGTAGACCAATACATGTTAAATATGTTAAAGTATAAGTACATTTCATCTTTATGGAGAGAAACACTTCCTGACAATAAAAGTCATCCTAAGTCAGATTACTGCCTTGGAGGGAGTTGAATTCCCCATCCTCGAGATATTTGTCAGCTATGGTGTAGAAAGGATTCTTATTCAGGCTGGAGTTACACCAGCTGGCTTCTGAGGCTCCTTCCACCGTGACAAATGTTCATCCTACCTCTGATTACCAAAAAAAGGGAATTTACTGCCCCCCAGAAGATCTTGTTCCCTCTTTGGAGAGAGCTAATTTTCAGAAGATTGTCTTCATATCAAACTGAAATCTTCCTCTCTTCAGTGCCTGTCCAAGATCCACCAAACAAAACTTTTCACCCTTCTTCCACATGACAGCCATTCAAATACTAAAAATAAGTGTGATATCTTCCCCAACTTCTCTCTCCTCCAGATTTAACAGTCTGGAACTTCCCAGATTTACCAGAACTTATCAGTTCCCCCATTATCCTTTTATGATATTCCAAGGGACCTCCTCTAAATGTTACCCAAACTCTCCTGGCTTTCCTTAAAAAGCTAGTCCCCAGAACTGAAAACAAGATGCTCCAGATACATTCATACTGTGACATCAACTCACATTGATCTTATGGTCCACAAAATTCCCAGATCCCTACCTATTTCTCCTCAGTCTTATACTTAACACATTTTTATAATCCATAGCTTTACAGATATTCCTATTAGTCTTAATCTTAGTGGTTTCAAGTAGCATGCTAGCAAAGGTCTGTTTGGAGTCCTCATCCCACCTATTACCGCCTGTTATTACTACCTATTACTTACTATGACTTCCAGCTCTGTTTCATCTGCAAATTTGATAAGCAAATTGGAGAAGGGCGTTAACTGACTCCAGTCCTTGGAGAATGCACATGAAGGCTACATGAGCCTGCTTCTAAAGACACTTGAGGAGACTTAATACGGGGATCCTGGCCCCAATTCTGAGCATTCACAGGCATTTATAAAAGTTTTCTAATCACATATTGCTTCTGGGGGAAAAAAAAAAAAAAAAAGACTTTTTAATTAGCTACTGAAGTGGAACTGGGTGTTGTACAAAGACCACAAACAAATAAAATCATTCTCTTTCCTTGGCAACTTCTGAGCACACACAAAAAAAGGCTAAGAACCTCCAGATGGGGGAGAAAGGAGGGAGCAATAAATATGGGGCATTTTTGTTTATTCTGTCTCTGATATATTTCTTTTTTCCTGAAGACCTGATGAGCTTTGGAAGTATTCCAAAGCTTTGGAAGTAAACCAAAAGTTCATAACAATCTTCCAGAGCCATGCTAACTAAGCCTAGTAGGGAGTGCTAGAAAGAAAAATTAATGTTACCTTAAATTTCTACTACATCAATTTATAATGTGATTCATTTTTATACTGCATTGATTTTTAAAAAATTGTTAGTATCTGCCTTAAAATTATTCTCTGTCCCACTCTAAATTGGCTTAGAGATATGGTTGAAAGGGAGTAGTGGTACAGCTTTTCACTAGCCATTTTGGACATTTGCTTGCTAAATGGTTTAATCTGAGACCCCAGTTTTATTGCCTTTACACAAAGAATCAGTTTAGACTAGGCCCCTCCCCAAGTTTACCAATCCCGATCACTCCTTCTTAAATTAGGCTTTTAATTAGGGGACAGCTAACTTGGGTGATCCGCATTAGGGTGATTCTGATTTTCTAGCCAAGATCACTGGAGGCGTTCAAAGCTCACAAAGCCATCAGCATTGCTTAATTGTCAGAAAGGACCATGATCGACCGCACCTAAAGGCCAACCCACTTCCCAAGGGATAGCTCTCCTGTCCTTGCCTCTCCCTCTCAAACTTAGAGATGGTTTGGTCTCCCCAAGGGGATGGCTAACCTGGGTGATCCTGAGTGGGGAGGTTCTGATTTTCTAGCCAAGATCACTAGCGGCATTTGAGGCCCATAAAACCATTACCACTCCTTAACTGTCAGAGAAGAGCATGATCAGCCACACCTAACAGCCAACCCATCCTGTCCCAAAAAAGATGAGACCAGATTTTTCCAGATATTTTGCTGAAATTGCATATTCTCTTGACCTACCAATTTAAAAAAATATCCTATCAATCCTATCAATAAAAAATTACATTATTCTGGCATGACCTCATCTTAAAGGATCCATGTTGTGGTTAATTTTCCTTTATAGATTAATAAAGATCATCCCTTTAATAATAGATTGAAATTTTTTTTCAAGAATCATGATCAAATTCTCTAAACTATAGTTACCCAACTTCTCCCTCCCTCTCCTCTTCTCTTCTCTCCTCTTTTCTCATCTCATCTTTCTTTTTTCTCTTCCTCCACTTCTTTCACTTTATCTGTAGAATTTGGCATTTTTTCAGTTCTGTAATTCCTGTCTTATTATCTTAAATACACTTGAAGTATACTTTATCCAAACTTCCTTATGTGGACTCTTTGAGGATAAAGAGGTATTATCTTTCTTATTCTCATGATAGAGAGATAGATAGGAATTATTACTTCTTCATATATTCCCATCATCCCTATTTCAGCACCCAATTTCTCCTCATTAATTAAAATTGGATAGAATTTAGCAAAGCATTTAACAAATGCATAGTAAACACCTTTTGTGTAGAATTCACTATTCTGGGCACTAAGGATACAAACAATAAAATAAAACATTTCCTGCCCTCAAAGAGAGAAGGAGGTTCAAAATGTACATTTATAAGTAAATTCAAAAGAAATACAAAAGGAGTAATATGCCTTGGTACTATAAAAGCAAAACAAAAAGATCAATAAAAATTTATTTTAAAAAAAGAATCAATTTTTTAAAGTTATGGTATAATGCTTGAACATTAAGAATGCATCCCCACATAAAGAAATTATTTTGTATTCCTTTTTCATTACTTGCCCTTACTTTTATTTTCCATTCATGTCTTTTTCTTTCAAGCTAAGTTAATGAGTTCTTTGTACAGCAACATTATTCTCCCTTTTCAATGAACACTTATAAGATAAGAATTATCACTTCTTCATTAGTTCTTCATATATTCCTATCATCCCTATTTCAGCACCCAATTTATCCTCATTAATTAAAACTGGATAGAATTTAGCAAAGCTATTCCTCTCTTAGCATTCTCACCCTTTTGAAAATGACAACCTTCAAAGAATAGTCTAGAATTTATCAGAAGGAACCATTTTTTTCTTTCTGGCC